>NC_138148.1:26182300-26554800 GCF_964199315.1 Orbicella franksi | reverse complement strand
AACCTGGACTTGACAGCTACAGAAATATCTTTCACGTTACAAGAATCCATTCGTAACGGTCAGTTGAAAATTGCTAACTTCGACAATCAGTTACTTTCTTCCATGTTGATGTTGTTTGCCAAGTCAGATGGCTGTGCTGTTGAACTGTTTGACATTTTCTTGGAAGAAATTCTATCAAGAGACTTCTTGTTGATGAGCAGCAGTGACTTGGCTCTCTTTGTGTGGTCCTTTGCTAAGAAGGAGTTGAAGGCAGACACGTTGTTTGACAAGGTGGAAGAAGAAATTCTGAGACGAGGCACAGGTAACTTGAAGAGGCGTGATATATTTCAGATACTCTGGGCATTTGGCATGTCAAAGAAAGGGGGCAAGCAGCTATTCAATACTCTGGACAATGACATTGTCGTCAAAGGAAAAGAGGGATTCAACAACGCGGAACTGTTACAAATTGTTGGGTCGTTTGCTCGGAGAAATATAACAAAGGCCCAAGTGTTTGATGTTGTCAAGGACGAGGTTTTCAACCGTGGTGTCGGCAAGTTTCAGTTTCATGAGCTTGTTCTTATTCTCCATTCGTTTGTGTCAGCTCGAAGACATGACAACAAGTTAGTTAACGAAATTGAATGTGAGTTGCAGTCAAGAGATGCGAAACAATTTTGCAATGGTCATTTAAGCCAAGTTGCTTGGTCTCTTGGAAGAGCAAGAAAGTCGGACAGTAAAATGTTAAATGTGATTGAAGCAGAGGTTTTTAAACGTGGTTTGCACCAGTTTTCAAGGGTTCAAAAGTTCATGCTTCTGCGAGGATACATTGAAGCCAAAAGGGGTAGTAGAAAATTCTACGAAAGTTTGCAGTCTTCTTTGTTAACAAACGATTTTTCGGATTTAACAGCAAGGGACATTTATGACTTTGCTTGGTGTTTTTCTGAGGCTGGGGTTAATACCGGGCCACTATTTGACGCATTAGAAAAGGAGATTTTAAACAAAGGAAATGACATTTTCAGTAATATGCAGCTTTCTTCTATAAAGAAGAGTTTTCAGAAAGTTGGAAAGGGAACCAAGGAACTTTTTAAATTGTAAGTATAGTGGACTGTAATTATTTTTATTTCAAAGGGGCTGTGTCACGGCTGAGTTTAGTCAATTACTCTCTGTGTAACTTAGTGTTAGCGAATGCATAAATTACTTCTATGGATATAAATGACAAAATCATATGTTCATTGCAGCCAAATATGTCCGCCGAGATTTATAATCAAATTTGACAAGCAACAAAATTAACTATGAAAACTGTTCTCACTATAATGGCGGAGCGGGCAAGATGAAAAAAATCCTGTGCTGTGATTGGCTACCCAAGCAGGCAAGATGACGCTATCTTGCCCGCTCGGGATTACGCGCTGTGTCCCGCAAGAAAAATTTCTCCGAAGCTATGTAATAAATCCTTTATTGACCAAGATAGTTCGGTCAAGATGACTTGATATTGGCTTTGTTCTCTTTGTGCGTGTTAATAAGCTTCCACTCCGTCTCGGTCTATAAACAGAAAAAAACTTGGCCAATATCCTGTTGTCTTGACCTCACTTTTGCTCAACGGCTCTCATTTATGATATGGCTGGCTCCATGAGCAGGCAAGATGAACTGAATCCTGCACTGTGATTGGCTACAGGAGTGGTCAAGGTGGCGCTATCTTGTCCGCTCGGGATTACACGCTGTGTTCAGTTCTAATCCTTTTTTGGCCAAGCTCGGTGAATAGTCAATGGCTGGAAATTGGCCTCGTTCTCTTTTTGCGTGTTTATGGACCTCGACTCCGTCTCGGTTCATAAACACGTAAAGAAAGAACTTGGCCAGTATCCAACCATCTTGACCTCATGCTTGGTCAATAACCATACCCTGCATTGGTACTATTTAATATTTCTGCACTGAAACAAATTTCCGATGTTAATTTAATCGAACTTCACAAGTTTGTACCAATTATACCTTATTTGAGCGCAAACTGGTCAAAATTTATAATTGTCCTTTATTTCTGGCAAAAAAACAGCTAAAAAAAACCGTGCCCTTTGAGAGGGACAACCTCCCCTCCAAAAACAACAACAACAACTGGCTGAAACTTATAACCTGAGGTGCCGAATTCAAGTCCTCGTATTTTTCCACGCACTTCTCTCTAGTTTACAGTGTATGTGCGGTTTAGACAGCGTTATGGACGTCGCCTAAACTGGATTTAAAACAATGGTCGCTCTGGTTACTCCAATTCCAAAACCAGTAAACGTGAACTAAAAACTTCAAACGTAAAAGAAATGCTAATTGCGGCCCATGTCGTAGCCTGTGTCAACGCTAGGTACCCAAGCACTGGTGCCTGGGCGCCAGCACAAAACAGTGTTGCGTTTATACACTATGCGAGTGCAAGGACGAGACCTTGTACCCGGGCACTGTGCCCGAATTCTGGTGTAAGTACTTGGAAGAAAAAGGTGGTGTTCACATTGTAGTTAGTGCCTAGCGATCGAGAATCGTACTATGAAACCGTGCTCCGGTATCAAGCGTGAACATAGCGTTAACAAGTGGCAAAAACAAAATTGCTGAACAATTCCCATCACTTTTATCAAGGCTCAGGGATGAATCCGATACTATCGATTCATTGTGAACATTTTGTATGAAATTAGTAATTAATCAATCTCACTAGCACTTAAGTTTGTTGTGACCGGCGCATGGTCGACCTTGGGTGCCAGCTCCGTCTACACGATAAAATTTTAAAAAGGTTAATAACATAAGAAAACCCTCACACTGGGGAAGGGCCTACGTTAAGATTGTCACTGGGTAATAAATTAAATATTTTTAAAGTATGGCATAAAAGACAACTGATAGAGTCGTTTTCATTTGTTTCCAAGAGTGCTGTTAACAAAATTGTACATTTGAATAAAGTTGAAGGACAATACAGAAAGGTGTGCGAAAATATTTGCGTATCGTCGGACATGTTCGTCTGTGGCCCGGGCGGGGTGGGGGGGAGGGTTACTTTAAGAATTTCTGGGTAGGGATGTGCCGCTGGGACCCTGGAACCCTTAGCCTAAACCAGAGCTAGTTCAGCTGAATTTTGCTACCCTATTCTAGAGTAAACTCCCCAAATCCCGCTATCAATCGACACTGTTGCGGCTTATTTGCGTAAATTTAAACTTACCGAGTTGATTTTTTTATACTTTTGAGTGGCAATTCCTGGTTTCCTTAGTCTAGATAAAATCTTCAACCAACTTGTCAGTTTCGCGAAAAATGATACCCTATTCTAGAACCCAATGCTCTGATTTATATACCCTATCCTAGAGTAAACTGCTTGAACACCATACCCTTCACAGCGGCACATACCTATATAGCCCATATATGGCAGTACCCCCTCCCCGGGGTCTGTGGTATACTTTATGTTTTTAGGAGTCTTACACTGCAGTGCCCTGAAGGACGAGTGTTCTGACGTGTGAAAATCGTTGTCACACATTAAAAACATTTTCTTCCTTTTTGGCCAGAAATTCCGACTTTTCACCGTGTTTGTGCTTTTGCACGGTCAGACTGAAGGCCGAATAACCTGTTTTATTTTTCAACTTCATGTTTACTTTTTTTGTTGTTTTTTGTTTTTTGTTTCTTTTTTTTTTTTCCTTTGTCTATGAATAAGCAGCAGCAAACTTGAAAGCTCTGTTACTTTAGCTGCTGCACACGTATTCAAAACTCATGAATTTTTTAGTTACACAGCTGTTGAGCTGTATAACCTACGTTTGCATTCTTATGTTTTATTTTGCTCTGATTTGGTTTGCACAGTGGAATACAACGCAAAAAAAATCAGTACAAATATCTCACAACAATTGTATAAGGAAACCGGTTAGACAGGTTAGGTGCTAGCTAGTTTTAGTTCCCAAAGACTCGAAAAAATAGTCATCAATACTACACATTAATCCCCCGGTCCGTAAAGGACAAGTGGTATTCATATTTTAACTTTTTTCTGGCGTTATCTTAGGGTCCCCAATAAGTTTGGCGGGATGCGGGATTTGGCTTTTTTTCGCCGTGATGTTCGGGATTTGAGCTGAAAACAGGGGCGGGAAGCGGGAATTACAATTACGAGCGGGAGCGGGATTTCGTGTTTTTATGGGGTTGGGATGCGGGATTCACAAGGGGAATAGAGCGGGATACGGGATTTTAAATTCTTACATGACCTCGTAAATTGACCAGCGCAAAAACCGCAAACTGGTAGAAACGAACCTTTTGTGCATATAGCTGTGTCAGGTTTCTAATGAATAGCAAACAGCTCTGTACCCTGTCAGGTTCTGTCAAACGTATCCATTATCGCTTGATTACATTAGTATCATGAGACCTGTATGAGGTCTTTGAGTCCTATTTCGATCATTTGTGTTGGCGTCTGATATTAATGACATCTGTCCATTGGCTCCTCGCGGCTTTGGCGCTCGTTATCGTGGCTTCGCCGCTCTCTTAACGCGCTCAAATTGCTTAAAAAGCGCCAAGCTACGCAGGCTATCCATTTCCGACATTTTCGACGCTTGCGCCTGTTAGCTTGACCACCCCTCTGCCCCCAATCCTTTCTAGTTTTTCTTAGTCTTTCGACCTTTTCCAGAGCGCTTGACCGGGCGCTTGGCTTGTTTTGGCCAGGATGGCCACACCGGATGGCGGTGATAACGATTTACCGAACGAATTATGCGACATCATAAATTGCGTCGCCATATTCACACCTTATTCACCATTAATTCTGTGGGATGTAAAAGAACCCACACACTGATCAAAAAGAGTAGGAGATGTAGTTACCGATGTGGTGGTCTATCTCTTATCTGATGGTTAAATGCTCGGAGATATTAGCTGCATCAGCTACTCTGAAATCCGAGGGTAAATATTATAATGTATGTATGTATATTTATGAAAAGGATGTGCGAGCAGGAATGCCTCCATTCGAAAAGAAAAGTTCTGAGCCCAGATTTCAAAGAAAATGAAGACGCTGAAAGCTTTGAAGGAAACTGTCAGGTGTGTTTACCGGCCATCTCATGGAAATGAACAATCTTTTTCTTTCACTGATACGTGAGCAGAAGAAAAAAACAGAAAACCGTTTACAGAAAGTGACGTTATAATCATTTGTGCTTACTTATCTGCTACCCTTTGAATCCTTTTGTGATCTTTTATGCGATATCTATTTCTAAAAGGTTTCTGTGTTAATTATTAAATTAATAATTTAACAAATTAATAATAACGCAGAAATGTCTTCGGAGAGTGGACGGGATCGGGATTTTCAGGCAAAAAAGGGCGGGATGGCGGGATTAACAGGAAAAAATGGGCGGGAAAGCGGGATCTGAGAACCCTATTGAGGACCCTCGTAAATTGATTCTTTGTGATTTCAAAATTTATCAGAAGTTGCCATCTCCTATAAAAAAACGTGAATGAAGTCGTTAAAACTTTCTATGTGTTACAGGAACACTTCTACTGGAAAACTGTTACCTCATTCCAAACATTCGTGGGGTTGGCTATCTTTGTAAAACAAATAATTCCTTCAGCCACAGACTTTAGAGGGTTTGGCGTTCCTCAGGTAAATAAGTAAAAGGATAAAAATAAACTTGATGAATAAGAGTGTTTAATTTATAGTGGATAAGGCCTGCAGGAGGACAAACGAATCTCGCACCAATCACTTAATACAGTGACAATACAACTGGGTGTGAGATTAAGAACGCTAAACGTCTGGACTATTGCTGGTTTTCATTGTCACGCTATTCAAAATAGATCAAAATCCGAGAAAAGAAAGAAAGTAAATATGCAAAGACTCTCGCCAAGATTCAGGTCACAGCAATTTTTCTTATGCAAGATATGCGGAAAAACTTTTTACCCAAATTTATAGAGATTTATATGGAGACGCCATGCTGGTGCCCATGCAGATGAGCACCAACATGGCGGCCAGAAACCAACAGAAACATCTGTCACTGAGTTTTGCTACCACAGCGAGAATTTATCTTTCGAGGAACTCAGAAACATTAAAATAATACTTTTTCTAATACAAGAACTGTTCGGATAGCCAAATTACCCGAATTAAGTCACATTTTTAACGAACATGACAGCTCTCTCGGCCGTCGTTTAAATGCGGCAGGTATATTTTGCAGGGTGCAGGGTGAAGGGTGAAGGGTGCAGGTTGAAATTTAATTATAACTGGAAAACCGCTGGCACTAAAAATAATTAATAACCTACATACTCGTCAGGGGTTCTTACATAAATTAGTTCGCCTCTTTCACATAGTGAAGACACGATCGATCCGCGGTAAGTGTTGCGATAAGTACTTATCGATAGACACGCTGAGACCAGTGAAATCTCTTGAAAACCATCTGGATGGCCGCTCGACAGATGTTTCCATCCATTCCAGATTTGGCTCGGATCTTCCCTCAACAACAGAAGATTGCCATCACAAATGAAGCAAACAAATAAAGAAATGAAAGAACATAAGATTTTAACCGACGGAATATACTAGCACAAGCTCGGTGTGCTTTCATTTTGGTACTCACAGGGAAGAAACCAAATTCAGCAGATATTTCAGATGATATTTCAGATGTTTCTTCAAAAACAATAATTCATTGCAGGTTTAAAATCATAGGAACATACTCTCCTCCCATCGCTTCGGCCGGTTTGGCACTTAGGTGGAAGCCGCTGTCACAGTGATATGTGTATCCCCGTGATATGTGTATCCCCGCACACATATCACTAGTGATATGTGTATCCCCCGTGGGGATACACGAAACACTGATACGCACCTGGACATTCAACGAACAAAATGGCGACTCGGTTGCGAGGTTCCGACTAGCGCTGTAAAGAGTAGAAGAAACCAGAAATGAATTCGCGCCCAACGGAGCAGATTAGGATTTCTTGAGTTTGGTTGAGTTCCAACCGACTCGATTGTATATCTGACTAAAACTTCGAACAGCGGATACGCATATCACTAATTATTTCATGGCGCAGTGATATGTGTATCCCCAGAAACACAACTGTTATAATATAGCGCATCAACCTTGTCAAAACTGCAGGCAATATTAGCACCCGACGTTTTTACACGGCTTGGGTTCACTGAAGTTTGAAACTCGATAATTCCACTAAAAACGCGTGCACGCGTGCACGGGATAATAAGGGATACACATATCACTGATTATTTCATGAACTAGTGATATGTGTATCCCCATGGACACAGCCGTTATATTGGCTTTCTACCCAAGAAGAAAAATGCCCATAACATTTGCATTGTCAAAACTGGCTTGCTAGAAATATTCACACCAGGCATTTATTCATAGCTTGGGATTTCTGGAGTTTCACTGACCTCGGTTGTACACCGTCGCCGACCGCATGCAGGGGATACACATATCACTAATTATTACATGGCGCAGTGATATGTGTATCCCCTGAAGACAGCCGTAATCTAGGCTAACTGCCGAAGAATAAACGTCGAATATTGTGAAACGTGCTAACAATATTCGCAGTATAGCAATGTATACAGCTTGAGACTTAACATATCTTACAAAAAGTCGCACTGAAAAGCGGGTGCAGGGGATACACGAGTGCCACTAATCATTTTATGGCGATCGGGTCGAAGCCGTGATATGTGTTTCACTCCACGAATAATTCAGATGCAAACAAGGCGATGAACAGTGGAGAATATGCGTTACTCGAGGGGTGAGAATGCACCGCGCAATTAATATCGTCCTAGAAATCCGCTGCCGTGAAACTCAAATTGAAATATATCTAGATCCATTTGGTGTTCAACTTTAAATTCATTATATCCTGCTCGCAGAAAACCAGTTAGGATCAAGAACACAATTCCAGCAGCAGATACGTAAACTTTTTCAACTACAAAAATTGAGATTTGTGTTTTACTGAAGCCTGTTTGGGTTAGTCGTTCGTCCAGTAAGCGACCGGACGACGAGAGCGCTTTCAAGGAGGATATTGCTTTTTAAAGTAGAGGGGAGGGGGGTGAGGGATACACATATCACTGGTCGCCATTTTGGAGGGGATACACATATCACTAGTGATATGTGTGCGGGGATACACATATCACGGGGATACACATATCACTGTGACACCGCCTTTCTGAGCGATTGTAAGCAGCGTCATGTAACAGTCACGGTAAGTCTACCAGCTGTACGTTTCTTTTAAGTGCCAGCGGTTTTTATAATTAAATTTCAACCTGCAACCTGCAACCTGCGCCCTGCAAAATATACCTGCCGGTGTAAATGCCGCGTCACGCAAAAGCTTAGAAATTCAAACGTAGTGTATTACAGAACCAAGAACCCATTCGGAGCAAAAATTTGCATGAATATTAGTTTTCAGCAGCTCTTATACATCATGGAAATAAAATGTCAGGAGGATCAATAGTTTTGTAGTTTAAAGTGCACCTAACCCCAAAATTTTTTTTCGCTAAATCGAATCTAGACTTTATTTGAAGCATTTGGGCGAAGAAATTTTTGAATTTGGTTGAATCCTCGATTTTCTATGCCCTTTCAAAGTCGCGCTTGAAGTGTTTCACGACCGCGTTTTAGGGAGTCTGGGGCGGCGGTACCTGATGACGTCTACCCAGGAACCAAACACAACAGCGCCTCAGTCAACTCTCTGTATTTGCTCGAGAAAATGGAACATAAAACTAATCGTTCCGATATATTTTGGGACTAAAACGTCCAAGTTTTGTCTCAGAATAATTTCTTTTTCGTCACTGGAGTCAGAGTTAAGTTTCGATTCGGAAGACTCCGAAATAAACTTCGATCGAGCACATTCGACAACTGTGAACTCACTGCTTAGAGCTTTGAGAGCACTTTACAATATTTCAAGCGACGAAGGGGAAGACTTCTTTGCGGAGGAGCTGCTTGTATATTAGGAATGGAAAGCTAGATACGAAGTGGAGGAGCAGGCAAACGAAAAGCAGGAAAGAAAACTTAAGGACTGCTTTGGATGGTAATTTCGTCAACTAAACATAAGATTCCCACGCGTGTTTAGAGCCCATTTACATTTGTCCTTAGCGAGAATGCATTTTGTCAAGGTGTGATTGTTCTGTTAAATCCAGGTTGTGTTTTACTTTCAGTTGAATGCTTCATGTTTATAAGAGCAACGTACGTGTTGCAGTTTTCGAGACTTGATGACCTCCAAAACATTGGCTTCGATCGATTGAAAATCGTATTGTTTGCACCTGTATTTTTGAAGCTGCGGGAAGCAAGGCGGAAGGAAACATTTCATACAATTACCGATTTCACATTGTCACACGTTTTAAGTCGTAACTCCAAATAACCAATGTAAATTGTTCTCAAAGTTTGCAGTGAAATTCGTCGGATAAGCGAAAAGGATGTGTTCCCTAAGCGGTCAGCAGATAATGTTACGCGGTCATATTTTCGACGCTATTACACAGAATCTTTGTCGCACTGCTGATTTCCAAACCTTCGAAATAGTCTGTGAGTCTAACAATTTTGTTATCATGTAATTCTAAAGGATTAATCTTCGACTTTCATCTAAGTCGAAAGAGAAATAAGTGTTGGTTAGCGGCGTACCTCTGGAAGGCGTTTCTGTGCACTTTTCGAATGTGTATTGCACCATCCTGAAGGAAATGAGAGGACGTGAGATATTCAACCTTCCTGGGTAGACGTCACAAGAGCCGCTGGACCCATTCTCCTCAAACTCGGTCGTGAAACAAAATGGCGGTGTTTTGGAGCTATTTTCGAGATTTCATCGAGGCACAGAAAATCGAGGATTTAACGGAATCCAAAAATTTTTTCGCAGAACTATTTCAAATAACAAGTAGATTCGTTTTAGGGAAAAAAAGTTTTGGGGGTTAGGTGCACTTTAAATTTTACTGACGTCACGTGAAAACCAACTATTAGGTCCGATGATTGAGCCTGGGTCCCAAGACTCCTCTTCTGACAGTCCCTCACCCAAACGTGTTTTGACAAATGCGAGATCACCATTTACACTAACTGAGTAACGCGCGCATAGCATGCATTGCCATACTTGCATGTACCCTAGCTTAACTTCTATTATGTCGAAGTACACTTGAAAAAACAAACCTCACCTCCGGCAAGCTGACAGTTGAATGATTTGTTTATCACTGGCATGACAAGAGACCGAATTGGACTCCACTCAGTCATCATCATAACCGTAACACCGTTTGTTTCCAGAGCATGCTGTTTGCTGAATCATGGATCTCTGACGTAGCGGTCATTTGTTGCATTTCTCAAAGACGGGTTGATAATGTCCATTCTCCAAACGTAATTGTTGTTTTGGGAGGTGCGGCGGCCTCATGGTTAGAGCGCTCGCCTGCGGATTGAGCGGTCTGGGTTCGAGCCCTAGCCGGGGACATTGTGTTGTGTTCTTGGATAAGACACTTTACTCTCACAGTGCCTCTCTCTCCACCTAGGCGTATAAATGGGTACCGGCGAAATTAATGTTGGGGGTACCCTGCGACGAACTAGCCTCCCATCCAGGAGGGGAGTAGGAATACTCCTGGTCACCTCATGCTACAGAAATCGCGGGAAGCCCTCCGGCTTGAGGGACCACATAGCTCGTATACAGACCTTACCTTTTCAATTGTTGTTCAAACTTGGAGGCAGCATGGTCTGGTGCCGGGTTAGGGTACTGGATTAATCCGAAGCCCGTTGTCCCAGCGGATGGATTTGTGTTGTTTAAAGGGGCAGTCTCAACAACATTTATGCGATAACGAAATCAGCGCCACAGTACGAATTGTACTTACTACAATTGCTTTGGTGAGTTTGTCTCATAACAGGTTCTTCGTACCAATACCGCGATGGATGTTGGTACCAGTCTCAACCCGGCTATCGACATTGGACAGGTAAGTACAGCATATCCCAGCATGCCTCAGAGAGAGCTCTAGCAGAGATGATATAGGTGTGCTTTATAAGTCTCTTTAAGTCTAAGAAAATTCAATTTTCTGGGACTTTTGTGTCTTCCGTCCGTTTTTTTCTTGGTGACTGTTCTCCCAGCGCTTCGATCCTCATTGGGATGATGTCTCTTATTTAGATACCAGATCCCCGGCCCCAATTCCCCCAATCCGATCAGTCAGTCAAAATTGGCCGTTTTTCAGCTCAAGTTGATAGAATGTGGGATATTCAAAAACTAAGCCAACGCTTTTCTTCCTGTCACTAAAAATCTGCTCATATTTTATATTTTTCACTCTACTTTCAGATCGAAGGTGGTTTTGTACAAGGATTGGGTCTGTTTACTCTTGAAAAAGTTCGATGCTCTCAGACCGGCACGCTATAGCCGACAGGGCCTGGGGCGTACAAGATTCCGGGATTTGCTGACATACCAGTGGAGTTCAATGTGCATCTTCTGCGCAGTGCGCCAAACGAAAAAGCCATTTACTCTTCTAAGGTTCGAGTTTGACGTGTTCTGCTTTATTTCTAATGTAATAGTTTTGCAATTAATTCCAGAAATGTGTCGTTATATGCAGATATTGCTGCTCTTGAAAGCGTGTAATTCTGATCTTTATCATAGTGTAGCAGCTGTTATTATTTTAGGGCTAGGGGCACTGTTTCTGTTATTTGTTCTATTGTTTCCTGAAAGGGGACCGAGTCATTCGTGTGAGACCTGGTGAGAGATGTTATCAGGCTCCTTTATGAGAGTTAAAGCCACCCCGATCTTCCACTTAGATCTATTAGTGTGGAAAATCTAGGTTTTCTGTATTACAAGCTTGGTAGAAAAGCCTCAGAGGGTGTTTTGGTGAGGGACCTCGAACTGTCTGAGAAGCAGGCTAAGGAAAGCCTAATTTCTTTGGAACAGCGACTGAGAGTTAAGGGGCTTGAAGTGGCTTAATACAAAGTAGTGCAAAGTAGGCTTTTTAATTTACGTTTTGTGCCTTGGTTAACTCAGGGTGTTGGAAAACCTTCTCTGTTTCTCGCTTTTCGTCATTAAGGATACTATCACCAACGCTAGGTGAGTCAAGGAATTTTTTTTAAAATGTTCGCTCATGCCTAACACGTGACAAGCACATGACTGGCACATGATTAGCACATGACTAGCACATGCTTAGCACATGACTGGCACGTGATACAGTTACAATTTTGACCAATCTTCAGCTATCAGAGCTATCAGATGAACGCTATCCGCTGTTTAGGTTTGTGAGGGTAATAGCAGATGACAGTAAGGTCGCTTCCTTAACAGACACTTTCAAGACAGAAAATGACCAAAACAACCAACATATATTTGACATAAATAAACATAAATACGATAATTAGCAAACATTTTGGGATATTTAAAAGGCGTTGTAACTTAAGTTACATCGTGTGTTTGGCTCTAAAGGCAGCGCAAGGTTTGTTATTAATTTTGTTTCACCATGTAGACGTGAGTCAGGTGTTGAAGGTAACTTCAGACTGGACAGTCCTGCTACCAGTGAGCGCATGAGAGTGGCTTGTGTCGACCAGTTCACTGAACAAGTAAGTCATAATTGCAGCTGTTGACTTAAAGAACTGTCCTGAGTTTTATAAAGTTGCCGAAAAGCTTCAGTCTGCTCACAGACCTTCTGTTTTCTCAACACTGTCGAAAGTAAGAGATTTTGACTCGGGCGCTTGCATTACAACTGGAAAAACGCCGGTTGTGACCAGAGAAACAGAGCCATAGAATCTGTATAGGAAAACAAATCCTCTAGTTATCGCGCATAACCTTTAATAAGCGCCCCTTTCGAATAAGCGCCCCTCTTATCGGCTAAAATTTAATATAAGTACCCCACTCCATCGAATAAGCGCTCCTCTACCCTCCCTCACGTTATATGGGTGAGTATTGAGACAACAGAATATTTATAGCATCGTTCGTGTTTCATCACTCTCGTCCAACCTTTTTAACACAATCGCTACAATACATTAAACCAGTTTCAACTTCTAAGTTGCATCCTGCAATTTCTCGATCCATATATTTGCCCATATCCTTCACATGCAAAATATGTTCTTTCAGTTGTTTCCCAGTCACCACACTCTTGGTGAAGGCTCTAAACTTTAAATAAGTGTCCCCTCCCCTCGTTTAAGAGCCTCCCTCGAGAAAAAAAAAACCCTCTCCCGTCTTCTTCTAAATTTGAAATAAGCATTCCTGGTGCTTATTCGACGATTTACGGCATCTTAACATACTGCGGTTTTTCTTCTTTTTTACAGTTTACCTCCGATGCAGATCCTAATGTGAAAGACTTCTACGTGTGCCCTTGAAGAAACTAACCTCCAACATTTGATGTGATTAGAGAAAAAAAACCTTCACGCTTTGACGATAAAGGAACTGATTATTTAATTAAATTCAGAAGAGGTTAAAGAAATTTTCAGCGCAAATTAGGTTTAAACCAATATTGTTAAACAATTAAAAAGGGGAGCAAAAATCAGTTGACGACAAATTCCAGTCTCTGAGACCAAACTGAGCCACAGTTTTCGTATCGATCTTTCTGATCAACTGATCGCGCCAGATGGTGTGACCACTTTCAGAGTGTTATGATTACTGATACAAATTGTAATAAAGGAATTGATAAGAGAATGAAAAAGTAAAGAGATAATAAACAATAAAGCAAACAGCCAGATGACACGGTGTGTGGCAATTACTGAAGGGGTGTATAGCCTTGGACAGAAGTGGTTATGTAAACAATTCACGTACACAGGATTTTTTTCATTTGAACTGGAAGATTCGCATATTTAATACCGTGAGGTCCTTTGTCACTGTCCGACCTCACCTTGATGTCGAGGCTGGCGACGAGGGCGGTATCTTTTCCCTTCCTCCCCTCCCCGTTCCTCTTTGTGTCTGCCATTGTTCTCTTTGCCTCTGGCTCCTTGCAAGGAAGCCAGTTTCCATGACAGCCATCCGTGCAGCCCCTAAAAATCAGCGGGTTTCTTTTCGCCACCAAACACTACGGGGACTAAACCATCGGTGCCGTCGAACAAGCGAAGAAGACGTGCGAAGACAGAATTTTGGTGTTCTCATGTCGCTATAGCTGAGAGAGATCCGACATTTGGGGCGCCTTCCATTCAACCAAAATTTTCGAATCAGCGACGATTGGTACCAATTCAAATGGGCAAGGAAATTTCGTGGGAAAGTTTCCAGGAAATCCGGAAATTGTTGAATTTCCGAAAAGCGGACCAGTCAACCGAAAATTCCGGTAATATCAGGAGGAACAGAAATTCCCAGTAAGAAATTTCCAAATATTTGGGTATACCTTTCGAGGTTGTCCTCTTTTTTGAAAATTCCGCAAATTGCTGTTCTATTCGCCAAAGGAAATTTTCGGAAATGCAAACTAGAATTTTTGTTCGAATGGAAGTCTGTCTGCATATGTACGAGCCAGGTGGCCCATCAGGCCGGAGCTTGTCCCGGTTTCTGTAGTATGAAGCGACTAGGAGTATTTCTACTCCCCCCTGGACGGGATGCTAGTCCATCGCAGGGTTACCCCCAGCATTAAGTTCGCCGGTACCCATTTATACACCTGGGTGGAGAGAGGCACTGTGAGAGTAAAGTGTCTTGCCCAAGAACACAACACAATGTCCCCGGCCAGGGCTCGAACCCGGACCGTTCGATCCGGAGACGAGTGCACTAACCTTGAGGCCACCGCGCCTCCCATAAAAAAAAAAAAAATTGGAACGCTTCACGAATTTGCGTGTCATCCTTGCGCAGGGAAGTGGTCCTTTTTAATTCTCGGTCACGCGATGTAATACTAAGGATTGGATCCTCTTATCGGTATCTGGTCGTTTATAGCACCCAAGTCGATCAGCTATTAGGCAATTAGCCCTCAACCAGAAGCCAGTTAAACCCCACATAAGTCGATTAGCCCCCTTTACCACCTCACCCCCAAGCCATCCTCTATGACACCCCCAATTTAGCTCTTCGCTTACAACAGGCCCGTTACTTTTCAGCGGCTGATTTCCCTGCTGTTTTCCGGGAGTTTTCTTGACCCTACTTCGAATCTTCGTATCAAAAACTGTAAGGCTAATGTGTTCTTTTTGGGGGTGAAAGCCGAGAGCCCCTGGGAATGAACCTCTTCGAGATGTTCACAACGGACATATTGGTCAGCGGAGGGAACCCCTGATTGGAAAAGAGTAGGCCACCCCTAACCATCCTCTTTCTCGTGGTCCTCCGCCATCTTGTAAAAGGTTCGAATTTTATTGATAGGTTTGAGCTTTTAACATTCCACACTCGCAAAGTTCAACGAAAGAAACTTGGCATGACTGATCTTTGAGCACTTTTGTATTCGACAGGAAGTTTTCAAGCGGAGCCATGCAGATCTTCGTGAAAACTCTGACGGGGAAAACTATCACACTTGAGGTGAGTGTAAAGTTTGTCACACGTGTATGTCTGGCCGCTATGTGAACACAAGGTACAAACCGGGCCAGTAATTTATTATTCGTCGAAACAGTTCCTCTACAATTTCCCGGCTGCACTGGGCCAGTTGAAATTTGTATGTTGTATTTTTGTTCATCGGTGTCAAAGTAAATCTATAAGCTTATAAGGCTTAATTCAGACTTCAGTGGAATTTAATTCAACGTAATTCCGCAACTTAGGCTTGAAAACGATATTAAAAAATACTCCGGCATAAGTTGTAATGCAAGATCCTAAAGTGGTGAGCAAGAAAGTTTAGTCGCCTAATGGCCTATGTAGTCTTTATATATGGAAGGGTTCCTTTGCTTGCTAGAATGTGGGCAGTGTTTTTAACTTTTTAAACTGTGAGCTAAAGTTGAACTTGCAAACCCAAAAACCAAAACTAGTCAAAATGCGTGAAGAAAAAGTACCTCAGACAAAACATGCCATTCACAGTACACAGAAAACAGCTATGAATTCACTATGAAAAGAACTTCTGGTATAGAAAGAAAACTGGTTTTGTATTTCCTATTCATAAGTTTTATGGTGTACTGAAAATTTGAGTGTTCAATTAGGCCCTGTCCAAATGGGAAATGTGTGGCAACCAAACAAGCTGGCATTGTACTGAGTGGCCAAATGGTATCAAACATGTTTTATCAAATACAATCAAACAAGGTGTCCAAATGGGAAATGGTTTCATCAACAGACAATCTTTGATCATGTTTGATCACCAAACGTCTCCCTTTTGGCCAGGGCCTAGGTTTATTCTACATAATGGATCCAGGGGCATTTTATCAGAGGCATTTTATGTCAGGGGCATTTTGACCTACATTCTCAGGTACTGTTGCTTGCGTCACGTAGCAACACTTGAACACCTCTGTGCAATATTTTGATGAATGGCCAGCAGGTTCATCAAATTTGATGATCTGTAGCTAACTTTTTAATTTTTTGGAGAACATTTAGGAAAATTGTATAAAGCTGTGAAGGGGTGCCACTTAGATTGTAATTGAGGTCAACTGTAGCCTGTTCTGTCTAAATAAGTTTCCCTTCTTTCCAGGGGGGTGGGGAGTGATCATTTGATTTATATCACCCTCATGTGAGATTTTCCTGTTGAGATAAATTTTTTCACATTTTACTAAAACTTGACATTTGACAACATATTTTTAGTTTGGCCACAGAAAGTTGTTTTTTGTTTTTGTTGTTTTTAAATAAAACAGTGAGGGCCATGGGTTTGTCAGTCGCAAGACTGTTGTGTGTTACCCTCGTTAAACAAAGTTAATTTGTTGATTTTATTTATTTATTTACAGGAAATTATTTTGCAACTCTAGTGCTAATCTTAGTGGTTTGTATATGTACAGTATAGTAAACAAAAATAGTAACTTTTTTTTTTCCTTCCAGGTTGAACCTAGTGACTCTATTGAGAATGTCAAAACAAAGATCCAAGACAAGGAAGGTAACAAGTCCTGTCCTGTACTACATTGTATAAGTCAGTTTTATTTGCTGGGCAAGTCCAGCTTTTTTGCAGTAGATGTCTTTTGGGTTTGGGCAAAGCAGAACTTTCAAGCAAGAAACTTGGTGAATATACCAGCACAGATGTCCTTGGAGACTGCGCTTCTGATAAAATAGTTGACCATGATCTTAATTTTGCCCGGTGGTTCTAGAGTTTTACTGCAAGTGCCAAGCAACACTAATTAACAATCAGCAGCATACAGTTATTTGAACCAAAAATTTTGGGTTAACTTGCATTTGTTTAGAGTCAATGTACATGTGCTCTTCTAACTGGGTTTGCACAATTCAATTGAAAACTGTTGCCATTTATAGTATTACTATGAGTGATCTAGTTTGATTTTCACTTCTTACCAGATGGTAAGTTTACATAAGCATTGCCATAAGTGCAGTAAGTAGTATGTACAAACACTGAAAAAAAAACACACAAAGATTCAATTAACATCTTGACCCTTCATTACTCCAGGAATTCCACCTGACCAGCAAAGATTGATTTTTGCTGGTAAACAGCTCGAAGATGGACGCACTCTTAGTGATTATAACATCCAGAAGGAGTCCACTCTTCATCTTGTGCTTCGACTGAGAGGAGGAGCAAAGAAAAGAAAGAAGAAGAACTACACAACCCCCAAGAAGATCAAGCACAAGAAGAAGAAGGTATGATCTGTTAAGTTGGCTCCCTAGAGAATTTACGAACACCCTCCCTATAGAGTGCGAGTTAGAAAAGGGAACTTAGTTAATTTCTCTTAAAGTTTTCCCTGTAGAGATTTACCACCATGGGTACTCTTAAAATAAGGCTTCTATTTTGGTTGTCAATTCTTGGATTAAGGCCGTTACCATGGCAAATCTCATCTAATGACAGGCAGATATATTCCTCATTTTGACTTAAACTCCTCAATATTTATGCTTTTCTTCGGTGAAATTTTTTCATACTTTGCCCCATCATGGAAATGACATTGCCTGACATTTTGAATTGGTAAAAAGTCAAGGTTGTTCAGATGGTTTTTCCAACATTCTGTAATGTTTCATTCTTCTAAATATATTAGATTAGCTCTCTCAGGTTTTAGGCAAGGCAAGCTCTTTCACCTCTGCACCGCCACTTTTCCCTAAGTGACGTAACTCAAAGTCATCAAGTCCTGTTGGTTATGTGCTACTAAGCACTTAATGACTGTCGCCAAGGGAAACAGTTAGTTTTGTTTTCCTGAGACCCTCGGTGTTTCCTGACACAAAGGAGTTTAGAACTCACTGAGGGTTGGGAACTCACCGTTTGCATGAGGCCAATCATAAAATATTTTGTTCTACCTCAGCTCAAAAAATTATAGAAAAAAAACTGAAGAAAATATTCACTTGATGCCAACTGGCATACACGACCTGATCACATCCAAGTTTAAAGTTTTGTTTGTTTTTTTTTATTATTGCTAAACACATAATTACTTACATTGCCTTACTCTAATTACAACACGACACAATACTTAACTCACTTACAATACACTACATTATTGTTATTATCATCATTATTATTAATATTATTATTATTATTATTATTCTAATGCTTTTACTGTCTTACAAACGTCACTTACAATACCTCAAAAAAAGCCACTATTTACAATACTTGGCATTACCTTACTTACTTACAATACGTGATAATAACTTATTATGACTTACACATTACGTTACTTAAGGAGTTACAATACAATGTAATTACGTAATTATAGAAAAAAAAACCCAACAAACAAGCTAAAAAAAAGACCTCGCAACAAATTACTAAGGGAAACGCCTTAAATGGTGAGAAGGTATTTCCACTTCTGTTGAAATTCCCTTTCACCATTCAACAAGGCAGCAATATATTTTTCTATCTCTATGCGAGTCTAAAGTTGTTGTTGTTTCCTTAGGGAGTTAGGGAGTTTGTTTGCCCAGGGAGTCTGTAAGTTTGACCCGTTCTCTTGCAATCAGAAAATGTATTCGAGTCGGGAGTTATAACAAAATAATTTCATACTGATATGTGAAGCTTGGTCCTCACTAGCAACGCAAGCATAAGCACAAACATAAGCAGAAGAAGCTTATGCGCTAGTGAGGACAGCCACTACATAAACATAAGCATAAGCATTCTTCCTATGCTTATGCTTATGTTCAGTGAGGACATGTCAACATAAGCATTAAGTGCTCAACGATTGGCTGATAGTCTCATGCTTATGCTTATGCCAACATGTCCTCACTGGACACGATAACAACATAAGTATAAGCATATGAAGAATGCAAGATTTTGATTTTCTCATGCTTATGCTTGTGCTTAAGTGTATGTCGTGTCTGTCCTCACTAGAACATAAGCTCTTTGTTCTTATGCTTATGCTTATGCTTGTGTCACTAGTGAGGACTGGGCGTGCTTGCCAGTAAAAGGCTATAATTTGGGAATACTGTTTACCAAAGAAACAACCATGGCAAATATGTCATTTACTCTTGATTGTATTGTAACGTTAAAGAAAGTTAGTGAGCAACAATAATTTCACCCATTTTACTTCTTACTGTTGTGTTTCAATTTCAACCTTGCCTTATCCCTGCCATTCTAGGTCAAGCTGGCAGTGTTGAAATACTACAAGGTCGATGAGAATGGAAAGATCACTCGTCTGCGGCGGGAGTGTCCATCAGAGTCCTGTGGGGCTGGAGTGTTTATGGCCAGTCACTTTGACCGCCAGTACTGTGGCAAATGTTGTTTAACATATGTGTTTAGCAAGGCACAGGAAGGCAAATAGATGTCAAATAAAATAAAACCTTGAATTTCCATAGTTTGCTTGTTTCATGAAGTTTGGTGCAATCTAAGTAGCAAGACTTAAGCAAGAGACACTCGCCTAGGATAACATTCTAGAGGGCAATTTTAAGAATCTGGCGAGCCAAACGGCGTGTTATTAAGTGTCTGGGAATATTGCTGGTCCAACACCAGACTATCCCCCACCCCCACCCCTGCATTTTATTGTGCACCCAGGTAGAGAGTGGCAGTTTGGAACTAAAGCCCCTCAACTGTGCACAAGCCTCAAGCTCTTTCCCAGAGTGAGTGCGTTTTCAGTCAGTTGTGTTTGAACGCCCGATGCTCGGGAAAAAATGCGGTTCCGGTTTGGTTGTGCGCATGCACTCAAGAGCAATAGTAGTTTCTGAACATGCGTGGGGAGAATAACCGCTGGGACTAATCCTAGCTCACCTCCCAATTTGGCAATTTCACCCAGAGGAACTTGGGCCTTGAAAACGAGAGCCTACGTGTAGCCGTACCCACCCGGCTACACGTAGGCTGTGAAAACGAGTTTCTAAATATCGTCACGAGAATTGTACGAGTACACAAACGCAAAGGCTGTAATCTCATTGGCTGAGCTATCATGCACTATCAACCATCAGTGCTTGGCGGCTATTCCACTAAACAGCAGCTCTTTTTCCTTCTTTGTGTTGGAGGAACATGGCGAAAAAAATCTTAGAGAAAAATGAATTCCTTGGAAGGTTGAAAGAAGGACTCGAAACATTGAAAAAAAGCCGATAAGCACGCTTCTATATACAGCTGCAAATTTCAAAGGTTATCAAACAGTTGGCGCAATTTTCCTTAAAAGTCAAGTTTAATACTACATAGAGAAAAGGAAACCAGTACTTGAAGTAAATCTCTGTTATATACTTAATCAGTTCAGGTTATTCGCTCTCAATTTCCCTGAAGCGATGAAAATCTGATGCTGATAACGAGTAACGAAATAAGAACCATGTTTGTCCCGGGAGGGGTGGGGGCATTTAGACACCATTTTTGCCCCGGGGGATTGGAAGTTGACCAACTGAAAATTCAAAATGGGGAAGGTGAAGTTTCTAATTGACCGAATTGTCTGCGTTTGTGGAACGTAATAAAAAGACCTTTATAACAATACCTTTGGTTCTGCCGCTTAGTCTTGCATTCCCGGGGTACATTTTGTGTCCCAAAATGGCCACGTTCTACATATCAATATTCTAACATGGTTCCGAGGCTTTCGGGTCAAAATTGTAAATTTTTTTAAGTTTCTTTTGTCTCTCAGTTCCCAAAAGAGACTTGGATACAAAGAATACAACACCAAATATAGAAGTTTGTCCTGAAAGCCTCGGAGCCATGTTAGAATATTGATATATCGAACATGGCCTATTAGTAAAGGATATCAATCTATCTACAGCAAGTATTGGCATAACCCACTATGCTTTTCACTGGATGGGATTTACCCGGAGGTCAGTGTTATTAGATACAAGGAGAGATGGTGGCCTCCAGGATCAATTTCTGTTTGCTCCTCGTTGTGCGCAAAAGGGCAACGCTCGCTGGCTGAAAGTAGCAGAACAAATAACATGCAGACGGGCGGTCTCGGACACCAACCTGAGCCCGCAATTTTCTTCTTGAGGTTGCTAAGCAACTGATTGCACCATGGTGAGTACCAATCTCGAACCCGGAGTTTTCCTGGTTGGGTCATCGGTTGGCTCCCCTCGCCGAAGAAACCGCTGACTGAGCCAGGAAGACTCTGGACTCGAAATTGATTGAACAATTCAGAAGATCTCTTGAGTGCAAGCCCTACATCTTGATTGGTCAAGAAACGTCAGAATCTGTTACGAGTGCGGCAAAAAAATTGCTGCCTCTCTTTAACAGTTCTTTCAACGGCTAACCCTGAGAAATAGGGGACCGTTCATTTTTTATGAGGGAGGGGGGGCTGGTGGGATTTGGGAAGCACCATTTAAAAATCGCATGACCCCCTCAGCTTACCAATTTTTTCACGTGCCCCCCCCCCCCTTATAGCGGTCATTTTTTGGGATGACCCCCCCACCCAAAAAAAAATTGAACAAACAATATTTAGATTTCAACTTTTTTAATATTTCTCTATTATCCCCCTACTTCACGTTTTGTGGTCACTGTCAAGACAATATTTACAATCCCTATACTACAGAGAGCTGTTGTTTGAAAAACAAATCAAAAGAAAGAGAAGTCAATTTCGGATCTCCTAGTTATGGCTCGCCCTGAGCGTGTGGCATTTGGCCTCTCATTGGCATCTCCCTCATCTGAATTGATGAATGCCCACAGTTTTAATGTAAAACAGATCAAATGTATAGAAGCTAAGTTGACGAAGGTCACGCAGGACATGGAAGCACTAGAAAATAAGAGCAATTATAACAGCATATTCAAGGGCATACTCAAACAGCACATCAACAAAAGGAGAAGGAAAAAAGAAAACCACAGAAAGTCAAATGAAAGAAAGAGGAAGCGGACTGAAAACAACGTCCAACGAGTTTATGGAATCTGTGTTGGAAACCCACTAGGAAATGATCTTCCACAATGCCTTGTGTACCCTCCTAGAACGGCCGTCCCGGAAGAGTGTATTAAAGTTGAGGATGTTGCCACGTCGTTATTTAGAAGAGATGGGCCACACATCGCACAGCTCTTGGAAGGGAATTATTTCACCAATGCTGCAAGAAGCAGAATCACCACCAACCTTGAGCAGGAAGTCAGAGATTATGTTTACACCTTCATGTACCCTGAAGAGTACACTCTGACGGAAAGCATTGCTGCTTCTTGCAGCATCGGTGAAAGAGACTCCCATAGCAGCACAAGCGGCGACGAAGAACTCGACGACAGCGAAGATGAAGATGAGTGCCAGTGAAAGTTGCATTCGAAAATAACAGTGTTAAATACTTCTTTTCAGTAGCTACAAATGCTTTTTGTCGCCAAACGTTTTTTTAAAGCAGAAGGAAAGTTTGTAATAAATTTGTATCCTGCCTTCTATGTTTATTCTATAGCAATGTTTTGATATTCAAACATTATGCCATTTTAAAGTTTTACTAAAATATTTCACGTGACCCCCCCGTTTTTCCCTTATTTTTTGGGCATGGCCCCCCCTCGAAAGCCATTTTTTTTCGCATGGCCCCCCCCCCAAATCCCACCAGCCCCCTAGGATCCAATGACCTTGGCAACCTCGTTTCCAGTGTCTCTCGTCTTCCCACACTCCCTGGGCACGAGGTTATGACCTTAGCACAAGATCAATAAACTTGGGCAAAATAATAAAAAAGCGAGAAACTAAACAATACGTTTCCGTTAAAATAATTTATTGAATCGTGCATCAAAAGTTGTTCATAATTAGTTAACGGTACTCATTTTAACAATAGGAAAATGCTCAAGTTATGATCACACACTTGAAAACCATCTTGACTGTAATCCAACTTCCTAAGACTTTTTTTCACGATTGTCTCTCAATGGAAGTTCGTATACATATAAGCAGAACATGTCAGAAATTCGAAGTAGATTTGCATTTGGACAACATGTCTTAACAACAACAAAGTATAAGTGAACTATTGATTGAAGAAATTATCGTTCAAAGCAATTACTTCTTGCATTTGTTATAAAAACGCTATGTAAATTAAATACAACTGATTCACAAAATTCACTCCCATGCTAAAACACCTCCAAATATAAACGAAACAGTTGAACGCCACTCTTATTTGTCAGTGTCGAGAACGTAATTATTCTGTTGTGAAATGAGAACTATTTGTAATATATTATAACCTTTATCACTGGCATGCCCGGGACCAGCCCAGACTGTCTGTTCTATCGAATCCACCGTCCTTAAGAGGTGTACCCCTGGCCACGGGGCTGGGGAGATTTAATAATACATGTACGTCCTTACCTGCAGAGGTACTTTTGAGATAAAGTGTCATATAGAGGGAGTTATGTGATCGGACTTTTCTTACTCCTTCCCCGAGATGTGCAGAAACCTATCGAGTAATACTGAATTTACACGCCCGACACCCAGGAAGATACCGATGTTATCTGACCTCGGACAAATTCATGGCTGAATGATAAAGAGGAAAGAATTTTCCCTTCAGATGATCCAGACCTAAACGCTGCAGTTTCAAACTGGAGTGCATCTCGCTAATGGTGCACTTCAACTTCTCTGTCAACCGGGAACTGTTCGACAAGGCGCTACTGTGTTTCCTTCGTGGACGCGGCGAGTCCAAGGCAGACATCTTGAAAATCCAGGGATGCCTAATGGCCTCTACAGCCGTAATTCGCTGCGATGTTTGTACTGTGAGCATTGACTTAACGAGATCTTTGCAAGAATTGGAAATTTTGCTCCAGCCTGGAGATGACAAGCTGAACTGCCCTCGAGCAGCAGCCAGTAACATTTTTTCGTTGTTATCGTGCCAAAATGGCGGATATCCCGCCACAAGAAGATGAAGCAGGACACCACCTGACCAGATATCCACGGGGCGACCAATCGGGTTGTCCAGAATTGTTTCTGGCGCCAAAAACATCGGCGCACCCCGCGCGGGGCAACACGTGACATCTGCGCCACGTGGGAGCTGGAAAGCGAACCCAAAGTCGCATAGCTTGATGGCTAGTTGTTGTTTGGTTTTATTATCAGAGTCCGGAACCTGTTTGACCAGTATGTTATCCGGTTTGACATCTCGGTGGACAATGCGTTTCTTGTGGAGATAATGGAGAGCTTCAAGTACCTAAGGAGCAACAGGAGTTCCAAAGAAATGACAGTGTGAAAAGATAGAGAAATTATCGTGAATCAACACAGACAAGCTTATAAGTTTTAAATTGTAAAGAAGATTCCGTACAAAACATTTTTACAATTATCTAGATATATTATTATAACCACGTTTCACTATTGGTGCACTCTTTATAGCCAACTAAAGCACTTAAGTTTAAATTAATTAATTAATAAAACCTTAACTTTTAACACTGAATAATGAATAACAAGATATAAAGGCTGCCCGTTTCTAATTCGTTCATTTTTTTTAGGGGCGTTGCCAGACCTCGTGTTCCTTTTTCAAAACGTAAATAAAGCAGAGATTCGCTGTTGAATCATGCAAGGCAACCAAAACTACGAAAATTTTGTTTCGGCTGCTTTAAAGAAAATCACGGAAGTTCTTGTTAAGCCCATGCTTAAAGAAACTACGTCACAATTTGCCGGCATCTTGAAAAGGTTTTCCAAGTTCGTCGTTTGCAATCCGTGTTAATCTTCTCCATTAACCATCCTTGCCGGTTCCTTTATGGTATATTTTCATCTCTTTGATGTTTTCCTATCACAGTAAACTACTATTTTTTTAGGTTTCCTTCAATTTGTAGGTAATTTTGTACGCGGCCAAAATAACTCAAAATGTCGTGACTTAGTTGCTTAAAGGTTAGCGACGCCACTGATTTTCAGTTAGGAAAACAGGTCCTGACTTCATACACGTTTCTAAGATAGTCTACATGCAAACGGCTCCAGTTTAGTTGACTCAGTTAATTAGAAGTAATCTTCGTGCTACCCATTGCCTTCCGATGTTAAGCCTGTAAGGTTCGTTGTCACGTCCAGAAAACCAATGGCTCTAGTACTGCTTATTTGTTCAAATCTAGGGTTTACGAGGTTACATTTTACCACGGTAAAGCCTTTAAAACAACCGTTTGCAATTGTATGTTCGTACGAAGTAGAAATTTCTTAGATTGTTGAGCTCATGTTGTCTAATATCAAGTGTTGGAAAACAATTTGAGGAGGTCTTTGAATTCAAAGTAATGATTGATACTGTATAACAAAACGTGTAAAGAATTCGATCGAAGGGGAGGTTAACAGGTCAGAATTGGGTTATCACACGAATATGCAGAAAATTATAAGATGAAAATTGTTTGTCAGACTAGCACGATGTCAATACATAGATAAGGCTATCGCTGACGCCATTAACGTTTGGTAGAATTGTGGTAAAAATAAGCTAAATTAAGTTCCTTTAAAACTGTTCCGGCTGGTTAGTCAATTAGTGACTGAGAAACGCAGAGTTTCGCTAAAACTGAATTCCTCAAAAGTTCGTAGAGTGAAAAACCTTTTGCGATCCTCACCGAATTTCAACAGGTTTGCTTTCTCGATAAAAAAATTGAAGCGCATTAGTACTTTTGTTTTTGCGGATTTTACTGTAACGTGAAACAAATCCGATGATTACCCCTTGTATAGAAAATACCATTCATCAGAGTATGTCAAGCAGGTAAGACACACGCGAGATGGTGAAATACATAATCCGTCGAACACAGATTGATTTTTTTACAATCAGCAGGATATTGTTATCGTGAACTATGGCTTGAATAGCTGGTTTAATTTTTTTGGAATGTAAGATTTTATCTTCCAACTGTCTATCCTTTAAGACCCAACTGATTTAAATGGTTCCAGAATGAGCTGCCAAGGTTTAATGACTTTTTTTTCTTTAGCAACATAGAAGAACGGAGCTTAGCTTTCGGTTCAAGTTGAAGTTACTGAATCTGCCTTAACTTTACTTGTTACTTGTAGCAAAGCTCAATGAATTTTCTGTGGTGGGCAGGTATATTTCACTCAGCTTTGAAACATTTTTGTCATACTATTTATAAAGAGATCAGATAAAGTTGAATTCTGACATTACATGTTCAGTCACCTTTTTCGTTTCAGCATTACCAGAACTACCTTTAAAACAACAAAACGTTAAAATTTCTCCCTCTTTACACCCAACAGAACACATCGGCAATAATATATTTTATAGGAAAGCTGCAATCAATCTGATAAAGGATTGCAAAACTGCATTTTGAAACAGCTGAGTTCAGCTTTATCGGTGTTGCAACCTTGTGTCAGAAATCGTGCGTCAGAAAATTCAGTAATTCAGTAGAACCTTACCTGTTTCATAATATTGGCAGCCTCCTTTTCGCTGTATTTGTGCCGTTGCATCATGTGATTAAAGAGGCTTCCTCCATCCACATACTCCAGAACAAAGTACATATAAGACCCCGTGGTAAAGGATACATACAAGCGGACGATATTTTCGTGAATCACGTCTGTCCACACGAGCACCTCTTGCTCTACGGCTTTCTCATCAAATTCTTTGTGTTTTGTGTCAAATTCTTTGAGTGCGAACACCGTTTGCGACTTGGTCTCGACACATTTGTAGACCTGGGCGAACGAGCCTTCTCCAAGCAGATCCTGGATTCTGAAATCTTCGAGATCATCGTCAACAAAGGAAATCTCGTACATATTGGCAAACTTCTCTACGGCGTTGCTGTAAAGACGAAAATATATGCGGGAAGCAAGAATGTTTTTTTTAACTGTTCGCAAAACTTGATAAGAATAATGCTGTGCACAGAGCAGGCTGTTTGGATTACAAGCCAGTGAACAAACAAACAAGAATTATACCATCATTCAATCACTTTGTTTGAGCGTGCCGACATGTGATGTAACAATGTGAAACCTTGCTGTAATTGATTCCAGTGAGGTTCGAAGGGGTTAAGTAAAGTGGGCGCGAATATTAAGCCGAAAGATCCGTTTGTTTGTCAACAGATACTTGAGATGATAGGAGAGAAGGAAAATAACTTGGATCAGTTTAGAGAGTAAAACTTCCATCGGTTTCTCTGTGAAACTGTAATCTCAGAGGCGTGACTGACGTATTTTTAAAATGCATTATTAGCGCAGTTTAAGCAAACAAGATGAAAACATGAATGACATTATAGTTAAAATGCTCACGGTGTTGTTCTTGTTGAAAATACTAATTGTCGAGTGTCCAAGAATGAGGAAGAAAGTATGAAAGCAAAGTCACTTTTTTCAATTACAGTGCCGGTTTTGTTTCGCAGAGGCAAGCGCTAAACTTTTGCCGGTAGGGGTTTAATTGCTTCTTAAACAAAGCTGTTCTTTATCGCCAAGATTGTTTTGAAAAGTCTTGAGGATAATGTCGATAACTAAGAATATTTCGCTTGATTCTCTATGTTGTCAACACTTTTATAACCACATAACTTTACCTTGAATTTCTCGGATCTCTGACAGACAAGATTCTCACATTACTTCAGTTGAAAGGAGCCAAGAAACAGCGCGCCGCTCACACGTATAACCTCATTCACAATCGGACAGCTGAAGAATTAAGAAAGTTTTTGTTTTAATATCACTTAACTAAATCATTTGCATAGCTTTATGAACCCGCCAAAATAACGTCCCCTGAGACCAAAATTGTAAACAACTGCTTCGCCCTTGCTGCGCCGCACCTTACGACCGGTTAATTCTAAAGATTTAATAAACTATAGTTTGCTAGAAGGACGTAAGAAAATATGATTCCTACTAGATTTCTTTCTCGTGGCAACGTCTGTACATCCCCGTAGCCGAGCGAAATTTGGGACAGCGTTTTACGAGCTTCGTTCAAGCCAGCTCGTTTTTCATTGACTGAGATTCGGAGGAGATGGTCTTTATATGTTGGTTTTTCAAAAAGAATGATTTATTCTTTGCTAGAAAACTGGTTTTTAATCAAACTTTGAGAGTTTGGTCGAAGTTCAGATGTATTGAGGCGGACGTACCACTGACGTCAAAACCTCTGCAGGGACAAAGCCGACGGACCCCATTATACTATCTCGAAGATTTTTTAAGTGCTCGTTAAGCAATGAAATCCATTGTGTGCTAAGCCGAAACAAAGAGAAATTAAGAATGTCGAGCTCATGTATTGAAAAACACTAGATGAAAGTCGGGGTCAGTGTGCGACTCGAGCTTGTTCCCAGGATACTATCGGCGTCAGCTGGCCGCGTCCTTTTAACGCCAAGCAGAAACTTGAGACGAAGTCGGTAAGAACATATGCGGCATGTGTCACGCGAAACTCGGCAGAGCGGTAAACCGCACAATTAGGAAAAAGATTTTGATCAATTGAAACGGCAGTGGAACCTAGAGAATACAGACAATTATAGGATTTATCAAAGACGACAAAAGTATTTGTATTGCGGTTTTTACTTCAGTTTTGAAAGTAATAATTCGCATTTGCTTTCGTTTTGCATACAAGTGGTTTAAGGTGGCTCATAACAGTTTTCAGGTTTTTGACGGCTCATAACTTTGTAAGAATAGAACAAAAAGGCAGACCAGGGCCACTGTAATATTTTTGTAGGTTTGGATTATATCATTTATACTTGACCTAAATAAGCTGATATTTTGTCGTCAGCAGTTAACATGGCAACATTCTAAAAGGATTTTCCAGACTTGACATGATTTTTCGCTCATGACACTAATAACTAAAAAATTAACCCGGTGACCCCGAGTTTTTTTTTAATCAATAGCTTTTGGCATCTAAAAATGAAATGCGCAACAATTTTAAAATAATTATACGAAGCCGATTTCTTGTAAACTTGTAAAAACGACAATTTGCCGTCCGTATAATTTTTTTATTTTTTTTTCTGACGCTTCCTCTCAATAATACAATTGTATTAAAACAATAAAAAGAAGGGGTCACCGGGCTTGCTTTCATGTAAAAGCATTCGCGAGTTCCGTTATTCCCGCGCGCGTAGACACGCATTCAAAAATCCAGACTTTATAAGACCAGCACTTGCTCATGAGCTGTTTTGACTACCGCTGACTGCTTCGTGTGCCCGCGCGGGCGAGCGGGCTCCGAACAGGCGTTTTGTTTTGTTTGCTGCTAAAACTTCATTTACAGTTGTAGTTGCGGCCAAACGATCGCAACATTGAACGCAACATATCGCAACATTGTTGGACACAGCATGTTGCGCGCGTTTGGCCACCCTGTTGCGACGTGTTGCGAAATGTTGGGTGTTGTTGGCTCAAATTTGAAAATAGTCAAATTTTTCATGCAACATTTGAGGATGATACATGATGTTGTAGTCGTTTGGCCAGGTTCGTACAACAATGTTGCGCTCGGGCATGGGCACTGGTTCGATTTTCAATACCCAACACGTCGCAACACGTCGCAACAGGGTGGCCAAACGCGCGCGACATGTTGCGCCCGACAATGTTGCGATATGTTGCGTTCAAATGTTGCGATCGTTTGGCCGGGGCTTGCAAACGCTGGGCCAACAATGTTGAGATATATTGTGCTGAAATGCTGCGATCGTTTGGCCGGGGCTTTAAAGACAACCTCCTGGGCTTACTCTGTAGGATTTTTACACAAATTCTGGGTAGATTTGCTATGTTTTGTGAGTCCCTTATACTCTCCCAGTGGCTGTCACGATCGATCCAGTTTCCTTTGAAATTTTGGAAACATTGAATTACCGAAACAATTTTTCTTAAATACACAGAATTGACTCAAGTTGTTCTAGCAGGTAAAGCCTCTTTTATATGCGGATTTCGTCTCCAACGGTACAAAAGTGACCTTGCGCGAAAAAGCCGCGCGCTGCCATATAGCTGGTTTTCACATGACGTCACTAAAATTTAAACTACAAAACTATTGATCTTCCTGAGATTTTACTTAAATGATGTATAAGAGCAGCTGAAAACTAATATTCATACAAATTTTTGTTCCAAATGGTTTCTTTGTTTTGTGATACACTACGCTTGAATTTCTAAGCTTCTGCGTGATGCGGCACTTACATGACGGCCTAGAGAGCTGCCATGATGGTTAAAAAAATGACTTATTTCGGGGAACTTGGCTATCTGAACAGTTCATGTCTTAGAAAAATTATTATTTTAATGTTTTCGAGTTCCTCGAGGGATAAATTCACGCTTTGTTGCAAAACTCAGTGACAGACGTTTCTGTTGGTTTCCGGCCGCCATGTTGGTGCCCATACGGATGGGCACCAGCATGGCGTCTCCATACAAATCTCTATAAATTTGGGTAAAAAATTTCTCCGCATATCTCGCATAAGAAAAATTGCTGTGACCAGAATTTTGGCGAGAGTCTTTGCATATTTACCTTCTTTCATCTCACAGATTCTGGACTTTATCTGTTGACCGGTTTTAATTTTTATTTTGATCTATTTTGAATTGCGTGACACTGAAAACCAGCAATTTGTTTTGGTCTTTCGGGTTTTAAATCTCGCGCCTCTATCGTACGTGTTACTCACGCGTGACGCACGATGATAATCTACTCCCCGCGCGAGAAAACTGGTACCAGCCACCTTAAATAACTCGCGCCACTTTCTCATCCAAACAGAACTAAAACTGCAACCAATGGTGACTCGCTCGTGTACGTTTTCCCGCGCTTTGCGTCAGCTACGCATGTTGACTTTGATTGGTCCATTTGTGATATAGCCAGAGTGGTTACTTTATTAATAGCTTTGGTTTTTGTCCCATTAAAGCCAGTAAACGTCATTACGAGCTTAACATTTTGTCGCCAGAAGTAGCTTCGTTAAGCCAAATAAAATAAAATGAGCTGTTTCCTGTATCATCAGTCTAAGTTACTCGTAGCGGCAGGTTGACAAAATGGCCATAACCTAGCAGTGGCATGAGAAGTTATAGTTTTGAAGATCAAATTTCTAGTTGCCAAAGTAAGTTGACTTTGTGACGCGGAACGAAAGTTGCATGTGACCAGCTAGTGCTGACTATGTAGCTAGTACTCTATCAGAACCGGTGACTTCAGTACTTGCTAATCATAATTCAAATGATACATTTATTGTCTTGCATCGACTTGCCGGTATTATTAGATGTAGCAGGTCAGAATGACCAGAATGACATGAAGAATAAAATTCACATCATTGAGGTCCGAGGATTAATTTGAGCTCAATTACTCTCGCACCTGGGAAGTTTTCATTGTTCAGTGCAGTGTTTGCTCGCTTACCACAGCTGAATGACAGATTGATCTCCTATCTTGATCCGCTTAGAAAGGAATGTTGATATACATTACAGGGTCAAAGAATGCAAAGGAAAAAAAACAGGTTGAGAAGATAAACAAATATTGGTTCCTTCGGCCTCTTGTGTAGATTCCGGATATTGCTGCTTTTCTATTTTGGATCAGGACATGCAAAACAACGTGAAAGAAAAACATGGCCCCTTTCTTGTACGTGTGCGATGCTCGCGCGCGTCTCGCGCGACAATTCACTGAAATCCGGGGTTCTGGAAAGAAGGCATTTTTTTTTTCTCGAGTAATAAAACTGCTGATAAGAAAACATTGCGAAGTACAATTGATTACAAAAAGAGGCGAAAGTTAAACTTCGACGTTTCGAAGTCATCTTGACTCCATTATCAAGCAGGGAAAAGAAAATAAAGGCCTAATTTAAAGCGTGTAAGGAGTAAGAATAAATAAAACTTTGTGATTATCTGTGAGCTAATCAACTTGTCGACTTAGAAGACCTTGGAAGGTCAACATATATGATAACTTATGACATCAAGTTTTCAGTAGAAATACTGTAACGAAATAATTTGAAAACTTGTTGTCTGAGCAAACAACAACTTTCCAAATTTACAGTGTGAGTAGAATTGCGTCTTAACTTGTCCAAAACGACTTCAGTAATATCGTTGTAGTGAACTCGGCTTGGTTCGCTATTTTTTCGCTGGTTGAGTTTGTTGTGTAACAAGAAAACGTTTGAATGTGAATGGAAGCTAGACAAACACACAGTTTTAAACCAGTTCCAGTCCCGGGGGGGGGGGCACTGCCATATATGGGCTATATAGGTATGTGCCGCTGTTAAGGGTATGGTTTTCAAGCAGTTTACTCTAGGATAGGGTATGTAAATCAGAGCGTTTGGGTCTAGAATAGGGTATCATTTTTCACAAAACTGACTGGTTGGTTGAAGGTTTTATCTGGAGTAAGGAAACCAGAAATTGCCACTCAAAAATATAAAAAAAATCAAATCGGCAAGTTTAAATTTACGCAAATCAGCCTCAACAGTGTCGATAGATGGGGGGATTTGGGGAGTTTACTCTAGTATAGGGTAGCAAAATTCAGCTGAACTAGCTCTGGTATAGGCTAAGGGTTCCAGGGTCACAGCGGCACATCCCCACCCAGAAATTCCCAAAGTACCCCCCCCCCCCCCCGCGCGGGGTTCCAGTGCTGTTACCAGAGTCATGCCTTCAATTTTTTCCACAGCTAAAATCGTCCGATGATCTTGCAGGCAGTCATGAATTCGCATCAAATGTTGATGTTTTAAGGAAAGATCGGAACCTGCACTTACCTATAAGCTAACCGGATTCACTTGCTCAAGATTATTAAGTATAAAATAAGTGCTAATACTCACCAAGATGAAAATTTACAATCGTGATAGTTCGCTAAATCCTTGGACCGTCACGTCAAGCGGTGCAATAAAAGCTCTCTCAAAAGAACCACCCGGTGGCCGGTCAATACCGACTGAATACAGAACGGGTCTCCTTAAAGACTATTGACAAGATTTGCCAATTAATTCAGGGTTCTACTACCACTTAATTACAGCAGAATGTTTTCGAAGTCCAAACAAGCGCGTCTTCTAGCCCTTTCGCAGTTGTACAATTGTTTAGCGAAGCCTCAGAATTAAAACAACTTTTGTGTTTTGAAAACCCGATTTCAACGTCAATTAATGTGCTATTGAAACAATAGCGTCAACAGATTAAAGGATCTATTTCATTGTCAACTCTTCACGGGATTCGATCACGCATTGTAATCTCTGACTTAACCTTTAAACAATAATTGGCTTACGGCATCGATTTTGACACCTCTAGTCACAGTACGTGAGTAATTATTTCTTTTTGGCCGGTCATACAGAGGTAGTTGAAACAATTTACATGACTTTTTGATAGCGGTACAAAATTAGATGAGTTATTTTAACCATCGGCTGGAGTTCTTTAAGTCTTGCTGGGTCTAGAATTTCAGCCACCCATGATCCCCTGCGGCTGGGTATTTTAATAGGGGTGGCTTGAATCGAAAAATCAACAAATCCAAAACAATTGTTATTGTTTGGTTTCTATTTCAACACAGTGACCTTCAATGGGTGGATGGGGCTTATAGAGAAAGATTTCTTTTTCGTTGCGTAGCAAACAACCAAAGCCCGGGAGGCTTCTAATAGCTAGGTTCCAGAGAAAAAGAAAGAGATCCAGTGGCGAGCGGAGAAGGAAGGAGCTTAAGAGATCGTCAGGGTTGAATAAAGAACGTTGTATTTCAGCTTCGTCCGAAAAAGAGGCAGCATTATATCTCGTAAGCAGTACATGATCTTCCTTATCGTCTCGTACTACACTAATATCAAACACACAGTCTTAATTCACACGAAGGGTGACATCGCCGCGGGCGTAAATTTTCCAGAAGCCATGGCAAAAATAGATCACATCACGTTATCTGAGTCACTCAATTTACCTGCCTGCCTGAAGGCGGGTGAGGGTGATAATTAGAGATAAGAAAATATCAATCACGGTAACAGGGTATACACGCGATATTTTCTTTCTCGACTGAAGAAATTACAAAGTCAAATAACAATAATACATAAAGATCACATCCACGATTCACAGTAGATTAAACGTCGTTTTTATTAAGGCTTTTAAACTCTGGAAAATACATGAAGCAATGTTACTATAAATATGTTTCTTTGTTTTTTTTATTCAATCGAATACTCCAACTGCCCAATATACCAATACCTTATTCATAACTTGCATATGTTTTTCATACATTAAAACAATATTTTTTTCTCTGAAAGTAACAATAATTGTGACTCGTTCACAGGATGACGTACTTTCAAGTTATAAAATCTTTAGAATTTTGATGATTCCTTCGTCTGCTCTTAAGAAAAACAAAGCGAGGATTCCTGTAGGCTTCCCTACGAGGTATTTTCTTTATCTCCTGGTTCCATTTTTAGTCCAACCCCTTTTAACACATGTTTGAGACGCTGGCAGGTCTTGAAGCAATCAAGTTGCAAGATCTAGACGGCTTGTATTTCCCGTAATTAATAACAATGTTTTTATTTCAGCATGTGTTTATCGCGAGATCTGATCTTCAATGACCTAAAAACAGTTCACGCGACATTGGTTTCTATCCAAGTTGTTTTTTCCGTAAAGAGAAGTTTACAATATCCTTCATACATCACTACTCCTTTCATGAACAAAACAAAAGCGTGGATGACAGAAATAAGGGGTGACGTATCTTTATTTGTTTGTTTGTTTACTGTTTGCTGTCTGGTTGCATAGCAACTCAAAAACAAAGCCCACGCTTCGATCGTCTTCTTGAAAGCTAACGAGTGAATTATGACGTAAGAATGGTTCAACATGAGGTCTACATAGGCCAAGGAAAAACACTTTATGATGAATACATCTCTAGTCTTAATTATTGATCCAAGGCCAGGTATCCCCCACATAAAACTGATAAGCATGGAATAAAAACTCGCATGTAAGAACCTAGTGGTTTAATTAAGAACCTGCAGGCAGAAATTTGCCATATTAATACCCAAAAGTATAAGAACCTGTTTAGCCAAGCAAGATCAAGCAGGTTCTTATGTGTGGGTTACAGTAAATTTATGATAAACATTTTAACCAAGGAGTGACTTTCAGATTACAACTCTACATTACAAGAAAATACATATTACAGTTAGGAAACAAAATTCAAGGACCAAACCCAGGTTTAAAAATTTTTCTGGTAATCAACAACCATATCTACTTCATCGAAATTAAGAACCTAATTAACAACCTGCTTTGCCTAAATTGTCAATAACTACCCCAAGATACAAGAACCTATGTTGCCAGACTAAAAAATGTCGGTTCTTACACGCGGCTTTTTACTATATCGCACCTGTACGTCGAAGAAAAACACAAGAAGAAAGCAAACAAATAAAAACGCGAACCAGAACAACTATTTATTCTATAATCGAAGCGCTACAAAACTGCTTTCTCTCTCTCCTTCCATCAAATAACTTTTTTGGGATTACTCTGTTGAATTGTGTGCGGCGTGATGACGTTGTCTTGAACGGCAATATTCTTACCTTGGTACTGCAAGAGCAGAAAAACAACATTAGCCGACTGGATGGAAAGATCTGAAAACTGTTCAAGATTTACGAGGTATGTGACATGACCAACCTTTCCATCTGGAAAATCCAGGTCCCAGACCCTCGTGAATCCATCGGCAGAGCAGGACACGACCCTGTGTGGGACGGCCTGGGAACAAACATGGACAGCAAGTTACTAACGGAATAACACAGCAACGATGAAATCTCAGGGGATTTACTAAGTAACTTTCACGATCATTTTAAAACACTTCACAGTTGAGCACATCTTCAGTAGAACCCATATGCCCCTTGTTTTACTATTGGCCCGCAATTCGTGCAAAAGGGCACAGGAACATAGCGTTCTGCGCACATTGCCAGTCTTGAACGCATGAAACTAATTAAAATTAATTTTATCATGGGCATCGGATCTTGAAAACGCCGGCCAATTTTTTCGAAGTTTCATAATCCGCCTTAATCTTCCTCAGTCGTAACGATCCCATAATCGGTTTACATTAGTGTTTTCCCACCTTCGAGAACTACTATTTTAGGGCTTTCGTCAATTGAAAGTGTTTTGAATAACACAAAATGACTTAAAACTTCGTGACATGGCTTCTTCAAAGGTGCAAGTTTTCTTTAATCGCACAGACCAATAATTCGGCAAAGGTTTATATGAAGCTTCCACGCGGTATCAAAACTACCACAAAGGCAATTCAACAAAGACACTCTAAAGAGAGGGTAAGAAACGACAGAACATATCCACTGATAATCACTTTTCACTAGACTCTGAAAATGACTTCTGCTCAGTTTGTTACCAACAACAGTTCCCTCACCTAGACAAACGAGCTCGAATTATAATAAGAAACAGCTATTTCTTTAACACTTGTTTATAATCAGTCTGGAGAGTACATTTCACGAACGGTGGAAAATGAAAGTGTGTATGCTTCTTCGAATGGTTGTAAACAATGTATCTCGAAACTTCTTCCCTGTTTAAACTACACTCCATACACAAAAAGCATAAGAAATAGATGCGAGTTTTGTTTTCAATGAATGAGGCTAAAGTACATCATGGATTAATTGCCAAGCTTACGACCACGAAAGGAGATCTCGCAACTTTCCCGCCACTGAAGGCCGCGTGTAATCGGGATCGAAAGGAACATAACCGTACCTTAACACAAAACACCGGCCCTCTATGTCCCTGTAAGGATCTTAGACACGTGCACGTACTTATGTCCCATTCTTTCAACAAATGGTCCCTGGAATGTAAAGAAATAAACTGTATTTACGTTAAAGTACTACTGCATCACTGTTACCTTAGAAAAAAAATGGAACAACGCTCGATAAGCCTGAATTCAGGGCAGGAAAAAACCCAGATACGATTGTCCGGGCCAAGTAAATTTTGCTCTTGGGCAAGTGAGAATGGAATTTTCTTGGTCCCATGGGCAAGTGAAATTAACCTCAGTAATCTTGTTAGTGATAATTTTCAATCAAAAACAATAATTTCAAAACCTAAGACTGTAAGGTGAACAAACAATAAATTGAAAGCAGGGATTAATTTAAAATCCAAGCATACTTTGCTCACTTCGCCGTCTGATCGCCATATTGGCCCTCGTACAGGAAGATTAGTTGATAAGGCATGAACATTGCGCGCCTATTGGACAAGTAGTATTTTAGTGTGGCAACTGAAAACTGAGATGTACTGGCCAACTGGGCACCTGGATTTCAAATTTTTTCTTCCTGCCCTGATTAAAACTTTTTCTCACCCTCCGGACGAGAAGAAATGCTGATGATCGTTGTAATCAAGAGAGTGGACTGGGCCCTCGTGACCCTGAATAGCAACCTCGCATTCTCCAGTTTCCAGGTTCCAGAACAAAATCATACCGTCCGCGGATCCACTTAAGACCAGGTTGCCAAGCACCTGCGGGAAAAAGAGAGAGTGTGTGTCTTACCGCACTAAGTACAAGCCCACTTGCGTCATTAGGCCCTTTCTTTCACTATAGAACCCCAGTCACAAGGGCAGATCCAGGATTTCTCTTAGGAGGGAGTGCACCACTGGGAAATGGCGTAACTGACTAGGGAGGTAAACAAATATTAAAAGCGAATATGAAGAAGAAGGCTTCATCTCGGGGTGGGGGGGGGGGGTGCGCCCTCTTAGTAGATCCGCCCCTGAGTCAGCCATAACAGAACACCTTAGGGAATGAATCAGGTTTTCACTCAGGCAGTGTCCATACACTGATTAAGTTTCACGTTGCAGTTTTTCCTATTTACTGACTGGAAACACAACTTCGCATTCCCTGACGACTGGTATTCTCTTCTAGACCTAAAGAAAAACCTGAGAAAACCCCCAGTCAAACCTTGATCCGTCAGTTCTGTGACGTTAAAACTTCCCCAATAAAAGATATATTGCGTTCATTTAATGATCTTACCGTTAAGGCGAGTACAGCATCCGAATGTCCAACAAATGTCTGAAGACACTTTCTTGTCTTTAGATCCCATAATTTTAAAGTTCTGCAAGATGACGACAAGCAAAACGATTGAAACTCGCGCTTACATTTCTTCCCGCGCTTTGCACCCGTTCGTTACGTGATTCCCCGCGCTTGCCACCCGTTAAAGGCACGTTTTCCGCGCTTGTCTCCACTTAAACGTTTTACCGCGCTTCAAACCGGTTAAACGTTCTAGCCTCAATTAAAGATCTCATTGCTTTGTTGATGGGGTTTGCATGCGACAACTTAAGTCTTTCTCGCAGTGAAGCCTGTAACTATTACCTAAAACTGAAGTCGAGGCATTAATGTAGAAATTAGTCGAGATAGACTCGGTTTCCAAGTATATTTGCCACCGTAAAATTGAATGCCTCTCACCTATCAACAGAACCGCTAACAACATGCTCTCCCTGTAACTGAAGACTTGTGACCGCACCTGAATATTAGCAAACAACAAGACCTAGTCACTGTATTGTTAGGATACACACTTTGTAGAAACCTGTCTGACCTGGAAAGGTCGAGAAAAAAATTGTAACCAACGCAAAGAAAAAATAGGACAGAGGTTTGGTGTGAGAGCCCACACATATCAAGCCCTACCCATATCCCCAACAAAACCCCTCTGGTGTACATTTGACTCCTTTTAACATCAGTTGTAATAACTTGACGTACTTCAGGACAATGTCACTAACTTGATGATTATCGCGATTCTCATCAATTGTCTGGTAGATAATATATCGATTTCGTAATGAGAAATACAATGTTCATCAATCTTGGAATAGATGGCGGTCATTTTAGAGGAACCCAGTCACGGCATTTTGAGATATTTTGGCCACGTTCAAAATTACCTTTAAATTGAAGAAACCCTGAAAATAATAGTTGACTTAGACAGAAAAACATCAAAGAGAAAACAGGAAACCATAAAAGGGCAAGGATGGTTAAGGATGGAGAAGATTGACACGGATTACAAACGAAACATTCAGGCGAAACTTTTTAAGATGCGCAAACCGTGACGTAGCTCCTTTAATGAGGAAACAATGAACACAAATGCATGAGAGTGGTTTGCATTTCACCGATACAAAAGCCCTGCAACACTAAAGAAACTTGCCAAAATGCCGCATTTTCCGCCATGTTTGTTAGATTCTTTTTGATTTACCCACCTTCATGGCCTTCAAGAATGCCTTCGCACTCCCACGTGGCTGTACTCCAGATACGAACGGTACGGTCATGTGACCCCGTGACTCTAAAACCAAGCAGAAGACATGGAATGATCAAGGTCAATTTTCACAGCAGAACTGTGCGCACAATTTTATTCCTAGGTGATAGAACGCTATACTCACCTTTGATTGAAGCTTTCACGTTTTTTACAAAGTTATTGTGCAGTAATAAGCATGTTAAGTAACAAGGTAACGCCTGCGTTACAGCTAAGCAGCTCATTAGGCTAGCAGGTATTTCCAATTTTCGCAGCATGATGAAACTGGGATATACATGTATTTCATCTCACTAAAAAGGCATTAAAAGAACCTAAAAACCTAAAAAGGCTATAAAAAGAACCTTAAACTGGCAAAAGACAAGAATTCAAATCTGTTTACAAAGATACGCATAAGAACCTCTACTTACAAAATTTCGTCTTTGAATTGCAAACAAGAAACACATCCCTTGTGACCAAAAAGTACTTTAAGTCTTTGAAACTTCACAATATGCCAAACCTAAAATGAAAACGAGATTCCTGTTAAAATAGCGGCCATCAAGAGTGCAAGACAAGACATCGTCTGCTTGTCCGCCGAGTTTTATCACAATTTGACCGAGTTCAAATTCGATGACAGTAAAGATATGAGAGTTGACAAAGACTAAATATAAACTCTGATAATTTCGTTAAATTTTTTTGTAATTTTCCCCCTCCTTTTATTGGAAGGAAATCTGCCATTCCCATATATCAACTACATGTAGGTTTTAGCAAATATAAAATCTAAACGATACAAACCATGACAGTCATATCCCAGGAGCCGCTGATTATTTTTTCGTCGTCAAACTGCAAACAACGCACTCCACCCTTAAAAAAATAACCAAAGTCAATCCTTCAGTTTGCAAAAGACCAGCAGCTAATTTCTCCTTACAATATTCATCCATTGCTGAGCAGACAAGTGATATGAATATAGGAAACCATCAAACAGAGCATATTGTGATGACGCTCTATCGGAATGTTTCTCCCCTTGCTCAACTGCTGTTAGCCTGTGAACAAGCTCCTGATTGAGCTATGAAATGAGGAGGTCTGGGGAGGAAAAATTCCATAGTGATGATGTAGATCTACAGAGATATGTGTGGCATCTCTGATTGGTTGTTACACGCGAAATTTCATAGGGCTTACTCATCAAGTTGAAAATTATTTTTCAAAATTCAATGCGGGAAAAGAAAAGCCCATTTCATTACTAAGCCTAAAGGCTCCTGAGCAGACATCATCACCTTGTGTCCTTTCAGCTTGTGGATACTTCGCCCACTTCTCACATCCCACACTCTAAGAAAAAGCAAAACCAAGTCAAAGTTTATTGTTACATTTGTTAAACTGCGATTCAAAATTTAGTTCAAAATAAAGTAAATTAGTGCACCACTTTATCAAAGTTGTTCGTTCAATTGTAAACACTCTCCGTAAAGAACCTGTTGAACCTACCGTACTGTGCGGTCAGCAGATCCTGTAATAATTCTTCTCTTATCAAACTGTAAGCAAAGAACTGCATCCATGTGTCCCTGAAAAAAAATACCAGTCCATACAATAAAACGGCATTATAAGAAGATCTCCGTGTAACTGAAAAATCGGGCATAACAAAATGTTAATTTGATTAGTGCTGGTAATTGGTTGTATCATCAAGTATATATATACCTGTAGCCTCCGGACTCTTTGAACAGCAAAAACACCTTGGACAGCAAGTGATAGATAGCGGAATTTGTGTTTTCTTGGTTCTCGATCGCCTTCCTGCAAAATAATCAGAAGCAACGATGTGTAAAAAAAAATGTATAATTTTTACTACTTCACCGGCAAATTTAATGCTGGAGGGTAAGCCAGCCATGGACTAGCGTCCCATCCAGGGATTCCATCCTGGTCACTTCATGCTACAAAATAGAAGCTGGAGATAAGTGCTGCCCTGAAATTGCTGAATAGAGTGCTTAAATCGTAAAATCTGAGAAGACCTGTAGTGCTAAGTTGAAAGTTTTTTGTTTTTGAAATTACCCATAATCAGTATACACTGCTCTCCCGCTTAGCACTTACAGATATTGCTTTCTCTAATTAGAACCAGTGCAAGGTCCTTGGGGATCTTTAGAGCAACCTAAGAATAATGTGCCTGATGTTGCAAGAGCCTTTACAATCTTTGAAGAAATCAAATGAAGATCCCCAGGGATCCTCATGAAGATCTTTGAAGATATTTGAAAAGATTCACCAGAGTGGGCCACTCTGTCCTCTGACTCTTACCAAAAGATTTGATGCCTGTACTAAAGTAGGCCTCACATCCAAAGCTACGTCTGCATCTTGTGGTTTGTCTCCTTCTTGAGCCAGCGCCTTGAGACTGTGGGTCAGCATCTTCAAGTTGCCGCCAGTCAAATCATTTCCATCAAAGTCTGAGGCTGCAAACTCGTTTGCATGGTCCCTTTGATCTGTGGTGGTTGCAGACTGCACAGGACCAATGTCTTCCATGGAATGAGTTAATTCTATTTCAACTAAATCCAAGGGAGGGAAAACAGTGCAAACTGTAACAGTGATATCATTGAAGTACAATATGTCACAACTGCAATGTTTACAAAGACCTAACTTCATAGGTCCGCACCACATAGAGAGAGCCTCCATTGTCAGTGTATTGTTTTTCTGATTCAGAGATCCAAGAGTGCACCTGAGTGGGGTCATTGTGTCAAGTTCTTTGATAAGGTACTGTTTATTTGTCTCTCCCCACCCAGAGGTAAAATGTTCCCCAAAAGTTGCCAGCAAAACTTGACAAAAAAATCTGCAAATGGTCTGGACTAGCTAGCATGATCCCAGCCAGGGGAAATTGCTAAATACTACAATAGTGGAGGCCACAAGCATTGACCTTTTGAGCTCCAAAAGCCTGAAATGGCTTTCTCTTCTTTTTAATGAAATAATTACTAAAAACTGTACATGTGCACAGTAAAATTCTGGTCTGGATAGTTTGTTTTTTGTTTTTTGTTTTTTGTTTTTTGTTTTTTTTTTCGTTAACTAATTTCAAGCAAATAATTATCTCTTACCAACACCAGATGCTACAGTCTTTTCATCACCTCTCTCTCTGGGCTTGGGCGGCAATTCTGATGTACAAAGCAGTCATGGCAACCATCAGAAAACTAATAAGAACTAGCCCACATACCCTCACAGGGGAGACGTGGGGTATTACCTTTCAGGATCTTTTGATACCCAGGGCCTTGTGAGAGATGGGGACATTGTTTGGAATATTAGACCTAGTGTGGCACAAGAAGTTCTGCAAGGGCCAGGGGTTCAGAAGAAGATAAGCATACAAACTGTTTTCTTTTCTTTTGCGGCTAAATTATTTTACTTACTGTCTGAGTTAAGGGTATATAGTAATATCTTTACTTGGACTTCCCTACATGTATCTTTTCTCCTTGGTACCCCACCCCTGCTAGGGGAAGGGAAGTGGCCTAATGTTAAGCACTCTAGACTCCAGACTGAACAGGCCAGGTTCAAACCTTGGCCAGAGTCCTTGTGTAATGTTAAACAAGACACCTTACTCTTACAGTGCCTCTCTCCACCCAAGTGTACAAATTGGTACCGTCAAATCCAATGCCGGGGTGCCATTGCGATGGAGTGGCATGCAAACCAAGAGGGAGTCGAAATACTCCTAGTGGCATAACTTTAAGCTACAGTACAGGAAATGGAGCTAAATGCTGGCCTAATGGACTTGAACGCATGCATACTTTACCTATGCCATCCCTACCCCCTCAATCCACTGGCTCTACCTATTAAACACTTTTGACAACAAAATGGTCCCCCTGTTTGGAAGAACATCAAATCAAATTTACCAGTTACTCTTGACTGCTTCTTCTCTTCCCATCTTGCAGCTGCTAATTTCTTTTGCAAATCTGTAAAAATAATTGTACAAACAGTGATTAACAAATCACACAAACCAAAGTACAACTCTGATGTAACACAAACATACGCTAACAAATCGCTTTTTTCCTTTTTTCTCTTCCTTAACGGGGCTCAGTCACGGTATCTGAGTTATTTTGGCCACATACAAAATGACCTTTAAATGGTACATGTAGGAAACCTGAAAATAACAGTAAGATAGAAAAACACCAAAGACATAATGATAAACCATACAGGAACAAGGATGGCTAAGGATGGAGAAGATTAACACGGATTACAAACGATGAATTTGAAAAATTGAGGCTAAACTTTCCAATATGCACAAACCATGACTGAGCCCCTTTAAGTTTGCTTCAGCACATCTGCATGATTAGCATTGCGTAATTACTTTTTACCTTAAATTATGACCATTTTGTGCACCGATGACAGCATTTTTATTCTTTTGTTAAGTACTAGGTACCTTTAAGTTAGTCCTTTACATACGCCTTATTGGCTTCCCCGGGCTTCCTTGCCTCATACATTGATATTTTGTAGACATATTTATAAATGGCAAAATAGTAACAAACAAACAAACAATATACACGTGGAGAGGAATTCAAGCTTTGGACTAAGAAATTAATTTAACCACATGCTATCATAAGGACATTTTACTTTCTAGTTTACAATTCACCTTTCTCCTGCTGTTCTTCACGTCTCACCATGGCCAGTTGCTTGTAGTAAGTATGTACTTCTCTATAAGCTTGTTTCCAATCGACAGCCTGACCTTGACCAAGGACTTCAATTTTTCGTGTCAAGTCAACAATTCCCTCATTGGCTCCTAAACACAATGTAATCTATTTTAATACCTGCCACAACTATGGTTTAAATTAAATGCAAGAGATTTTACCCGGTAACCCCAAGTATTTTCCAAGATGACCCAAACATCTTCTGCATGCAATTAATGATGCCATGCCACCCTGGCAAGGTAAGGTTAAGTCTGCATATAAGCCAAGTGGCCCATCAGGTTGGAGCTTATCCTCGTTTCTGTAGCACGAAGTGACTAGGAGTACTTGAACTCCCCCTCAATGGATAGGATGCTAGTCCATCACAAGTTACCCCCCAGCTTTAAATTTGCTGGTACCAATTTTTTCACCTAGGTGGAGAGAGGCATTGTTGGAGTAAAGTGCCTTGCCCAAGAACACAACACAATGTACCCAGCCAGGGCTTGAATGTAGCAAGTAGCAAGTTTATAAAGCCGACGTTTTGAGTGACAGCTCTTTTTCACACATGACACATTTGTTAGTTAGTTAACTTTCCTTACAGACTGAGACAGCCCAAATGTTTGTAAACATACATGAACATTCCTGTATTGAGTTCCACCAGAAAATATCATACCCACCCACTGAGGGTTTTTTGGACCTTTAGGCTAACTACCCGTACCAAAATAAAACAGTTGACTGGCTTACCCAGTGCAGCAATTTTATCCTTCCAAAGTCTAACATCATTTGTTAAAAATCTCCACCGGTGACAAACCTGATGATTGCAATCATATAGTTAGAAGGAATAGAAGAATACCAATTACTCTTACCAAAAAAGAAAAATATTTTTTCAGCATTTACCGAACACCCTGAAGTTCATCAAAAATACTCACACTCTGCTAAGTATAATGCAAATAGTATTTTCTTTACTTTCTTTGATTCTGGAAATGTGATAAAACACTCTTTCGCATGCTTGGTACAGTACATTATTCCAACTCTTCTCAATGAAACTTACCCGAGAACTTTGGCACAGACTTCGGACGTTGAGATAAGAAAATATGTTGAGCAGAACATGGTCTGGAACACAGTTTAAATCTGTTCGATCTCTGAGCCTGAAAAAAAAATAGACAAATCCAGAACAACTGAAAACAGTCAAGAAGTCATTAGTTGTTTCAATTCCATGTAACTGGACATGCACAAAGTACAAATTGGTAATCTCTGCCCAGTTCCAAAAAGTTACAGATGTAACAGTATTTTGTGATTGTCCATAAACACTAAAGAAGTAAATAAGTACCATTACCATTGCCAGTTAATACATTACATTAGTATAATTTCCAGAGGTGAATATAAGAATTGGACATTCTGATTGGTTGAAAAGCTCATCATATGACACTATATTCACCCCCGCTAGAGCTTGATTATTAAGCTAACCATCTTTGCCATCTCGGCAAGTAAACATGGCGGACAGTTGCTGAATGAAGTTTTCAATTATTCGAAAGACGTCACTCCAAGTCCAGAATAATTATTTGGCAGGATGGAGAATTTTCAAAATGACTGCTGTCGCTCTTAGACCAAAAATCTTTTCAAGAACTCGTACTCAAGGCTTTTAGGAATCGTAAATGCAGTGGTTGTGTCAATCGCCAGCAGGTCAGATGGATTGACCAAAATTTATTTTTCTTCAAACTAAATAAGCTACTCATTTTTAGGTGATGAATTAACAACTGTGAATGAAGTCAACAACGATAAAACAAAGGTACTGGATGAATTCATTTTTTGTAGTGTATAATGAGTACATTGATTGACAATTGATGTACATGTAAGCTTATTATTAAAACTGCATACGTGTATGCACACGAACAACTGCGTCTATGTTTTTATGTTTTAGTCTGTTATTTTGTAGTCCTTGATATTCACCTCTGAAAATTATACTAAAACAATTACTCCCATTGGCGAATTGTTAATTAATTAATAACACATGTAAACAACCACTGCATGACCATAACATTCATATTTTAATAATAACTCTAACTTATATGCTCTCTAATCAGCCCTGTCAAAATATTTTGTAGTAGCAGGCAGAACAATAGAAGGAGTAGACAGTGATGGCCAGAGATGGATTTGTTATATAGTCAGGATTAGTGAACTCCAGAGTAATATAGGCCACAAAGTTAACTGCCAGCTGCCTGCACATTTTAACAGGGCTGTTCTCGTGTTCTTCCATTACTTGTGGGATATCTGGATTTCCCCAAACAAATACCATCCCAATAAAATAACGTCACAGAGATCTGCGTGGTGTCTAAGTAGATCTACATAAAGCTAACCTCATTACTGTTGCACTAAGTTTGATCGAGTCTGTGATGTACATCTTTCAAGAAAGGGAAGGACTGAGTCTCCAAAGGGAGAAATCTGACTGTTGAGGTGATTAGTTTTTTCTTTCTATTTTACCTTTGAGCCAAGCACTGAGCAAAGAAATTGAGACAATCATCATCACAACACTTCACCACTTCTGACAGTAGTTCCACTCTCTCATGTGTCTGCCAATCATCTAGCCACTGATCAAACAACAGAAAAACAAAAATACAATAATGTCTACAAATAAGTGTAATATCAACATGAGAGTGAGTAAATCAAGAGTATGCAAATCCTGTCACAACTTTGATCAGCGAGAACTAACTCATTGTTGCTCATCATAAACTCGCTTCAAATTCAGTACTACTCTGGTGAGGTATTAAAGAAACTGCAAAAAATTGCCAATGCTATTTTCAAATAAAACTAACAAATCATTCAGAATCAGTTTGTACTTAGCATGCATACTGGTATATCAAGTTAGGGATGCACGCGGAAAGTTTGGAGAACACAAGAGACGCCTAAGAGTTGCTTGAGGCTCAGCTGCGAGCAACTCTAACTTCTTTAGTGCTCTCCAAACTTTCCACATGTCATAAAGAGATATATACCATGGCAGCTCCATAGAAGTCAAATAGGATGGGTGTTATAATGTAACTTATACCTGGTGAATCTGAGAGATTTGTGATTTAAAATGATTTGACAGTTTACTCTTGCGTGGCTTCATCAGCCGGGCACCCTTGTGACCTTCCCACCACTTGTCATGTTTAAAGGTAACTGGTGCATATCCATATAGCTTATCAGTATCGCCAGTCCTCAAGGTGGTTTTCATATTTCCAAGCTGTCGATGATTAAAGTTTGAGAAAAAATTTGGCGTGCTCACTCTCCTTGAAAACGGTGGAGCATGTTCATGCCGGCGGTTTTCCTCCACATCTATAGCTAATTGTACAGTATGGGCTGATGCTGTCATAGGTGAACCCCCTTCGGGGGAGATGGGGGACTCCGTCTGGCCGAGAGTCCCCCTGTCTGCAATGTTTGTATCACTCAAATTCATCTGAACCCCCCCTGATTCACTCTGAAAACTGTCTGAATCCCCGTCTTTAACATTTCCTTTTTCTGTTACCATATTTGAAGAATTAATCCGATCTATTTCCTGCGAAGGTTGAAGAGCGATCATTAGCTGTTCCGCGCTAAAGCCTTGGTTAGCTTGGACTGCCTCACTAGCTACTGGAGCAGTTCGAACTAGTCGAGATTGTAAGAGACTTGTTGGGTAAATTCCTTTCAGTCTGGCCGCAAAATCTCTGTGAAACACTGGTTCAAGAGTCGTCACTAAGGCCTGTAGCTGGCCCTTGGTACACTTGTCAGATACACCGCATAATAAAATCCGTTGTTGCCAAGATCTCCAGCCAGTGAACCATTCGCACACCTTCTTGCAGATTTGTTTGTGAGAGAACAAACTGCTCACTAATTGCACATCAACAGTGCTAAGTTCCAAGCTTGGCAGTATCAACGGCTTGTGAGTATCTTTGAATCCTACTCGCTTATTCTTCTTTCCTTCTTTGGACGTGTTGGCTTTAACGACCGGCAGAAAAGTCAACTCATCCCTGCAGTCCGCCATTTTGGCGGCATCTGTACTGAACTCTCTTGTGTTCCCTAGCAACCGTGCAGAAATCAGGATGCTCGCCTCCAGATCTCTACAGACCGTTGACGGCCGTTTCCTTGGAGACAAGTTTATCGTCGTTTGCGTGCTCAAAATGGTTGAATAAATCCTTTATCGAGAAAGCCGGATAGATATTGGCGACTTTTTCTATTAGGATGGTTCTGCGACTTTTTTAAATTACTCCTGGATTCGAAAAACTCAGGAGGGTCTAAAAAAAACCACCTTGCATACGGCCGGTGAGCATCATTATCACCTCGGGATTCAGCCGGCGGGGAAAGGCTGTCGAACTGTCCCATAAAGTGAAATGCGGGTCAACAGGAAAGGCATTGAAGTCGGGCAACTTTGCTCAGTGGAGATGGCATTGAATGTTCACAAATTTATAATTCCAAAAACCATCCCAGGCTGTAAAAAGTGAAAAATATAAAACATTTTAGGTCTGCAAGCCCATGTAATTTGGCGCCAAAAATGGGTAGCTTGCAGAACAGGCGGATTAGTGGGGCAGAGAGCGAAACGCGATACACGAGCGCGGAGCGCGAGACGAAAGAAATCTGACGGAATTTTTTCGTTTCGCCCTTCGCGCTCGTGGTCGTGCTCCGCGCTCGGATATCGCGTTTCGTTCTCTGCCCCGCTAATCCACCTGTTCTACCGGCAAAAAAAATGGGTCACCCGCGTCCGGCAACTCGCTCGTGGAATGTCGCCATCCGGTAGGATACTCAAATTGCGGTCGTTTCGCCCGATAGGCCAGTTCGCCCAATGCCAGTTTTCCCGGGCTGTTACCTTCGTGTTTAGTTGATTAAGGAACGAGAAACAAACAAGTTTTGTGCAATTTTGTTTCATAATGCCCATGAAAAAGTACGCCTCAAAAATTCATCCTACGTTGTGTCGGTTTTTGCTTTTATATTCTTCGTTGTCAAGTTTTCGCAGACTTATAGTCCGGGCGAACTGGCATCGGGTGCGCGAACTGGTTATCGGGCGAAACGACCGGTTACCGGATACTTCTTTTGTTATTTTGAACAAAATACCTTATTTACTAAATAAGGTATTTTGTTCAAAATTTTATTTTCGTAAGACAGCTTTGACTGCAACTCGTACTGCGGACGCAGCCACCGTATGCAAGGTAATCTTGTGACGCGGATTTTGTTCACGTGGATATAGTACAGCCCATGCCCAAAGGATCTTTTACATGCATTTTCGTCCGTAACGAAAACATTCGAGGTATGTGAAGCCTGTCCCAAATAACACTTCAGGTATAATGCATCCATGCAACACGCGTGGTGACATTTTATCAGCGCGGAAGAACTGGGTACCATGTCCAAAAATAACTTGAGAGGGATTCACTCTGTCACCCTTCATCTTCTCTTGCACTGGGTTATTATGAACAATACCACGTCGCATTATCGTGATTAGAACTAAAAAATCCAAAACCCCATACTGGATTATGACACAATTATGATACAGCACAGCCGGATTCTGTTCGTTCTCATGATAAGCTAAACTAGAAAGCTATGTTTTATCAGAGTGTATTCCAAGGTTTGTCTTACACGCTGGTTCGTTGAGCCGGGCGTTACATTTTAGATATCGTTTCGTCTGGAGGACATATTCTTTCCAGTTTAGTATACACAATACAGAGGAGCCCCGGCCGCTTTATATGGACAGTTTTGTTTGTCCCGATCGGCGAAAACTCCTGTACTGGGTCTGTACTTCTCTGTTACTTACCTATTTCGCGGGAAAGGAAGTCTAAAAATAGACCGGTCTGTGAAAATGCCATGGAAGACAGATTATTAGTAGTACATAATTTTTAATTATATACTAAATGAATTGTATATATAGTAAATGAATTTGTAATGATATATTTGTGAACCCTGATGAATTTTTTTCTGTGTCTAAGGAATAATTAAAGATTGAAGATTACTTTTAGCCCACTTCAGCACGGACACTGATTGATATCGACAACGTACACTTTCATGGGACGTGCACACTCTCATACAATGTTAACCTCTTTCTGTGGACGTTAGTAAGAAAGTAAGTAAGTAATTAGCCTCATTTTACCAGAGTAGCCCATTCAGCAACGGGGCTGGTATTTTGGTTATCTTGTGCACTGTATATCTCCAGGAGCCCATCACCAGGAGCCGGTGCAACTCCCGTACTAAGGCTATGTCACGGTATTTTCACAGACCGGTCTATTTTTAGGCTTCTTTTCCCGCGAAATAGGTCAGTTTCGGTCTACATGAACGTGCATCGGTAAAGAAAAAAAGTCGGCCTTCAGGTGGACATGTCGACATAACAAAATTGAATAAATAATAAAATACGCTAATTCCCTCTCTATTTTCATGTTGTGAATGGTCACTGAGGTTCCTGCGTGGGTCTGAATTCGCGGTAAATTCAAACTAAAAATAGATCGGTCTGTAAAAACGCCGTGACAGGAATATGGGGTAGTTGCACGCTTCTAGTGATGGGCTCCTGATGTGTCGTGGTTATGTGCAAATCGTATTGTCTGAAAATGAAAGCTTTTTACAGGTTAGCGGCGCGACATGTATAACAACATGGTCTTTCTTCTGGTGTATTGACCTTCTAAACCTTAGTAAGAGACATTTGAGTAATATAACGACTGTTACACTCCTTCAGGTTGAACTTAAATTAGATTCAAGACGTTAAAAATCGTTCCGCATGCCTAAAATTCTGTGTGCTTTAGATGTATTTGTATCCGAATACACAAAACATATGCCCTTAACGTTTATCCTGACACCCGCTCAATTTCGCATCAAAATAATTTTGCCTGAAATTCTGGCAACTGAAAGACTTTGCTAAGGTTAACATGAAAACAGATTTAGTTTGATTCGAAATGATTTTCCAGTCGCGTTAGGTGCCATTAAATATTTCCAAGAGCTCTCCCCTCATTTTCTCTTGATATTTCTCCACCTGGGGGTCGTCGCGCCCTCTCCAAAAGTGAAATTTGCAGTTTTCGTGGCGCTGTTAAATATTTGATTCGCAACATCCAGTAATGAGCCTTATGACAATTTTGAAGAAATCACCCCATTTAGGGGCGGGCCATTGACTTTTGAGGGGGAGGGCGGGTGATTTTGGAGACCTCGCTGAAAAACATTCTCGCTCGTTCAGTGAGCCGAAAAAAGCACAGTTCAGATACGAAGAAAAAATATCATGTATGCACACGTCGCGGGCAAAGAAAGTATTAAAAAAAATCGCACCTGTACCAAATTATTTCCCCCTCTCTCCCCTCCCCCTTCTCCCCCACCTTAAAAGTCAAATCAGGTTTTCCCCCCCTCCCACCTTGGATCACTGGGTCGCTCCGCTAACGCGACTAGAAAATCATTTCAAATCAAACCGAAATTTATTTTTATTCTAGCAGTCTTGGTATAAGATTTTTATTTGCCAAATTCTCAGGCAAAATTATTTTTGATGCGAAATTGAGTGCTGGGTGGTTTTTACAGAGACAGCCTCTAACTGTTTCCCTTTGATGTTCGTATTAACCGAGTTCTACAATATAAGGAATGTTATGACATAAATCCATATATATAATCAAGCACACGAAAGGCCAGTTCTAAGCGCTTCACTATAGGTGTTTTACAGCCTCCAGTTATATAGGTCTTCCGACAGAAAAGGAGTATTTTTTTTTTTAACTTAAGAGCATGTCAAGGCGTCGATACTGAGGATTTCAATGGGGTTAAGTGAGAAGTCTCAAGCTGCTTCAAGTTATTCCTAAACCGAGAAATGAGGAAATGGTTACAGTAAGAGTGGGTCAGCTAAGATGAGTGATGCAATGAAGAAAGTTCAACTGTGACCGGCCAAAAAGTTGCTTATTTTTGAATATAAACCACCAAAATAAACTCCTTAAGGTTGGCATCTTTGCTGCTCATTCAGTATTGCTTGAGATCCAGTGCGGTTTGGAAACTGAAAAATGTCAAAAATGCTGCGTCACAGTTATATACATAGCAGCTACTGTAATTCCATGCTGTTGAACATTGTTTTTCGTAATTCCGTCAATGTATAAAGTATTTTAAGGAGCGTAGAAGTCTTTCATTGCCTTCACTGAATACTGAGACAAACTCGACCGATTGGAGACAAGTCAGAGATCAGAGGGACGGGTGAGACAGGACAATTTTGTCACTTCTATTAACTAAAAAGCCCAAACGTTAAATGTTTAGTTAGCACGTTAACTTAGCTATGTCGTTCATAACGCTACGCTCGGTACTGAAGTAAGTTTCAACAAATCCCGCCATGGCTTAAGTCATATGTATAGGTATGCTGGTAGTCTTATATAGCAGCCAGGGCCAAAGCCAGTCTAGGCAAATCGAGGCATTTGCCTTAGTCATTGTTTTTGTTTCTGTCGTTTCTTTTTAGGAGGGGGAAAGTAGAACACTGCTAAAGAACTAGTGAGAGAATTTAACCATGGACATTGCCTCAGTCTTTAGTATTTTTCCTTCTAAGGCCCTGGCAGTGGGGCTGATACTGAAGGGCGGACAAGTTGAAGTGGTGGGTTACCGTAAAACCAACAGCCACAAACTTCGTGTGGGCGATACAGAGCTTATCTGAAGAATGTATGACAACATATTGCAACAAACATGCCAAACACTGAGAAACTTGCACCACAATTTACAATCCCTGTAAGACACTTCCGACACGTAATAATTTACGTCATTTTAAAGTAGATTAAAGTTTCCTTTCATTATAATTTTCGATAACCGTCGAAAGCATAGGTTACATAACTTCTGATAGTTGTCAATACTGAAAGACAGGAGCGACGCAGAATTTATGAACGTTCTCAAAAAATTCTTGTGTAATTTATGTTGCAGGTAAATTTATTACTCCTGCTAGCTTTTTGCCGTAAGGGTACTGATGAATTAGACTGTTAGAAGCACGCTACCACCCCCAAAGCCGCGCACCGCTCAATGCCAACTCTAAAAGCTTTTAAAACTCCAACAGATTAGTTGTCTCCCTCATCCACGCAACGCCAGAAAGGTCTTCAATTTTCCCGCTCTTTTATAGTAGGAAAAACAAGGTTTAGTTACTATCTATTAACGGGAAAAGACGAAGACGGCTTGGCCGAGTCTACTAGTGTGATTTGGAACAATTCATATTTAGACTAACGAATCAACACTTGATGATGCAATACAAAAAGAATTGAGCGACGGTTCAAATTACGCGAAATAAGAGGTAGTTTTGAAAGACGCACAGCTTTGATAAATGTGCTCACAAACAATTGTAAGAAAAAAAAAAAACATTATCTGACTTAAATTCTTAGTTGGACTCGACATTTGGAAGCAGGAATTTTAAGACATAGCCCCATATCAATCAGTTTGTTTTTCAGGTCTTTTCCTTCCCCGAAACACCATATACTGGCCTTCAGTCACTTCTTTGTTTATAACTGAGATTCCCGCAATCACCTGACACGTGATTTGCATGTTTTTTTATGGTATTCGAAACGTCTTCTCGAGTTTGTGTCATTTTCTTCAAGGAAACAATTGTCGGTTATCCAAATAGTTAGCCTAAAATACCAGAGTTTCCTTAATATATTGAGCGGCGGCTTACGAATCGTGCCAAGTACTCGAACTCCTTACTCTCTGTTTTTCATTCCTTGTTTTTAATGGTGGCAATGCTGTTATCAATCACGTCGCGTTCCAATTATCTACATATCAAAATCATTACACAGCTCTGTAACAAAGTGATGGCCTTGAATGGCCGCGTGAATCGTCTTCTTATTGTTGCAAGAGCGCCACTCGGAAACCGAGAAGCACTTTTACTGTTTTTGTCAATGCGGTCGGGTTCTCTAGCTTTGACTCGAGATGGGGGGGTGAAATAGCCACCTCACAAGCATATTGCTCAGGTTGTTTGGTTCCGCAGTTCAAGGGTGTTTTTCCCATTTCTAGATGTGTTTAAAAATTGAGTTCTCTGTGATCTGGGGTATTTTGGCGGGCTTTAAATGAGGTCGTAGTGGATTGATTTAACAGTCATCTCTAAAAGATTCTAAAACGATTTTGCTGGGATATGCAGCGAGGGAACGTCTTTAATAATGAGAAGTTTGCCGGACTCGGCATTGGTTGTTTTCTTAAATATTATCGGTTACGTCATATAATTACACAATCAAACACACCAAGCATTTCAGTCTTTCTTTTCATTTACGGTTCAGGAGGAAATGGAAATTAAAATACCGGCATTGTACTGGAGGAGCAACAGCAGCTCATAGCCACAGATGTAGTTGTCTTACGATATCAGCGCCAAAATAGCAATCACACTGATTGAACTGATGAATTTATAACAGGTAATGTAAAGTCGAAGAAGTGGCATTAAATTTTAATACGGAATATAAATCAGCTGTTGTTTTGGCGAGAGGCACATGATCCGGCTGACAGACATGATGGAGGAGTGTAATGAGAATCGAAATGTTCTTTTTGTCACCAGAATGGAGGGCTATAACTGAAGCAGCTTTAAAAATAGGGTTGAGGATTAAGCCTGTCTCTACTTGAACTGTTATTAAATGATCGTCTGTGTGAGGAGTCACTGTCAATGATTATTAAACGGTCCCTATATGGATCAAAAAATGGACTTTGTGTCTTGCTGAGCAGTTTCTTTCGTGCATGTAGTTTGGACTGCCTCTTATCTACATAGGAAATAACAAGATAAGTGATTAAGTGTCAATCAATTAGGCACTAATCACGCTAGGTTTTAGCAACACTCAAACCGAAACCCGCTTCCGGGCCTTCCGCACTTGTGTGAGTTAACGTAAGAAAAGTATGGTTGGGTGACTTGTTGGGTTTAAATATTGACCTCACCACCTTTGATGCGCACGTAACCTGAAAGAGAGAACCACTCATTTAGTTCGGAGCTTGCTGAATCAGTCTTGATCCATCAGAAAGCAAAGGGTAAGGGTTTTCCTATCACTAATAATTCAACTAGAGAATTACTCATTCAGCCAGCCAAGCTCTTACCTCTGGTAACATTTTCGACTGGAGCGCATTTTCTCATTCAGGTAATTTTTGCTGATTACGCAAATTTCATTAATCAGTCTTGTAAAATGAATACGTTTACACTAAGCTCGCGTTCTTCGATCCCTCCACTGACTGATCACATATGATGATCTGTTGTTGGTCTTTAATGCGCTTATTCAGAAGGTTTTTAAGGCGATCTGCTGTATCAAAACAATTATATTCCCTCAGTGGTTGATTACCTGCGTTTTCGAATTTCATTGACGAAACTCAGTGCATGATGACAGTATGTTGAACTCGGCAAGCTAAGTTACACGATCTGAAATAATATTCAAACATTCAAACTGAAACTAACGCTTATTTTCTTCAACAAGACAATCACGTCACAGCATTGATACAACGGATGTTTTGTAGTTGGTCATTACAAGAGTAAACCTCTGGATATTAAAACAAATTGAAGGCGTGACTACAAACAAATACAGTATGTACAGCGCAAGTTGTCACCTGCTTTAATATTGCGCGCGTTAAATTAAACCGGCAAAAAGCAGTGGTTCAGTTCTAAATCAAACAAAATAGACCTGGCACGACCTTCTAGTTACATCTCTCGAATTTGGTACAATCCTTTGTTTAGTATCTTAACTTTGCTATTCATAAAGTCTTCAGAATTCGATTCTTAAGAAAATTATTTGTCATCGGATTCCTGTACAAAAACTATAATTTCTGACGTGTGTTGCCAACTCGTCAAGATGGCTTCCGCAAAATCGCGATAAGTCTATTTTACTACCCATATGGTGAAATTAGTTTTATTTGCTTTTCGTGTTCCGACGGAACTCGAAAAGTTTTTCGGCAATTCTGTTTTAATAGTTGATAATCATTAGAACATAAATTTTGAACCAGTTAGTTGACTCAGTGACTATACTTTATTTTTTTGTTTCGCGCCAAAACTGCATTCCCGCCCAAATTTAATGGCAGACGCGTCGTGCTTCCCGCCAAATCTAACCGTCAGTCGCCCGCGGCAACAAAACCGAGCAAAACCTTCAACCCCGACATTGCTTCGGGGAAACTTTGTGCGAAAAATTAGTTTATTAAGAAGCTTTATTTCGACAAAAATGGAGTTAAAACAGCTCATAAAGATAGCAAAAAATTGTTTCACAAGTGACGGCAGGGCCTTCTGCGCGGCTTGAGTCTGAAACTGTACGCAAGTAAGTTTTGATTTTTGTAAACATTTGTAATTTGCTTTTATAATTTTCTGTTCACGAGTGTAGACGGCAAGTATTTGTTTTAAGCCAAGGCTTACGACCTTTCAAAAAAAAATCTACACCGACCAAGCTTTGTAGTCGTTAAAGGTCAGGATTTTTTATTTCAGTTTAGATAGACTTGACATGGTTTTGGCCTCAATTTTTTCAGGAGGGTCAATACATCATAAATTAAAGCTGAATTCTGAAAAAGGTTATTTGTTGGAACTAAGCTTATCTAGACAAAAGATCTGTACTTCCTAAATTTAAGGGATGTGGTTAATTACTACAAAGAGCTCACAAATAAAACGTGCAGTTCTGTTTTGATTTAAATCCATGCATTTCTCTGCTCATCCATTTGTTTGCCCGAGCGAACTTGTTAATTCACCTACGAACGGGGAAGATCTTTTCAGTTTATAAACACGTGAGGTTTTATCTGTTATTTTTTTGCAAACGATATATACTTTTATCCGTTTAATCGGTGCGACAAAAGTGATTATCAACGCGCTCACGTTCGTCCTCCTTGCGAGTTTGCAGTAAAAGGAAACAGCTACTGAATGCAGTTATTTTAAGGACGATGCCTACTTTTGTTAGTGCGCACACGTTCTGCGCATCACGCAAGCCATGGTTTAGTTCCACGCGCGCGCTGGGGCTGAAATTGACGTAATCAACTACGCTATCACATACACGACTAAATTGAAAGCAAAATTTTCCTACTGTGACCAAATCAAGTTTAATGAGCCTGTACTTAAACCAGGAACACCAGAATAACAGCATATCGCTAACCACAAACTGTTTACGTGTTCCAGCTGAAAACCTAGCTATTATCTGTCGAAAATTATACTGAAATCCAACTGTAAACATGTACCTGCAGATGGCGTAGTGCGCGCGCAAAACAAGTGCGAGATACGCAAATGTCTCACTTACTGGGGAGGTGACAGGAAAAAATGTAACGGGCACCGTAAAAGTTTTCAAAAAAGATCAATAACTTTAAAAAACGCGTGGTCACCCCTACATTTTATGTTATGAAATGGAAGTGGCAAGTCTATTCAACACGTGATTAGTTTCTGGTTGTGAGTAAAAGGTATTTAGACTGTATTTTAGCTGAGCCAGAGGTAGGCTGTCAGATACGTTAAAAGCGCTTTTGCAACGATTTTGTTATTAAAAGCATATCAAAAATGTTTTGTTTTTTTGTCACCATTTACCATGTAGTTTAAACATCTTTTAAATGTGTTTGCTTTTCTGTATGTAAAGGCGAATTCTATGGAAATCTGTGAAGAAATATCCTTTCCTTCTTTTTTCAGGAAAATGCTGATGTCACCATTTTTGTTGAGATTCAAGGCTAGTTATCTCGAAAAAATGCGTGGCTACCCACATTTTTCTTTGTGGATTCCAATAGCCCTTGCAAATATCTACTTTTTCCGCGTGGTTCTTGGCGCAAAACCCTTGGTATTTAGTAGGCACCGTCCTTAACGTCCATCTCCTTCTTCACTCCCACCCCCTGCGTTCGGCGTGTCCACTTGTCATTTCTCCAACATGTTCTAACCCTCCCTACCCTTGATATTTATCTGGGTCTCGCTCTTCTCAACTTAACTCCTTCCCTTGAAGCTGACTTGTAACTTACCAGTCTGTACTTGTCATGACTCTTCTTGTCAACAAACCATGACACACAAAGCATTTGTTGGAGATACTAAGGTAGTCGTATAACTTGAAGAAAACGAAGAATTCTAGAACCCTCGATACCTCTGACTGCTACGACTGCTACCGATAAAAGTTGTTTCCCTTGCATTTGCTGCTTTGAACACCAACTTCTCGAACTTCCCGATTTCTTTTCGCCAAATTTCGTTGCCCAATCGTGATTCCAATGTGAATTATTTTCATCACGCGGTGACCGCCCATGCCGAGTGAAACAGTTGACCACTTTGTAAAGAAAGTTGTAACAAATAATGAAGACTGAATTGAAAGGAGCTCGGTAAATCTCAGGTGTCTACTGACCTCCACCGCCGGAGAAGACATTTCATTTTCATGTAATAACAATCAACTTCATGGCGGGGAATGATAAGATCACACTCCTAATCAAATTTTCGCTCTTAGTAGCTGATTGCAAATGAGCTCAGGCTTGAACGGCTTCATAGGCAGAGCTCTTTTAAGACAAAATGGATTCCACAATTCAAGTAATATAAGAAGAACCCCATGGGAAAGAAAAACAAAGCAATCCTGTAGGCATGTGTTTAATGATGCAGAGTTTTACAATATTTCTCAAGCCATCAGTCATCTCAACTCACTTTCTGCATGAGGCATGAAGCGACCATGGGGTCAAGTGGAATTCCGATTTCTCGAAACCTCGGGTTTTCTAGGCTTTCGATAACTCGAACTAAAAGTGGTTCCCTTGGATTGCTTTCATTGTAACTTTACCCCGGATCAGTCTCGAACACTCGAATTCTTAAACCCATTTCGTTTCCCTTGGAGGTTCAGTCCACAATATGGATTCTACCGTATTGCTATACTTATACTAAATGGGATGTTACTTAGTCAGTTGGAGGTTACCCCCAGTATTGTAGCGTGCCATCGTTCTGACTCATGATATCCTGGCACCGCCGTGGGAGTGAAGAGTAAAATAAAGGGGCACTGATCGATGTGTTCGAATTTTCATTTTTTAATTCCATATGCCTAGACCATAAGCTCTACTGACTGCTTCTTGTTTTCAACAACTTACTTAATTAATTAATGAGTGAAGCAAAAAGGATGAACTTTGACTTGAAATTGTCTGACCGAAGACCACCTAATTTCTCTGGAAAGGAAACAATAAACGGTTGTGGACAGGCTAAACTTGAAAAATAAAAAATATATATTTTTTAATTGGCTGAAAGCATGAAATGCATGCAAGCTTCATTTGACCTTGCTCATTTAATTAATCTCATTTGCCACATGTAGTGGTCTTGCACCATCTGCAAGGATTTAACATCGCATAGATTCTTATACCCAGCTAACAAGCAGGCCTATTGGCAATATTTAAAGAAATACTATGAAAATCTAGCAATCTTAGTTCCAGGGCACCAGTTTAGAATTCTTTTTTTAGTCATATTCTTTCTATTTCAAAAAGCCATGACAATCGCTCACAATTCATGGATCCTACGACATAGCCAGATTTGAAAATCAGCTTCTCTAATGGATTAACTTAAAGGACTTCTTAGGTATTGGGTAACGCCCATGTCTTAATTCTTTGTCAATATTTATTTAGTATTAAAGTTCAGCCAGAACAGAGCTAAACCTCGACTTTAGTATATACCGATGCCGTTAAAAATCGTGAACACATTTGACATCAGGTTAGAAATATTGACCGTGCTGTTTTATTGTTTCAGTAGTCCGAGAAAATACTGTAGACGTTGCTGGCACGAGGCCTGGAGGGATCTTCAGTAAGTTGTAACTAATGTTGTTTTTATTGAACAACAAACTTTTAATTATAAGGGTAAACACTTAATAGCCTGTTCTGGAAATATTGTGTTCAATGCGACACGCAACACTGAAATAGGATTTGGAGTTTTATTTAAATGTCGTATTTAACGGTATTTTTCTGTCTTATTTTCCTCTTCGCTCTGTTTACTTATATTTCAGTTTAAGGTGAATATATTGAATAATCTGACAAAACGCCCCTTTAGAAAAGGCTAAGAGCTGACCGGCATTGTGGTTTCAAACTAAGGGCGGATCTGATGAAAAGCCTCAAGTACTTTATCCTCTTCCTTTTAATGCTCCCTTCTCATAAAATATCAAGTGATCAAAACGCACCCGACACACGTAGTCGCTACTTACGTTTAACTTATTCGTCTAAACATTTTCACATCGTCAATCCTCCTTTGAAGTTTTTACATTTCCCTCTCTTTACCTTCAGAGTCAGGGACTGTGGCACTGTTAGTCAAAGCCGTTCTGTTTGCTTTTTCTAGTATTCGTGTTCTTGGGTGTCCTATTATATTATATTATATAGTTTGAGCAAGTAACTAGAAGCTTCCAAACTCCCCTGTTTCAGAAGTGAGAACACTACTTAATAACTAACTTTCCTATTTGTCTGCTAACCGAGAGGTGCGGATTAAGAACTTGAAATAATATAACATAGTCATTTTTCAAGTAACCGTCTATCTTGTCCAAGGGTACAACTGCATCCTATTAATACTGCTGTTTTTCTTCAGCTTCACTACAGAGAACTTTCGCATGAGAACAGAGGACGTACATAAACAAACTCACGTAATCTCACAATCTCCAGAAAAAGGTAATTTTAAACTATGAAAGCTTGGCAAGAGAGCAATGAGTGACGATTTCGGGGAAGAGAGGGCCACCACCCGGTTCTCAAAGCCAAAATTCCGACCAACATATGTGTGTTGTCCATATCCTGTTTCAGACACAGTCCCTGTTTCAGATTTACTCAGGACTGGTTTCATTTCAAGTTGAATAATACACAGGATATGCGAGTGCCTTATATATTAAACAGACCACTTCGTCTGGGGCTACTTCCTAGTCTCAAATTAATATCCAATAAAAGTTTACTGCAAAGTAATACATTTTTAGTCTCGTTGAAAGTCATTTTCTGGTGCAGACCAAAATTAAGGACTGCATAGCTAAACCCCCCCCCCCCCCCCGCCCCGATCTTTCTGCTAGAATTGATTAAATGCTACAAATTAACTTTGGAAACAGGACGATATCAACCAGTACTAATAGCTTTAGTCTCGCCATGCACTCAGATAGTTTTGCTAGTAATCGGCCGTTACCGCAAAGAGTACAGGGTTTTAAACATCGTCTCAGGCAAGAAGTGACTTTAAGCATCCCTATCTAGAGATGGAAGGGCCCCAGAAACACACCCTGTGCTCCATTTTGACACCAAGAAATCGTTCCCCCTGGGAATCCATGTCCCTCAACTGAAAGTCACGACCGATTTATGACTCCTGGAAAAAGGTTTCGCAATGAATGTAAAGCTTTGCAGTATGTAGCCTAAATTTCCTAGATGGTCATGATTCGATTCCTCACTTTTAATCGAGGACAGTTTTTCCGTTGCACGAATTATTTAACAATTGTGATTCGAGGCGCTGCTTTAAAGCTAGGTGCGTGTTCGCTGACACAAAATTCACTTTCGCCCATATTAATTCAGCTTCTGTATGCACCAAATAGAATTAGGAAACAATCAGTTCCTTTCATTCATAAATGTCAATATAGTAGTATATAAGAGTAAATTGTCTCTTAGAATAAAAAAAAACCTTTCGAAGTAATTTATCTTCAAAACACAGGCACAAGTTTAAATAGCTCACGACTCTTAAGTCAGCCAATAAGTGTGACTATAATATGGAGTCAGCATTTTTCATCCACTCGATGAACCTAAATTAAGATTCTTCTGACTAAATGGTACGCAAACTTGGCTAACATATCGTACAATACGAGTTTCTGAGGCATGCACTCAGCAGTGTGAAGCAAAACACTCCAAAATGCCACTCGGCGGACGCTGGGAGAATACATCCTTTCTCGCTAGCCGAATTTTATGAAGAAAGAATGCTATTTATCGGTGATTTTTATCGTAAATTGATTTGGTTCAATATGGTGGATGTCAAAGTGGTAGTGACGGGACTTGTTCTTTACCTCATCAGGCCTGAGTAACCCGATTTTCGATCCAGCAGAAAATAAAGTTTTGTTGTCACTCTTCCTAGTAGCGATATTTATTTACCAGATTTGGTTCGTGCCTTAGCTGCGCATTTTTTTATCGAGCTATGGATACACGCTGACAACACTCGTGAAGCTAGATTTTCTCTCTGCGTGCGCTTCAAGCACCTCTCACGCTTCTGTCGTGCTTTCCCATGAAAGCTGCTAGTTCTTAACTTCCTGTACTCGGAGACAAGTAAAAAGCGGAATATAAATCTTACATTTCTGATTTATTTTCACTCGTTTTTTTTTTCGGCTTTTACAAAATCCAGCTAGATGTATAATTGCGTCATGATGTGGAAATTCAAAATGATGTTAACACAAAATCAGAGATTTTTACACAATACACAATACAAAAACCCCTCGGTATTCTCGTATCCGCAACGTCTGTGTCGGTGGTTTTTAGGTATGCTTAAGTTTCCGACAGTAAAGATTTTAAGTGCTGGTCGTGACCTAAGATCATATTTTCCACGGGGAGCTTTCAAAATTGTGTGTTATGTCATTCTAAGTGTTTTCAAATTGAATTTATAGATTAAAATTTAGCTGGTAGAGGGGACTGCGGCAGTTATGCCCACCAAATGATGGTCTTGACCCAGCCAACAACGGTTAATATTCAGTTTACCAGAACGTTTACATCGACAGGGACAAATGCACCGTGCAAGCATCCCTGGCACCAAGAAGGTTAATTTTTGTTCCTCATCCTTGAAAACCTTCAAAGAACTAAAAACTAAGCCCTTTATCGACTTTCTGGCGATCTGAGGGCATGGGATATTCACCTTTTACTGAGTCCTTAGACTTTCTGACTACGAATTGGAATAGTTCTCTGCCAATAAACTGATAACTGACTGACAAAGTTCTACATTCCTTTGAGTTCACAATTTTTATTCTCTCAAGCACGTCCTTTTAAGACTTTCCAAGTGCTTTACTACTAAGTACACTGAATTCCATTCCGGCGGCTACCGAGTAACTTAACACTGCAGCAGTGCATCAGCAGCGAGCGGTGGCAAAAACAACTGTCACTTAACTTTCTGTGATAATTGTGTCCTTCAGGCAGAGCAGATCACGAGCCAAGAACATTGGAGAGAAACTCGATTAGTTGCAGAGTTTTTAGAAGGTATTTAACATTCAGTACCCTGTCGTTGGTTAGTTGTTGAGACTTAAGCTAGCTTTAATAGATAAAATTGAATTTGCGGCAATAGCTTTGGAAAAAAAACAACTGTCGAGTGACATTACCAGAAAGTTAACTTTGTTTCGCAGATGGCGGAGAAAGCCTAAAAGGAATATGACCTATTCTGGATTACAAACAGTCCACATTTTGGCATCAACTCTCCAATTTGAAAATAAGACTTTAACGAAATTTCGCATGCATATGTTAAAGATTTATTGAAGATTCATGCCATTCGATGGCCACTGACAACTTTTGCTCAGTGGTGGAAAAACCGTGGCAAAACGTTGCTTATAAACTCGCTAAACAATCATGCAACAGTAAAATGTGTTTAAGAAGGCAAGGTAGTGGTAGTTCATTCCCATTTTAGTCATATTCAGTTCTCACTCCAACATACTGGCGTGAACTAAATTTATCTTCTTTCAATTACGCGTTTCCAACTGAGCAATTAAAGTATAATCTTCAAAATTTCTTGACACTGTCTTCTTCAAAGAATTTGAACAAAATTTAATGTGAAGGCTAATTTCATACCTATCGTTTTGGTTGCCAATACACGAACATTATATAACTGGTGCTTATTGCATTCACCCGAATCTAATATGCCAAATTATTTTGGTCAAGACTTCAGCGTTTGACGAAGCCGAAGGTCGACCTTTATATTGAAAGTCGAGACGCCAAAAAAAATTGCAATAATGGTTGAAAGTGAATCCAATAAGCGTTTTATTACACCATAACAAATAATCCTCGGCTCAATAAAAGCAGTAATACTACGAATGTAAATATCTACTTCGCTGTGAATGTCATCATTATGGGTTGATGTCTTCAGTTATACACTAGGAGTCCGATCCAGCCATCGCTAAACTCCTGTCACTGACCAATACATCATGCAGCGCTTTGAAACCCCCTTTTAGTAAAAATCTCCGTCCATGCGCCTAATGTAAATTTTACGAAAATACTTTTTTTTTCTTTTAACAAACAGACTTTGAATCCTCAGTTGAACAATTTGTTGATTTAGTCACAGAATTCACGAGTTCAGCTGCTCAGTTTGTGGGAAGCAGCGTGGAAAACGACAAAAGAGAAACTAGGAGAGAGGCTTGCATCGCATTTGTCCCCTAATTTTCCTCTCTGGAACAGGTTAAGAGGGAAAGTGTTGGTTGTTTTCCACGAAGGCCTGACACCACAGGCAGCGCAAACAAATATCCTGAATGCTAGTTGCGTCAGATAACAGTTGACGGAGTATTGTCTGAAGTAATATATATTACTGGCGTTCATCATAGTTATGAAGATTTTGCCTCAACACAATTCGTCCCTGCTTTCCTCTTTACTTGAACTGTTCTTTTCCTCTCAAGACGCCGTCTTTGGAAGGAGAAACAGCATTAGGGAAATCACCTGAAACAACAATACATGACTGAAGAGAGGCAATAGAATAGTATACGAAAATATCAAAGCTAACAATTCAATATGTGCTCAATACTCAGTCAACCTTAGTCTTACATATCTACCTCTCATGACGTACAGTTGAACTGCCCGTGCAGGCCCTTGCAAGCACAGTTTGTGGTAGTATAAGCAAACTGGTTGGGCAAACTATCCGGCAATAGATTACTTTTAGTTTGCATGCAGACGTCTATGAGTTCCTTCCCGCGTCACGTTTCTGGCTCAGTGGGAGGAAACGAGAGATGTCTATACGCCTCAGTGTTGAGATCCTACATAATAAATATTGGGCAGGCGGGAGCCCAATTCCGACAATTGATTAGAGGATTACTCGAGAGGGTTTTTAAAAAATATCTCAGGCTATCGCTCACGTTGAAAGAATCATTGGTCACGTTTTGGGAGCCCATCGCTCTGTTTATATTTTATTCAGCTCAGTGTTGTTCAATCGTTCTATCAGTTCCTTTTGAAGAACATGTACAATACATATAAGACATTTAACGGCCCAAGCTAAAAGACCCAACGTTTTTATCAAACATCGCGTTGCATGAACTGACGTGCTAAATGGTTACTTGCTGCTATTCACCCAAAATGTCGGATGAAAGTGTTAGAGCAATGTGTAACTTAGTTAAAAGATAAGATATTTGGTGTTCGGCGTCCAACTTAAGGCTACAATGTAGATGAAAGCGTTTAATTGCCTGTCACAGTGTTTAGGTGGCGTTTAATTGTTTACTGAAACTCTCAAAAAAGCCTTTGCAGCTGAGGTCAAGTGACTCATCCCCCAAAACTATGGGCTACATCTTAAGTACATCACGAATCGAAACAGCATGTGAAAAGAGCAGGAGGCCTATTTTTTCGGCCACCAACGTTTAATACTGACATTTTATCGTGGCAATTTGAATGGTTGCGGAAAAACTAAGACGCCTTTTAGCGAGGAAAGTCAGGGATCAAGTTATCTTTTCGTTCGCAGACGGTGCCTGTCGATCGGACGGATTATAATTTTATATTCTTTTAATACTAAGCATTAAGGACGACAGCAAATTTTATTGGCAATGTGTAAACCCTTAGGCTGTTTGAGAGGTGTAAAACAGCCTTGTCATTCTTTCATTTGATCATGAATGGCATCGGATTGTTAGTTAATAGCAACAGGAATGTCTAGCAATCCTGACAATGGACATAGAACAACAATACCAGCCTGTAAAGCACATTACCGTAAGCACTCTATTACACTTGTCTGGTCACCTTGTCGCCATAAGGTCCCGCTAAACTTAACATTTTCATCCCGGGTTTCATGCCACCTCTTGTTCGTTGAGCATCCATGTTGTTTTTATGGCCTATTAAAACTTACGTTTGACCATTCATCCAGTTCATCCAAAGACGATGCAGCGAAAAGTAGAAATGTTTAATCAATTAGTTGAGTCTTTAAGACTAAATAACGTTGCTTAGCAACAAGTTACAACTGTTGAAAACTGACGCGAGCACACTGAGTGGTCTCACAGACGGATTCCGACAATCGCTAATGGAATTATTCTCCAGGCATGCAAGTTAGTTGTAAAGTATATTCACAAGACAGTGATAACTTTTGACACACAGCAGTGAAAAGAGCAAGGGAATATTAAATCAGTAGGTATTATCAACTCAGCCAGCAATTTTAATTTAATACTTCAATAGTACGGTTACCAGCCAAGTGAAGCGGTTTTTCATATATAAGTATGTAGCCTAACCACATGACAGTAGAAACACGACGTTTTTTTCATAATGATGTTTGCTTTGCAACGCCCTGTTCGTCTTGTTAGACACGATATCTAATTTAGTATCGCTCAATTATTTTTATCTTGTCAAATCTTTTACAGAGAACACTAAGACTGATTTGAAGACACGAGTGTAGAGCAAAGTACCACAATCTCACAAGGTAATTTAATACTAGTTTTCCAGACATAGTTCAGTTGCTGAAAAGAATAGAAACCTAGATTCAGGACAATGTTAGCTAACTCATAGGATTCTTAAAACACCTTTCAAGGCGATAGCTTTTAACAAGACACGATTTTTCCGCGTAAATGGCCAGAGTGTTATAGGGATTGGCAAGGCTAACAACAGTGAAATCCAACAGGACTAGATGAAGCACCCAAATTGTTTACCTTTTGACACCAAGCAGGCGTTAAATGGATCTTTAATGGGATCTTACTCCTTCCATTTTAAATTGACGATTACGTCGATAGTCCCAGCAAACATATTTATCTCTCCTACACCGCCTTTTTTAACTAGTTACTTTAAATTCATAACTTAAATAGCCTACTTTTGGTGACATTTGTTCTGTTTTGTACCAAAATAATCCTAACAGAAAGTGATTAATTATTTCCTCATAAACTAGTTTTTCACATGAACATATACCTTTCTTCTTTATAAAACTTTCAATGTACCTATGGAAAGATAAATTTCTACTTGTCGTGCCATGTTTTCTACTGTGTGCTCGCTCCGAGCGAGCGAAACAACATCGGAGACTATGTTAGTAATTTTATATTAAAGGGGTTTTAAGGGAATCGCCTTGGTAGAGGGATAATACACAAAGCTAACAAAGCTTTGGGGAGTTTTTGGCGATGGCACAACAATTGATAAGCTAAGACAACTATAAAACAAACATGGCTAAAGAGTAAGAGTCATGACATTGGAAATATGGAGGGGGAAGGAGAACAGAAGACAGGTGCCACACCCATACCCCATTTCTACTTTGCACCAAATGTCGTCTTCTCATGCGAACTTGTTTTTGACGGAGAAACAAAATACTTCGTCAAGCATGTAGTTCTTTAATACCCCCTGTGCTTAACTCTAAATCCCTGCCATTATAAGCTACTTGGAGTATCCTTACGTTGCTTAGAAGGGGTGCTGAACTATAACAATTTGACCCGACCGCATTTTGTCAGTTTTCCCCTCTAATTCTCTACCGGAATGGTACCAGATAAACATGGCCAAATTAAAAAGAATGAGCCAGAATACATTGCTTGAAATGCGTCTCTCAGGACCTGGCAAATTTCTAATTGTTGATCTGTTTAACAAATCGAATACGGTTTAGCGTGGTCGGCACTCTTATCGACAGCGATACGCGCCATCACAGTAGTCAAAATGTTGTGGACTCACGAGGCGCAGCCGAGTGAGTCCACAACAAATTTTGACCACTGTGATGACGCGTATCGTTATCGATATGAGTACAAACCACGCTAAACCACATGTCGATTTGTTTTTTACCACAATATCAACGTCAAACAAAATCAGAGTGCGAGCTGAAAAAGGCATTGCGTAACACATTGACGCGAGCAGCGTTGTCTGGACTCTTATCGACAACAGCAAATTAGCCAATCAGATTGCGAGATTAGTAGCAATTGTGGTAAAAATATGTTTTTCTCTCGGCAATGGTAAATTTTCAATCCTTCTTCACTCTCTGTTTGCATTCTGTCTGCTATATTTTCTGTATTTTTTTTGTAGCCAAGAGTAAATCAGTCTGGGCCCGGTTGCTCGAAGGCCGATTAGCGCTAACCCGGGGTTAAATTTTAATCCGGGTTTCTGTTATTTTTTTTTGTTCAAACACATTTCTCCGGTAACTTTCTCTACTCTTTTAAGAGCAGGCAATCATCAAATTGTAGACAAAAAGAATTAAACTGAATTTGCTTTACCCAGATGGATTCGACCGCCTAGGCCAGTAATGCCAACAAGCCAGCTGTTAGCTTATGGGCGCAAATTGACGTCATTATTTCGTGCTCTGCCATCGCTACGTAAATAACAAAAGTTTAAAATGAATATCAACCGTAAGCCGCTCAACAAATGACCTTGCTTCGTGGGGGCATTATGTTCTGCGTTTTGGTAAACAACACTGAGTCGTTGGCTACATCATTTTTATTACAGTATTCAGTGTAAACACTGTTACGGCATGACCTCGATTTCTCCACTAGATTTCCGTGCTCAGAGCAAATGCACGGCTGAAAAAATACTGTTTTTTTCTAGCCAAGTGGGCGAATTAACCTCTCTATAATTACACGTAAGGGTTTTAAAAATATAAGTAGAGAAAAGCGAGGAAACGACCAGTCTCAGAAGCAAAGTGACTCAAGCTCGCGCGCGCTAATGGTCAATTTACTTCAAAAGCCCTCTTTAGATCCGGGAACTCTCTTTAGGCCCGGACTATGTAAATTTCACTAGTTTACTTGTTTAAACATAAACGGATGCTTGTGTTTTGAACAGGTTTTCAATTTAATGTAATTGAATTAAATCAAATGAAGACGGAAGTTTACCAGAATGGAACAAAAGTATCACTTTTAGTGTTCACAATTTTTGGCCATTATCAGAATTGTTAGGAAACTAAGCTGCCACATAATTTAACCTTTCTTGAACTTGCTGACGACACCAAAGAGCGTCTTCGTGCTGGGCTACAAAGTTTTCCTAACACGTAGCAAATTCTCATCCTACCCTAACAGGGATTAGTATAAGTCTACTAGCGTTCTATCAGGAATGGCTACGCTACTCACTATCTACTCTGTGATAGATAGTGAGTAGCGTACAGTGTGCGTTTTTTAACTGTGAAGACGATTTATATAAAGTTTTGAACGACGAGTAGATTTATACTAAAACAATTAGATTATTCGCTCTCGATTTCTATCCGGTGATAGAAATCTCGAGCTCATAATCTAATTGCTTATTAGTATAAATCTAGTTTTGAACGACTAGTAGATTTATACTTGAACAATTGGATTATTCGCTCTCGATTTCTATCGCACGATAGTTGACGAGGGCGCAGCCCGAGTCAACTATCACGCGCTAGAAATCTCGAGCTCATAATCTAACTGTTTATTAGAATTCAGGGATAGACGATGGTATATCAAGTAGTCGATAAAGCCATTTAATACTTCTAGATCAAATTTAGTTTAATAACTACAGTTTCATTTCCATGCGAACTCTAATTAAATTTATTTAATAGATAATTTATCTCACAGATAATTTATCTCATATATAGATAATTAATCTCATAGATAATTTATTTCATAGATAGTTTGAGCATATTGCATTCATCGCGCCTACCTCTCCTTTACTTTCACGAGAGTCTGTCATGACAGAGTTCAATTTCTGTTCTTGCGAGATATCTCGTTCTCAGCAACAAGTTTTAGCAGGTGGATTTGGTCATAAGCATACGGTGTTGGGGGCTGGGGGCGGGGGAGGGAGGCTGCAGTCCCCCCCCCCCCGGCTAGTCTTCGAAATTGCGTAATTTTTGCAATTGCTAGATATCGAAAAGGAGTCTTCGAGATAGAGATATTTACATATCACTTGTTGGTATAGTTTCAGTTACTCTGGAAAAAACAGACCTTTGGGTGTTCTTGCTGACCACAAATGCCTATATTTAAGGCGGGGGTCTACATGAAGGCCGTATTTTGGCTGGGTATTATGGTTTTAACGCAAATATCGTTCACGTTTCAAGCAGTCAAAAATCTCTCTGCTCATCCCACATATCTGTGTTTTGGGCTGTTCTGTAAGTTTCTTGGTGATTTTTGGATATATTTGGACATAAAAAGATTTTCTCAAAGGATTAGTCAAATTTATGGAAATAGGAAATTCTGAAGACTGGGATTTGGTGTTGTTTTAAAATTAGGATATGAAGTTGAAAATTGGTAGACGTACACCAAACAGTTGTCCACCAACCTGGGGTGCCCTTTCGGGGGCGTTCAACTATCTGGTGGTGTTCCATAACCGTTTTTTTCCTTTTAATCCCTCTTTAAACTTCCTAAAATTTCACTTAAATTCAGGTAAACCCCCGCCCTACATCCGAACGAACCAGAGATATTGATCCAAAGTCAATTATTAGAGGCGAATAAACAGGAAATAATTGAAATCCATTCTTGTTTTTTAGCGGAAGGCTTAGAAGGCCATTTTGGGTTTATCTTATAGTACCCACGTCTTTTCATGCCATGGTAAGAACAGCAATATTTAAATTACGCTTCAGTTACTGTAGAAAAACAACGCCCTTTGGAGGCTTCCCAAATTAAAGGTTCTACCTTCAAATGAAGAGAACTATTGATCTTACAGTTACTGAACTCGAGTCAATGACGAATTGCTAGCACCGAATAAACAGGAAATATCTAAACTAATTCTTCAACTTGTTTTGTCGCGGAAAGATTAGAGGGCTATTCTAGGCCGATCTTGTAGTACCTGCATATTTTCATTCTTCGATTAATAAGATCATAGTTAGCATTAATCCTGGTGAACGCTGAATTTGCATATTGTAAGTAAAGTTGTCTCCCAGATATCGAAAACGATCCTCAAGATAGAGATATTCACATATCATTTGTTGGTATAGTTTCAGTTACTCTAGAGAAATCAGACTTTTGGGTGTTCTTGCTGACCAAAAATGCCTATATTTAAAGGTTTTACGGCCGAATGACCAGAAATATTGATCCAAAGTCACTTTTTAGAGGCGAATAAACAGGAAATAATTGAAATCCATTCTTGTTTATTAGTGAAAGGCTTAGAATGCCATTTTGGGCTTATCTTATAGTACCCACGCCTTTTCATTTTACGGTAAGATTAGTAACACAACTCTATTGTAAAATGTAACACACATCTGCATTATTCCTTATGAGCAGTGAATTTACATATTGCAAGTAAAATTTTCTCCTAGAAATCGGTATTGAGTTCTCGCCAGTAGTGAATTTAAAGCCGCTACGTTCTCAACATGTTCCCAGTGACATGATTCCTGATTTATGTCGTCCGTTAGGAACACTACTGGCATTGTCTGTTAGGGTTAGGGGCATTGCTGTAACCTGGTATACATTTTTACAGATTTAAAACCTCTGGCATGCTTGTTCGAAATTCCCTAATCTTGCGAAATCCAGTTGAGACTAATCCCTGTGAGCCTCCATTGCAAGATAGACCCAGTCCAACACCTTGAAAACTGGCAAAAATAGCCTATTAACGCAAGGAGCGGCCAAAGCAGAACGAAACAACTTGGGTGAACTTTTACTTACGCCCATATCTATTAATCTATTTCCGTCTTCAAGACCAATCATCAAACACGCTAGTTCCGTGACTGTGCTCTTAATTTATTCCTTGCACGCTGACGTCACCTCAATGCTTCACCACGCAATTCGTGAGTAACTTATAGCAAACACTGTGGTAAGCCCTCGCCTTGAAAAGGGGTCAATACGAAAGAGGGGGCTTACTGGATATCACAACAACTAGTGCACATAAAAATAGATACTTGGGAATTTAAAAAATTACCAAATCGACACCAGTTTTTCATACGTCTGTCCTGTTATTGATCATGAGTTTTGTCATAACATTATCAAAGTGGCTGTGGATCCACGAGGCGACAGCCGAGTAGATCCGCAGACTACTTTGACGATGTTATGACGAAATGCATTGTCAATAACAGGACAGACGTATGAAAAACTGGCGACAATTTGTTTTTTTCGATAACAAATTGTCAAATTGTCCGCTCTCGTTCGTTGCCGCATTGCATAAATTATAAATTCATGATAATTAGCCAATGAGCCCGCGGGAGTTTTTGCAGTTATCGCAAAATTAACAAATTCACGTCAGTTTTTCACGCGTCTGTCCTGTTCTTGATCATGAATTTCGTCATAACATTGTCAAAGTAGCTGTGGATCCACGAGTCGATAGCCGAGTGGATCCGCAGACTACTTTGACGATGTTATGACGAAATTCATTGTCAATAACAGTACAGACGCATGAAAAACTGACGACAATTTGTTTTTGACCCTAACAAATTGTCAAATTGACGCATTGCATAAATTATCATTTCATTAAAAATATAAAACAAACAGCGGTGATAAACATTTAAAAAAAAAAAACATGCATTTTATGAACTTGACGTTTCGTATGCTAGTCAACGTGCATTTTCAAAAGTATAACCGTTAAAATTTTTTGGAAAGCTATTTATACTGTATCAATGGGGGTCTGGAGCCTAGACAGAAAAACATCTACAGTAAAAATTTAAGACGCTTCAAACGGAAACTGTCTGTAAAGTGAACAATGGAAAAGCTTTCCTACTAAAGTAAAAGCTCTTCACTCCTGACATTGGCATTCAATGCTGGCTGCAACTCCTGAATAAATAAGGTCTCCTTAACCTTACAATGGTAGTCAGTCTTGCCGGACACCAAAATGTCAAAATGGTCCCATTTGATGTTGTGACCGGTTGTTTTAACGTGATCAGCAATGGCAGAAGAGTGATCATGTTTCGAAAGGGCCTTGAAATGTTCTGTTTTCCGGTCGTGGAGTGTTCGCTTCGTTTTCCCAGTGTAAAAATCATTGCAGTCCCAGCAACTAGCTTTATAAATGACTTTGGATAATTGTGATCGGTTGAGACGGTCCTTGTATTGGAAGGAGGATTTGATGCGCCGGGTGTTTTGAAAAATAACTTTGACATTAACAAAAGAGTAGAAACGATTTACACAAGATTTTAGACGCTTAGCATATATGATTGCTGTGGAGACCTATATAGGGTAGTAAAATAATAACATCTTTTTGGGGGACAGTTGCTACGGGTTCATTTGGCTTGTTCTTGTTCTTGTTCAGGACGCATTGCTATTAAAAGTGATGATGCCCTGAGGGTAGCCATTTTGCAGTAAAAGCCTTTTGAGATCGTCGACAGCAGATTGTAATAATGAAGCGGTGGAGCAAATACAGAAGCATCGATAGGTTAACGTGCGCATAAGTTGATTTTGTATTTGCGGGGTGTAAATGAATCCCATTTGGTATAGAGTTCAGTAAATGTCTTCTTCCGGTAAACAGATGAAATGAAAGTGTTGTTTGGGCAGCGTTTAACTAGAAAGTCCAAAAACGGAATCTCTTTGGCTTGTTCAAATTCAATGGTGATTTTGATGCTATTGTGACGGCTCTTGAGGTACGTCAAAAACTCACTAGCAGTGTCTTTGCTGTCAAACATGGAAAAAGCGTGAGTGTCATCAACATATCTATACCAAAGTGTAGGGAGAAATCTGAGACTGTTAATTATCCATCTTTCTTCAAAGTCACACATGAAAATGCTAGCCAAAACGGGGCCTAAAGGTGACCCCATGGCAACACCATCAATCTGGTCGTAATACTGACCATCGAGGATAAAGTCGCTACTCTACTCTACTCCACTCCACTCCACTCCACTCCACTCCACTCCGCTCTGCTCTGCTCCGCTCCGCTCCGCTCTGCTCTGCTCTGCTCTGCTCTGCTCTGCTCTGCTCTGCTCTGCTCTGCTCTGCTCTGCTCTGCTCTGCTCTGCTCTGCTCTGCTCTGCTCTGCTCTGCTCTGCTCTGCTCTGCTCTACTCTACTCTGCTCTACTCTACGCTGTTCTGCTCTACTCTACGCAACTCTACCTCCACACTGCTCTGCTCTACTCTACTCTACTTTACTCTACTCTACTCTACTCTCATCTACTCTGCTCTGCTTTGCTCTGCTCTGCTCTGCTCTGCCCTACTCTACTCTACTCTACTCCACTCCACTCCACTCCACTCCACTCCACTCTACTCTACTCTACTCTACTCTACTCTACTCTACTCTGCTCTGCTCTGCTCTGCTCTGCTCTGCTCTGCTCTGCTCTGCTCTGCTCTGCTCTGCTCTGCTCTGCTCTGCTCTGCTCTGCTCTGCTCTGCTCTGTTCTGCTCTGCTCTACTCTGCTCTGCTCTGCTCCGCTCTGCTCTGCCCTACTCTACTCTACTCTATTCTAATTTACGCTACCCTACTCTAATCTACTCTACTCCACTCCACTCCACTCCACTCTACTCTACTCTACTCTACTCTACTCTACTCTGCTCTGCTCTGCTCTGCTCTACTCTACTCTACTCTACTCTACTCTACTCTACTCTACTCTACTCTACTCTACTCTACTCTACTCTGCTCTACTCTGCTCTGCTCTGCTCTACTCTACTCTACTCTACTCTACTCTACTCTGCTCTGCTCTGCTCTGCTCTACTCTACTCTACTCTACTCTACTCTACTCTACTCTGCTCTGCTCTGCTCTGCTCTACTCTACTCTACTCTACTCTACTCTACTCTGCTCTGCTCTGCTCTACTCTACTCTACTCTACTCTACTCTGCTCTGCTCTGCTCTGCTCTACTCTACTCTACTCTACTCTACTCTACTCTACTCTACTCTACTCTGCTCTGCTCTGCTCTACTCTACTCTACTCTACTCTACTCTACTCTACTCTACTCTACTCTGCTCTACTCTGCTCTGCTCTGCTCTGCTCTGCTCTGCTCTGCTCTGCTCTGCTCTGCTCTGCTCTGCTCTGCTCTGCTCTGCTCTGCTCTGTTCTGCTCTGCTCTACTCTACATTAAGGTCATTACTGTGTCTTGAATTATGGCTATGGACTTGAAAGCGAGTTGACAGTTTTTTTCAGATAGGTAAGATGCAACTAAACCATTGATTTTCATAGAGCGTCAAAAAGCTCTAGGGCAAGAATTCAGAGCTCAAATATTTACTAGAAGCAGCATACGGCATCACCTTGCCTGTGAAAGCCAGCATAACATTTTCGCTGTTTGTGGCTACAGTTGAACCTCTATTAAGCGGCCCCCTTTTAAGCGGCCAACCTTTATTTGGCGGCCAGCGGCCAAAGTCCGGGACAAATTGTCAGCTATAAACTGTAATGAAAACGTCTATTCAACGGCCACCTCTATTAAGCAACCGCGGCCAGCTTCTTCCCGTATTAAGGGTGATTTTGTTTTGTTTTATACCTCTATTAAACGCCAGGAAGATTTTAAGTTGGGCGTTTTTATCTAGACGAAGGTGAGAGAATGACAATGTGGAAACGTAATTGTTTCTTTGGCTTTTGATAACGTTATGGACCGGATTACAACCATCATTGTTCTACTTTTTCTCCACTGGCATTTTTTTTTTGCTTATATTTGATAAACTGAAAACTGGACCAAGCCCAACGCTGTTTTCGGGTAGTTGTCCCGAGAGTGGCCGCTTAATAGAGGTTCGACTGTATTTTTGAAATCACGCAAAATGCAGATACAATATATGCCAAATACAATCAAACAAATGGCCTTGCGATTCTCAACTGAATTCCTTTTTAGGACGCGTCATGAATCTCAGTCACTTTCCCAATCGGTTGCTAGTTCTTCTAATATATCTTGTTACAGTTACCAAACTGCTCGATCACTGGTTTCTGTGTCCATACAGTTGTTGCAAGTGATTCACTTTGTTCGTTTTGTTTTTTCCTCTTCATTTCGTTTCACGTATCTGATCTGCAGGAAGGAGCGGTGACAATTCACCGACTTGCTTTCGAAACATTGAATAAAATCACGAAAATAAAATGTCGATATCACGATTTTTTTCTGTTGTAAGGCGTGACCTTAATTTCCTTTGAGTTTGTTCATTGACTTGCCTGTTAGCTGGATTGAACTGCAAAGACCCAAACACAGTTCTTTAGACATGATATATTTGAATGAAAAACAAAACAAAACAAACCTCTTCGCTCTTGGAGCAATGAATCATCATACCTAGGAATGTCTAAAGTTCGAGAGACGAAGGTTTTGCTAGGAATGTAGTTTGTGCACTTAGGGTGTGTCAGTTGGAGTGTTTAAACTATTTAAGAACCAGGAGAAATTTTATCAATGCTCCACTGAAAAAGACAATGCGAAGTTGAAGTTCATGTCAAGCGTAAAAGCAACGTCCTGAAATATTTGCACTTTAGCACACCTGTTTATACCCTAAAGTGTAATGAATTAGACTTGGCGTCAGACTGACGTATCTCGAGATGATTACGTATTACCGAGCGACGTGTTTTCCGGTGCAACTAATTTGCGGATTGCCTGCTTTCTTAGATATAGACTTACCACAAATTCCTTTATCTTACTTTTCACCAAGAACAATGCTTTGAACCTTGCTACCGAGTCTCCAGAAGAAGTTCCAAAAGTTAGTTTTTGTGTGACTGGTAACACGTTCCACTGAGTATCGACTCTCGCCTGACTTGATCGACTTTTGAATCATAATAGCGGATTGTTGCGTTGGCTGTCGTGACTTGGATTTGCTGCCAAACGTGGAGTAGTCCGGATCGAGCTAATCACAGGAAATTCATCGCAATCATGTTCTGCCCAAAAAGACCTTTGGTTCTAATTGTGTAAGTCTGTTTTGGCAATAACCTGCATAGTCTGTGCCGTTTAGTTAAATTGGGATTTAATCCCGGAAGTTTGTGGTAATTGAAACAAACTGCTGGTTAGCAAGCTCTACTATCAACAAATCCAGATGCACAGAAGGTCTTGTTCGTAGCAAGGAAGTAAAGCCGGGTACGGGTCAAAAGCAGGCCTACTCGAAAATCATGAGGGAGTCATGATGGAGAAACAGTGTCATGCTGCACGTTCGCCTTCCTTCCATCATCTGTGACCTAATTGATTCACCACTGAGCGAATGGACAAACTTTGCAAATAACTTGTCTTCATAGCTCTTTAATAAGGTGGGCTGGTTTTACTCCGACTGTTTGCTGAAATAATAATTGTCGATGGATTGGTCCAATTTCGAGAACTACTACAAAAGAGTAACAAAGCGGGTGTGGATATATTTTTTCCTGTTTAATCAATGGCTGCACCGTGGAATTTCCGTAATTCTACCTTTCGTTTGGATGGCTATCTTCCCTAATGCATTCACCCTTCCGCGATACACTCTCACATTTAGGAGACGGCCTCAGAAAGCACAGCTCACAATTCAGAAGAGTAGTGGGCATAAGAGTAAGTTAGTAGTTGCCAATGACAAATTGACATCACAAAAGTCGACAGAAACGCCATCTAAAAGTGGTATTCTGGAACACTCTAGTCCTTGAACTCTCAGAAAATGTGCTCTTCGCCAAACAAGACAGAGTAATTCTGCGTGCAGTTGACTTTCCTCCAGGTGCAGTTCGGATTTGTAACTCAACACCTTCAACATGTTCGTTTAATATTTATTCATAATTCATACTCTCAAGTCTGAAATTGGCGATAAACACTTATCTGACAGATCGTGTGATAACCAAGAGTAATGAGTTCTCACTAATCTGCCCCATTAGAGAGTTGAGCTCTTCTGAGGAGGTTGCTTGTGACGGCTAGGATTTTCTTCATCGACGTTTTCAGGTAAGGTACTGTAGATTTAGACTTTTCTCCACTTTGTGTAAGTTCGAAGGAGAAATATACGAATGAGTAGCATGATTAAGATTCCTTTAGTTCACTGTCTTTTCTCAGCAATGCAAGCTTACAATATACATTCCCGTGATGTTTGCCTTGGTTGTAATCAATAGTTTATCGTCGCTGTCTTTCGTATGTAATGAAAACATACAAGGACTTATCCCTTTTAAGTCCTTCTGAGCTGATCAGACAAAATCGCTTTAGAACGATTGCGTGCTAAAACGGTAATCCCAAGTGAAGGATTTCATCACCATTCTCATGTCTTTCCTGTTGTACGGTAGAGCTGTCTGACAATCATCTTGGTAGATTAGAAAAGGAGAGGGTCTCCGGAAGACAGGAGAACAAACAAAAGACAGCATTACTATAAACATGAAAGATTTTATGGAAGCTTTTGGCACGCATCGCTATTGAGCACCCTCTTAAGCTAATAGATCAATCTAAATTCCATTGCTTGAAATCTGAAATTTTTGTCTTTCTATTCTTTGCTTTATCTGTGAACGGTAGAAATTGTTACCTAAAGTCTGCCTTCATAAATTTCACAAAAGACGCGTTGAAGATTTTTACGTTACGAACAATGGTAGTCCACTGATGCCACGCTGTGATTCATGTAAGTCGTGAAAGCATGCCAGTTGTTTTGGTGGAATTTTCATTTTGGCCCGAATGAACCTTTCTCACATGACAAGCCTTGGGATGAAGGTTTGCAGATAACTTTCAACTTCTTCCACAGACATACATGTAATGCTAAATGAGTTGTTATTTTTCTTGATTGCCAGTCTACCTTCTCATTTCTTTAAAGTTAAAGTGAGGATATTTTGACAGTTTTCGAGCTCTGAGCCTGCGTCGCTCTGAGCTATCTTATTCTCGGCAAAGGTACCGGTTGTCAGATGTGTGTCGGAGATAAGACACTAAATGAAATCTTACTTATCGAGCAATTCTAAAACACAGTGCCAGTATAACGGTACAATTTCCTTACAGCCACGATATGATTATTGTGGATGATACAGAGACCTATTCCCTCGGCAAGATACTGACAGCAGTCTTCAGAATGTCTACATTTTAGGGAATTCAACTGATAAACTATGTCTCGCTCGAGGGTCAGCATTGAGATAAAATAACTCGAGATAAACTCAAAACATCCGTTTTGCATGCAGGCAAGTTAGTATTAGCTTTCATCTCTTTGCGCATGGCACTTGATTTCTTACATGTTTTCTGTACTTTTCTGCTTTTGCCAGTTTCTTTGGTCAGTTCATAAATTTTTATCAGTTATTTTACATCACTCATTACCACGGCATAGCTCTGTTTCTGCATACATTAGTGGTCAGTCAAGAGGTCATTTCTTTATTAACTCTCGGTCAACTGGATCGGCACAAACATCACGGTTACGGTTTTTATGACTAATTGACGTTGCATCTTAAGTTAACTTTTAATTGCGCTAGTCTTTCTTATCTTTTTGGTTAATCACTTTTTTATTTTATCACGGGCTTCCCAATAATTTTATGTCTCATAATAACCTCATTGCTAGACGGTTCCAGCCTTCCAGGGACCTTTTATAATCAAAGGTGACTAATGGCCTCATTGTACATGATGCGTTCAGTGGTCTTCTGGGCAAATTGGCCCGGAGGCGTAGTCGAGTGTATTGCTCGTAAAAACCGAAAGCAAATTATCACAAGTCTATTGTTTGAGAAAAAAATTCTTTATGTGACAAAAAATGAATTTGATTAGTTTCTTTCCAATACAACTGAAACGAAAAGAGATTTAGCTTTGTAAATTCTGAAGTTGCCTTAAAGGAACAGCTTTACGGCGATTTTGCCGCATTTATGGTCTCAGTGGTGCTAAGTCATACTGTTATGACTGCGTCACGGTTTGCGTAGCCTAAATTTTTTAAGTTCGTCGTTTGTAATCAGTCACAATCTTCTGCATCCTTAACCATCCTTGTGTCTTTTTGGTTTATTGTTATCTCTTTATTGTTGTTCTACCTTAGTAAATTATCATTTTCAGGTTTCCTTCAATTTAAAGGTAATTTTGCATGTGGCCAAAATACCGTCACTGAGCTTCTTTGACTATCTTTGCTGATAGACGAAATACGTGTATTGAAATACACCAAGATGAAGTGAACTGCTGAAGGCGGAGCAGATTGTAATTACAACTTAGCTAACAAAACTGCGATATCAAACTCAGTATACGTAAGCTTGCATCATAATCCAACAATACACGCTCAAGTGTGCATGTGCAAAGTTAACTTGGCTTAGTTGTTTCAATTGGCAATGCTAAAAATAATTGATTCATGCTTTTAGCTGTGCATCATCGAGTTATGGTACACTTGGGAAGTTTGGAGAGCACTCAAGAAGCTAGAGTTGCTCGAGGTGCGGCCGACAGCAACTCTCGTTCGAGCCGGCTCCAAGCTTCCAACTTGCTCCATGCATAGACGGAGCACTCAAGAAGATAGAGCTCGATGATGCACGCTAAGGCATGAATTAGTTGCTAATTTTTTTTCAGCGATTTTCCATAGAAACGTCTGTAGGCTGTTTTCAGTTTGAGGTCAAAATCTTGTATATGAGTAACCAGTGAGAACACTGTTATTGGAGCGTCAGTACCCCAATACAGAGGTTTTTGACAAAACTAGAAATAAGTGCTTTTAGGCCTCCATAGATTTAAATATGCCTATTGTCTTAAAATTTGGACGTTATGCGTATGAGAATGCGCGAGTCACGTAACATCACGCAACATAGCGTTGACAATCACCAAATAGACAAGTACGCCCCAGGTAATGAAATTCATGAATAACTGAATAACAAGTTTCTACTTGCAGTCAGCATAACTTTTCTCAAGGAGAAATGCGAGGATGCGAGCCAAGACTTTAAAAAAATAATTTTATCACGTGATCACAAAATATAACTGATTGATTTTTTGTTCATTTTGTTGAGTCTTATCATACCAGTATTTCAACGTAATTTAAAGACGACTGCAGCGGTGTCAACTTAAATCTTTTTATGATGCATGTTTTCCTGAAGTACATGAACTGAGATTTCGCCGCTTTTCTTTTTAATTTTTGCAATAAAGCTAAATGGCGTAGCAACATTCTCTCCGACAATTTTTACTTGATATTCGTAACATAGGTACACCCTTAAGTGTGAATAGATGTAACAAGTTTCGTTCCTTCACGTCCTTCACGTTGTTGTTTTGAGGTTTTCAAAGCCCTCACGTTTTCACCGAATTTGATAATTTTCAATTGAATGCAGTCAATACTGCGCACGCTTTATGTTATGCACTTAGCGGTAAAAAATTTAAAATTTCCATCCAATATTCCAAATATTGAACGCCACTGAAATTGGCCCCACTTTGTACCAACGCATCTAAAATAATCCCTCTGACAGTGCTTGTGTTTGATACATTTATACTATCATAGCTGGACATTCCTACATTGCTTATAAGTCAAAAGAAAAGGGCAAAGTCCAAAAGCAAAGCTCTGAATGAGAATGCTGCCTGCCAGGTTGTTTTTCTTTGTACCAGCTGACATGTCGCGATTCCTTTATAGGATAACCATGCAGAATTTAATACAGTAATGGTCAATACGATAGTATAGTAAACGCTTGTCCGTTTAACTGGTCCTCAAAGAAGGAAAAACGAATCTCACATCAATGGGGTAACCCATTCAGCGAAACTCACGCCCTAGAAACGCTCACAGTCTGGTATTTCCTTTGTTTTTTCTCCAACCAAGTGAAAATCTTGATTATCCCTCACTGAAACCACAATTGTTTACAAAGTTCGAGTCTTAATTTAACCGCAAGACTATTTTGAGCCTCAAACTCCTTGAGGTTGTTACTTAGTTACTTACAGATTTGTTACATTTTTATACAATATCTCTTTAAGTGATTTCGTAGAGATAAGAAATTACGGAACTTTACACGATAACTGCAGCATCTCCAGCTAGGCTTGTTCTAGTTGATAAAAAAGATCTAGTTCCTCCATACCTGTGTAGGAAAAGAGAGAAAGTATCAGTCTTTCAAATAGAGTGGAAACTGAAAATGTAATGGCAAAAACATGTCGTTATGTTTTTACTTGCATTGAGTCCGGCATCAGAAGAATGAACGCCACGGAATTAATAACATTTCATGTCAACTTAAAATTCCTTAAAATAATGAGCTTGCTGGTTAAACGTGTGAAAATCGAGCAGCTATATTGGAAGGCCAGCGTCTTCAGTTAAATGGTTAGAGTAAATATGAGGCCATCCCATTGGTCGCCATGACTAGAACCCCTTTCAATTTGCTTGGTTGACACAATGCATGTCAACGCGGCTGCTGACAGGGGCATCATATCGGGGTTGACATTGTAAACTGCTTTCGCAGTCCATTCTGTATAGGGGGTTAATCGTCGAAATAAAGCGCTTTAGTTCTAGCCGTATTTCACAGTCGGAATGAAGTCCAGTCGCTTCACATCAACAGCTACACAGAAGGCTTTTCATTTCGTCGGCTTTCTTTAACATCCGTCGCGTCGTTCACCTAAAAAGTTCAGCTGAGAGGTAAGTTTTATCTGTAAGAAAGAGTAGTCCTGCAAAGAGTTCTGTGGTTCGGAAACACCTTGAGAGTTTTTACTCGCAGTAGGATCATTTTTATCGCCTGTTTTTACGTTACGATCATGATGTCGAACGTTACCGACGAGCCCAAGTATATGGTTTAAACCGCTTCTTGACCTAAGTGACACAAAACGGGTTGCTCTTAATTTTTGTACAAATTATATACTACGCTTAATTAAGCATATAATTGATGTATTTTAGCCTGGCTGTTACTACTTTATACGCTGACATCCTTTTTTCGGCTGTGCGTACCTTTTCCTGAGCAGTGAAAAACAAAACGTAAAAGGCGGTGAAACTCATAGTATTCAGTTACGGTCACTAAATTCCATCGATCAAGCTTAACCTTCACGTTGAATTGATTTTACGCGCATTTTCGAAAACATATGTGGCAAAGGATTGAAGTTTGCCCCCACACGAAGGTACCGTGAATAAATGTGATTGTTGTTCGTTTTAATCAGTGGAATTACGAGCAAGGGTGAAAGCAAATGGTAGTTGTATTCCCACGGAGAAGAACCCGTGCTTCTGTTTCGTAGTAGCACGTATAGTGCACTCAACGTAAAATTTTGTTTGAGGGCTCGTCAATCAGGCAGAAAGCAAGACCAAACGTAACTACTGGGTAAATTTAATTTATAATTGTCAGCCAATGTCGAGAGTAAAATAAACTTCATTAAATCAGTACAATGACAAGTAGGAGTCGCGATAAAGCTACCAGGGAATGCGAAAAACGTCTTTGCAACAGCCAAGAGATTTTTGGGTGATATTAGCTCATAGGATGGTACGCGCTTTCCGTCGAGGGCTTTAATCCAAATCGATTTGGACCAGATCACGTTCATATCAGGAAGCGAATTATCATATGTACTGCATGTTTCGTGCATAACAATCGTTTCATATAAAGAAGTGTTAATAGGTGTTTTATTCAAACATAAACACTCTTTACCTTATCCAGCCATCAAAGACAAATACGCCTTCGCTACTGATTTCATTTCAGTTGATTAGATTGACAAAGGTAATTAGCCTGTAGTTTGCACGTTGCTGGTTACACCGTCTGAAGATTGACTTTGAAAATATTGCGCATAGATGTATAAGTCTTAGAGCGTCTAAATAACTACCAAAAACAACGTCTACCCTTGCAAGGTTACTTGTGTATTACCTTTTCATGTGTTATAGCTCTGGACATTGCCAGGTTTCTACCTGAAATCTTGAACCTCGATCATTACAAGTATATATTGGAGAATTTGCGCAGAGAGGGGTCAAGAACTATTGGTATTCATAACACCGAAAATATATATTGAAGAGAAACACTGTCTAGAAATTCAAAGCATCTTGCAAGATACAACAGCATTGAACTGGTTAATATCAGCTCAGATACTGGCATCTAGTTCTTGTCCCAGTCGACCCCCAGTACGTAGATCTTAGTTGTGCTCCCTAGCCGCTTTACAGCTAACAGGAACTGATACATAAGCAGACTTTTAATTAGGGGTTGCGCCTTTCTCTAAAACAATTATGGCCGAAATTTTCTGTTGTCTTTTTCTCTGTTTGTGCTATAATCTGTGCGATTTAACTATTCAAGAGTTTTGATTTTCCACATCTTTTTTTTCTGGACCTTGAATCAAGCTACCTTCAAGAGAATTCGCCGATTGCCTGACGAGTTATTCCCAGTGGAAATAAGCTTCGTGGGGGCTTGTGCAGACATCCAGTTAAACAATATGCAATTATAGGTCAATCTATGAATTAAAAGCCAAAAACAAAGAGAACCGTCTCCGAAGGAATATTAGGCAAATTCCTCTCGCTTAGAGAAATATGAATTGTCCAAAATTGCTAGAGTGATCTATCTGCAATGGTATTTTAGAAGCTGTTTTCGCACATCTTTGACTGAAAAGAGGCAATTAGAAAATCCAGGACTACAATGGTTCTTAAAAGTTCCTGTAACGCGCTTCAAAAAGATTTCACTATCTGTCTATGGTAACGCAACTTATTCAAGTTGCGCTGATTTTCGATCATTTCAAGACGGTTCAGTCTCCAGTCGTTGACAGACTCGAACAACAACAGAGAGACCGCGTTTTTGCTGGATATAGTGAACCTGTTAAATGACCAGTTATTTTTGTTGTTTTCACTTTTTATGCGAGCCTCGAGTCGAACAGGAAATGTAATTAATGCGTGGTAAGTGGCAAGTTTAGGACGTCACTAGCCATGACCCTTCAATGACAAACCTCAAAGCTTTAATTAAAAGATCCGGCAATGTCTTCCATGTGTAAAGAATACTTTTGTACGTTGAATGCAATTGTTTACGTTAGTTTACCTGACAGATCTTTTTGGCCCCCAGCGTGTTTGTGTTGTCGAATAATTGTAAATTAGTTGCTTTGTTCAAAGTCAATCTTGAAGACAAAGTTAACTAACCTTCGGACTGAGACGCTTCGTTGTTTGGGCAGCCCAATTACTCAGTTTACGGTAAGATTAGACGTTTGGGTTATTTTGTAACGTTATTTTTAGGCCATAACCTTTAAAGGATCTTTAATCAGTTCGAAGCAGCGAAATCGCTGGGAACAATGATAGCCAGTTCTCGTGTTGAGCCCCAGGTCGTTCTCTAGCGAGCGCAGCTCGACAGCGTGGTGGAACTGATTTCGCGTGGCGTTGATGGCATTAGACGACAGAGATGTCATTATCATATAGTGTGTACTGCAGTCAACATAATGCAAGAAGCATCTTGAGCTACGTGGCTTTGTGTTTGGCATCTTTGTGTGGGTGGAATCAGCTATTTAGCCTATAATGCTTCACTAAGACTCACTGCACGTCCACTTGCAATTAGCCTAAGCAAAGCCAATGGTCCATACGTTGTTACAGAACCTCCTACAAGCTGTTGGTTGCAAGCTCGTAAAATTAACTTGGTTATATTAGCCTCTTTCCATAGACGACTTGGTATAATTAGCATTACCTTGATGAAGTTCATATAAAAGGTCGTAAAAGTTTTTGTCTGAAAAACTTGGTATGACGTTGTTCTTGGTGAGCTCAGTTTTAATCGATCAAGCATGTGCGCGATGGTTTCAAAGTTTTCAGTTAACCGTCAACACGTCTACAAGGCACAACTTCGGCTGCTCTCTATTGTCCTCAAAAACTGAACAAGAGACTACTTGAATAAGATCGATTTTTTTTACAACTCTCGTCCAAGTTGACATTGCCGCAACTGGCGATTTGCCAGAAAGGAAGAATTTGTTCGTTTGCGGGGGTTTAATTTTTTTTTTTGATGTCAAATACTCCAGCGTGGTGCACCATCATTAGTAGCATAGCTCGTTTTGGCTGTTTACGCATTTCCCAGGCTCGGTGTTGCTAGCAAATTGCCAAGAATGTGAGTCATCAGATGAACGAATGGACCGAAACGAACGTAATCTAAGATAATCTTGACCTACGGTGCGCAGTGCAAAGGACCGGCTAAAATGGTATTACTGCACCGGCACTTTACATGATAAATGTTGTTATCATTAAACCATTACCTAAAATCTGGGTCAGGTGTCGGAAAATTCGTACCGTTATGATGTATTTACTACCCCGGCAACCTAAATGGTCAGTGGACAATAAAAGCGAATAAAACTTCCAGAGAGCACCCTTACCATTCAAAACAAATTTACTCTCATACTCTCGAAATCGTGAACTGTCAACTGCGACCTCGTGGTGTGTACTACATAGATATATATATAGCTTCTATGATCAGTGATTTTCAGTGATAATCAATGTGAGTAGAATTGAGCTCCGTTCACTGATTACAGTCGTTTCAGATAGTGTCTCATCATCCTCGGACCTAGACATCGGTTTGGTGTCCAGGGTGCGGCTTTCAAATTTCTCTTTTGCCAGTAGTTTTGTGGATTAGACTCTACCCCGAGGCTGTAAACCGACTAAACACAGTCACTTCTAGAATGTTACCGATCAAGTTCCGATAGCTTCCTGAGGTTATTTAGCTTGGCATTAGCATTTTGCTTTCCCGCTTACGAATTGAACACAAGGTCGACGGATCCATCAGCTAATGATTATTAACAGTGACACTTTGCTAGTTGCATATTGCCCTTGAAGTATTTCTGAGATCTCGAGATAAAGGATATTGCGTTCTTGTGGGAAGAGCATGTGATTGTGTCTTCACAGATATTGCTTTAAAAGTTGTCATCTGTATAGTTTGTTTCATCTGTCGACGATCCTTTCATTGTCAGTGAATTCAGTGAACGACGACAGGAGACTGGCAGGACAGTAGAGACAACATTTTCGTTCGAACAAAGCCCCGTGTAAATAGATTTTCATAACAAGTGACCTGTCGACATGTTGTGATTATGTAAGGAGTCTGATTTTACTGCAATGATACGTGCTTCAGAAAACTGAGCATTATCGTAAGTAGATCATAGCTAGATAACAACAAAACCAAAAATAAAAAGTGAATTGTCATTCGCTTCTCTGCGGCTAGTGACCGTTGGTTAATTGCTCAGAGCCTTTATCCTTCATTTAATCAGTTGGACTTTATTTTTCTGCAGCCTCCCTTGGTTCTATATAACTTCAAGACAGGTTACAGACGGTTCGAATTGATTGTCCTCTTGAGAAAGGTTTAGAAAACGGAAATTTTTGGTTATCGTGAGAATGACAATAATTAGGTTCTCACTTCACACCTTTTTATAGTCCTTGCGGCTCTTAAGAATCCGTTTAATTCACTTTTAATAGCGTGTGTAATTATTGGGTAACTTCCGTTTTGAAACGAATAAATAGACCTCCTAGGGAGTTCCTATACTTATAGCCTTTTGTCTTACAACGGCTTCTGTTTATAAGTTCAGATAACCGCTGTGATGAACACTCAAGGGGCCTATGCTAACTAATCCACACCTTTATAAAATATATAACTCTATGTCAGTGAGATACGAGCTTTTACAGCACGTTCAGAGGCACTGATGTTTCTCAAGGTGCGTTGTTCATCAAGAATCCTGTTCTTGGCACACACGAAGACAGATCACGTCGCCACTAAATGTTTAGGATGAATTCTTTTCATTGTAGGACGCCTGTGAAGGTTGATTGTCTTTGCGTGTGTTGTTTATAAATTTCGCTTTAACAGTTGAAGCAAGGGTTCGTGTTCGGTGATGAGTGTTGTTAAACCACTGCGCAGCTTCGCGCTGTTGACCCTCTGATCTTCATTCCGGGGGTTAACATAAGTCGCGAGGCTTTTTATGGAAAGTAAGCAAATATTGGAACGTGATACGACAGTTATTTAATTTGCTTGACTGAGATACAATATAAGTGCTGCGATTTTTATCGTAAATTGTTTTGAGCATGCAGCTTAGGCTTATGTGAGAATTTTTTGTGGAACAAGGAAGATTTGCGCAGTAAACCGGTGCTTGTCAAGACTCGTTTTAATAATTCAGGTAACTTTACAGAACGAATTTTGATCACTACTTGAGCCGACGAAATCGTGCACACTGCTTAGAACAGACGTGTTTAGATTAGACATGATTTAGGACGGGAAGTCAAGATTCTTGAGCTCAAATGCCGTTTATCTTGGCTTTTATCTTTAGAAATCACTTTGCTAGATCGGATTTAGATATTATAAAATCATTCCTTATAAGCCATTTAGTCATTGAGTTTGTTTCTCCTTCTCTCAAGGAGTTCGTGCTTGGCATGAAAGATGTTGATCGCTCGGCTGTGGTCTTTATTCTTTGGAGTAACGATATGCTTGGGAGTACCGTCCCTTTACACGGATCACTCCACAAACGCCAAGCGTTCAGAGCTATTTCAGGCGGCAGAGCAGTCCATGTTGCAAAAAATGGGCCTACCATCTCGCCCCAGACCGACGAAAGGATCAAAAGACAAAGTACCTCAGTTCATGTTCGACTTGTATCATAATCACATCAATGATCCTGAGTGGATTTCGACCAATTTTAGAAACAAGGGAAAATGGACCTATGCCAACACCATCCGGGCATTTGATCATGAAGGTGAGTCAGTATTCAATACACAGAGTATTTAGCTTGGCAACCTGTCCTTTGTAAACGTGACAACGCGGAGACCAATGCAGTGTTAGTCATTTTCCTCCTGTGTCGTTTTTCATGAGAACAAGTGTTGACTCTGTTTATTTTTGTTTGTACAAAAGGTTACCAGCTGCCTGCTCCAGTGTCGGGATTGCCTGCAAACAGATGGAATCTCTTCTTCGACATCGCCTCTCTTCCCAGCCACGAGACCTTAAGAGCAGCAGAGCTTCGTTTGACGTTTTCAAATGTAAAGAACCATACCAATGAAACCGAAAAGCAGCATCGTGTGAATGTATATCAAGTGCTACTTCCGGGAACAGCTGGGCATCCTACCATAACCCGTTTGATAGACACGAGAAGAACAGCTGCTCGAGGATTGGAGAGTTTTGACATTAGACCTACGGTTCAACATTGGGCACTTCATCCAAACGAAAATTTTGGCCTCGAAGTGCACATAGCCGCGAATGGAGATTCACCAAACATTCACGTACACACTGACGAGAGAGCCACTACTGACAGGAAGCCGCTTCTTGTCACGTTCAGCCACGATGGGGCGCAACACGTTTATCGTCGTCGGCGTAAACGGAGAAGTACGGGCAACCGTCCCGCAACAAAAGAGAGTAGCTACTGCCAAAGGCTTCCACTCTATGTGAACTTTGTTGAAGTCGGATGGAATGACTGGATCGTTGCACCACCTGGGTACAAGGCATTTTACTGCAATGGTGAATGCCCATTTCCCATCGCTGATCATTTGAACACCACAAACCACGCCATAGTGCAGACCCTAATGAACAGTGTGAACGAAGATTTAGCGCCGCGTGCATGCTGCGTGCCCACAACGCTGAATCCCATCAGCATGCTCTTCATGAACGAGCACAGCAAAGTGGTGCTCAAAAACTACCAGGACATGGTAGTAGATGGATGCGGATGCCGGTGAACGGAAGGGATGGAAATTTTACATCCTGGATGCTTAAGATGTTACATTGCTCCTATGTTAGGACACAAGACGACTTTCTTACCAAAGAGTTCAAAGTCAAATGAAGGAACCATTCAACCTTTGGTTGAAACCTGCCGTCAGTCAAGTCAGGATGCTGCGGCAAGAACCAACTGACCAGATGCGTGGGACACATCAATGAAATTGCACGTGTATTGAAAAGCCGGAGAATTTATAAATACATCGGAAAACATATGTACATAACGACTGTCGACGATGAATTAAACGTTGACTAAGTAAAATAGAGATCAGTGAAATTATGAACAGCAATGGATAGAACTTTGATATCCTAGGTCAAAGTTAAAATAATAAATGGATTTTGTCCATTTGTTTATATAAGATAGTAAGATTTACCTTATATTCGACGTGAATATGAAACGAAGGTTATCCCCTATAGTAAATTAATCCGTTTCTTGGAAAGAAATGATGAAAACAGAAAGATTGTTTTAAACCTAAGTAAGGTTGCAGTTATCAATCCATAATTTGTCTCCCTTGTCCCAAATACCATTCCTTGCCCCCTATGCCAACTAATAGTCCTAAAAGTACATGTCGTTATAAAAAAAAGACAGACTGGTGACCTTAGTTCAGTTAACTAAAATAATGTATCATATATTTAAGAGACGGAGATAGTATTGTAATCCGAAAGCCAAGAACTGTATTCTTTTAGATTGTGCATCTATTGTGCGTCTCTTATTTAACACCAGGTAAACTCGAATTAAAACGAGATTGACTAGTTAAAATAGGAATTGACCAATAATTGCGATGTATAGTTTCTACTTTTAGAGTCTGTGATGGCAAATACCTAAATTAAAATGAAGATTGATTAAGTCAGTTGGATGAGGTGTGACTCTTGTGATGATGAAATGGGCGCATGTTAAACATCAGTCAGCTACTTTTTGACCGACTATCTTGGGGTCCACTCCGCGGAGGCTTGCTGGAGGTCCCGTGGAAGAAATTACGTCTCATCAACATGATTTTGTTATGGTATCTAGTTTAATAGGTTTTGACTGCAGGAATGAACGCTATTAATCCATGGAATGCAACTGGGTCTACACGCTTTTAAGCCGGGCACTAGCCGGCTTTTGTTAATCACTCGCGTTATGCTTAGCCGCTAACAGAATTTGGCACTGTCAAGTCCGATGTGTTTCAACATCTGACCATCTGTTTATTTCTTTTGTTCTCGAAGCTTTTCTGCTGTGTTTTCTTTTGGAAATTATTTGATTTGTTATTATGATGGATTTCTCATTAGCACTTCTCGCGCCCACTATCAGTAGTTAATTTTCGGGCAATTTGCTTTGTTGTTAGCGGCCTTTGCGGCTTATTTGTAACTGGAGGCTATTTACACCTCCTTGAGTGTTTCATAACGCTGTTACTAACCGACTTTTAATTACTTTTTGTGCAATGGGGCCTGAGCGCTTCAAGCGATTCGTTGGGTACCAAACGGATCGCTTTCCGATTGTATTTTACCGACGGCAATGACTATTCCAGACAACGAATTGTCATTGTCTGATTTAAATACTCCTTTAATTAAAACTTTAAATTGCTCTTGAGGTGCCGGTTTTATGTTTTGACAGCAGTGGACAAGCCTTTTCTTGTTGTAGCTGTCAGAATCGAGCAATTTTCTTATCGAACAGCCCCTGTTAGCTCCCATCAAGATTGCTCCCTTGAAGATGAAATTGGCAATAGCTAAGCTATTGAGGAAGACTGAATTATTCAAGTTGATACCCCATGCAAAGAGTGACAATTTCGCGGGAGGTAAAACAGTAACTGAGTCATGTGTATTCTTCTCCGGCTTTCATTATTTGCAATTCATTCGTAATCAACTCACACAGGAGACCAAATTGAATAGAATCTTAGCGGCCTCTCACTCTGCATTACATAACTTGAACTACCGGTGTCCCTCTTAAAAAAGCCGTGACAGAACCCGTAATTTCAGTACGACGCCCACTTCAAAGTCATGCAGCTGATAGCCAGCCTTTTCCAACTCGGCATAGTGCAGTCATCAGCCAAGAAAGAAATGCAAATATCCTACGATATTCGTATAGCATCTCGTTTTAGTCCCACTGTGAGAGTGTAACGAAGCCCCAACTATGCGTCAGTCAAAGGTCACATAAAACTGCTTCATAATACAGCCGTTTTCCCGATTAACCTTCGCTAGCAATTTCTTGGTCGCTTTAGTTTTGCGTCTGCTAATCTCGTAATTGGCCCAAAATACTTTAAGTTACCTTCTCTGTGACTGAATGAGAGCAAACGTGCTGTCTTGCAATCCTGGTGCTGGATCAAAACTTCGAACACCATTTGTAACTTGGACGCTTTCCCACCCTTGGTATACCGGTTGCTGGATTTGCGGTAAATTCGTATAGTTTTCTTGAATCATTTGGTTTTCGAGCAAACTTCGAGGCAATCATTACAAAACTGTCCTAAATCTCTCATATGCACGCTGCAATGACTCTGTAATACTTACCACATGCAGGTCGACCTTCGGTAGGAGAGCATATCGCTCTCCAATAAAACGAAGGGCAACCCAGTGATGGCCAAACCATCAAATTGAGCAGATGATAATGGAAAGGACCTTAGTTGAACGAAAATTGAACGGAAGAAAACTGGTATTGCTATTGACTTTTGTGGCGTACTTGACCTGTGAGCAGAGTCGCTTGAATGTTCCATAGCTAATAGATAAGTCGGGAAAGTCACCTGCTTTCCTGGCTTATCTATATAGGAAAGATCGAAGTGATTCTGTTCGTAGGGTATAGGTACGTGTGGTTCCAAGGGCAGACTAAACGGGCTTGCTAACTGACTTTATCACATGATTACCCATCAAGCAAACGCGCCGAGTCACCGCTAGAGCCTTCTAAGTCTTCTATGATCAAGACGGCATCCAAATTTCTTCTCACTAGTTTTGCTCTCAATTTACAATCTTTGAAAATTGCTTCAACTTCGCGAATTAATGAAGTTTCTGAATTATATACGTAAATTTTTCATCGTTAAGGGGTTTATGCCAACATAATTCGACTTTCTATGGCCTTTGATTGTTGATGTCAAAGTGGCTCAGGGCGACCTGTAAATCTTAGAAACTTCAAGCTCACTGTCTAACTGTTTAACAGCTCGACTCGTAAAGAAGTTACGTAACGGTTTGTGTCGTTTGTGATCCGTGTTAATCTTCTCCATACCAAACCATCCTTGTTCCTTAATGGTTTATTGTTATCTCTTTGGCTTGTTTCCATCTTAATAAACAACTATTGTTAGGTTTTCTTCAATTTAAAGCTAATTTTGTACGCGGCCAAAATCACTCAAAATACCGTGACTGAGCTCCTTTAAATATATACAGCGATAAGAAATATAACTTCGAGGTTTTGAATCATCACATTTATTGAATATCTGGACCATTTGGTCTGAGTTGTTTACGCATCTAGGATTAGCATCAGTTTTCTTTTTGTTGACATATCGTTGGGGAGGCTTTCTTCTTCTTCTTTTTTTTTTTTTGCTCCTAGTTAATCGGTTTTGGAACAAACGGGACCCGCAGGAAAAAAATATGCACGTATGCCATCGAGAAAAGTGAAAAAGGAAATCCAATTAAAACAGTGTTTTTTTTTTCTTAACGAAAGCTTCAAATCAGTTGTTACGCAAGGTCTTTCTTTTTTTTTTTTTTTTTTCGCAGAGATATAATTCCTACACCGTCAGAACTTACAGTTACCTTTGCCGGAGACGCAATTTTGGAAGAGAGGACTTTTCTAATGACTATTCTAGCTAAAGTCGAAAAAACCCACAGAGCCAATCTCTCAACATAAAGCAAAAAGAAGCCAAAAGCTTGAAAAAGCGTGGGATAGTCACGTGCGCAAAGACAGTTTTCACACCTGATAGGCCAAAAATATCTCTCAAGCTTCTGCAACAACTTAAAAGCTCAACGGAGCCGAAAATAAATCAAAGACAATACTTTTGAATTTCAATAGATTCGGTCGCCTGTTAAGCTGCGAATACCTATGATTTGCGCTATGTTCAGGGGCACCCAACGACCGTTTTCTCTCTAATGCTGTTAGATGCTGTTTTAGGCTATCTGGAGTACTTTTAAAGCTCTGTAGGTTAATTTTAGGTTGCACTAAAAAAAGTTTATCTGTTCGGATATTCTAGGGGAACTTGAGTATTCTCGAATTTATTAGGGCTTTTTTGTCCATTTCCCGAAAACCTTAGGTCTTATCGCCTTTCCGAAAATGATAGCTGACCTTTTTTCGGTACTCAAAGCGACATTTTTAACAGTCCGAAAACAACAGACATTAAATTTCTCATGTCACGAAAGTTCGAGGTGCCAATTCTCTCAAGAAAATCAGAGGGGATTAAAAGCCTTCCGAACAGATTATTTACCGAAACGTTCCGTTGGGTGCCCCTGTATGTTGAATAACAGAGGTTCAACTGGTAGCCTGAAATGTCAGTCATCTTTACCTCCACCGCCAACCCCCCTCCCCCACCTCTTGAGGACGGGAAATGATTGACAAGCTATTTATTACAGGAAAAGTTGCCGTTTTTGTCAAATCAAGATGAGTACGAGAAAAAGTTCTTTATCAACTCGTGACAGGTTGTGTTATTTTATGACCTTATAAGAGAAGTGGTAAACTCTTTATAAGTGCTACTACCACGCTTTGTCAAAAGCGGCATGTGCTTCTCAAGTAAGACGAGCGCTGCTGGGTCAGAGTCTATATCAGTGTATGCTCAATTTTAACGATCGCATACTTGGCAATAATCGTCGGGCAGAACATTTTTTTCCAATTCCTGATTGGTTTTACATGCGTATGTTAAATAAGAAGGGAGATCTTTCAGTTTGCGGAGGCGGTGGGTCGGTCTTGACTTCCTGTAATAGAGTTGAGCAAGAGAACAGCTTTTCATAAAGTGCTGCGTAGTGTAATGTAAGAATAGGCCTCCTTTTGAGTTCTAATTGAGCCATAACTGTTTTCTTTTTTTTATTTTTTGGCCTTGCATGATTTTGCTTCAACCTTTGCCGTTCAACTTGTTGAAACAGGTTGGATTAAGGAGATCGGTACTCACTGAAAGAGGATAATCTTCAACTAACACGATAAGCGCAAGTACTAATTATTCATCCCACGTGATAGTAAACCGCACACTTGAACCTACTATTCAAACCGGAATCAGCTCAAGTAGAATATAGTTTTATCACAACAGATCAAGGAAAACCGCTATGAGGTTGTCACGTACCCACTGGCCCAGTTCATTGCTCGCTCTTCTGGCCTCTAACAAGATTATTCCTCTAAAAGTAAGTCAGTGTACAGGATAGTTTAACATGAAAAGCTGGAGAAAAAGACTGTTTAAGAAAACTGGTTTCTCGATTTACTCTTAACTGATCCACAAGAATCGAGATGAGAGAATTATAACAATTGCGTGCATCTCATAATGATCTCTTAACATAGTGTTTGCCGAAAGGTTGCCGGAACACCTCCCACTTCTTGGGTTGCACTAAACTTTAACATCACGTATACATTTACAAAATAGCTCTTCCTTTTGCTTGTCATTGAAGTGCGTTTTCTTTTTATAGCAACATTGAAGTGTTTTCAAAGTTTCAAGAGCACAAAATTTAAGCTAAAACTAAGAAAAATTGGAGTTTTAGATCTTTCTTTAAGCCGGGCATAGCACCAGCAAACGCGCGCTATGCTGCGAGGCTGAGCATGCAATTATTTACAACTGCAATACAGCATGCATCTCTATGAGTTAGTGCAATAAAACAATTCAATGCACTTGAATCGATGGCTTGTGCGTCAAGCCCATTCGCCCGCTGAGTCATAAGAGAGCTTTAATAATCTCTCTCTCTCTCTCTCTCTCTCTCTCTCTCTCTCTCTCTCTCTCTCTCTCTCTGAATATAATAATGACAATAATAACGTCACGAAGCAAAAAGGTTTAATGAGCAGAACAGTGACTATGCACTTGTATTATGAATCTTTCGTTCCCATTCGTAGCCGTCCTCGGCTCTGTAAAATAACAACGTGAAATGAGTCCGGTGTAAAGGACTGCGAGAGCTGCGAAGACTAATTTTTTATATTCTATTTTTAGTCCTTTTGGAACTTACCGCTTGCATTACATAGTTAATTTAGGTAGGTTTTTAGACCGATAGGCGTGCCGAACAGGTCTAAGATAATTGCGAAATTCGAAGGTAAAATATAAACCCATGTTTTACTAGGTGAATTCCTATGCGTCGTCGTCGTCATTGCTTTCTGAGCTGCCTTTATATTCGAGCAAATGCCGCAATGACGTGATCTAGGTTGGTGGTCGGTTAATGCGATTTATAACATTATTTTAACAAATGCTTGCACGCTATGAGCTATGAAGGAAAATTAAGTATCTCTTCAAGTTCGGATTCTAAGAACTAGTTCGGTTTTAATGTATTTGTCTCTGTATTTTTTATTATGGTTTTAACGAAACTTCCCTCGGACGACGGCCAGTCATTTTGCAATTTTCAAGAGTGGTTACATGTCTTACAAGAGGCAGTCACTAAAATTCGAGTCCTAATAGGTACCATATTGACAAACGAACTACAGTTCCTGAACACTAACGTATTTTTACCTTCAGTTCTGGGAAGTACTGAGAAGAAATGTAAAAGGTTCGGTGGCCTAGCTAGTTGATAAGGCACAAACCAACCGAGAGAACAAAAAGCAGGGTCGCTTGTTTGATGGCAAACTTTAAAGCGCTCTCAAGTTCCGTAAATCCTGCCACTCTTATCAGCTTACCGAATCTAAATCTGCTCAATTTTGTAGGAGCCTTTCTCCTGTCTGTCATCTTTGAAACACTATGCTTACGTCTCATTGCACAATTTGACACAAATTCTTTTTGTTTGATTTGGAGCCTTATAAAATGTTCGCTTTAAGTGGTTCAGATCAGTAAACGAGTCTGTGGCTGGTGATGACAATTTTGGCTTTGATAACTGTACGTTCATTTGGATGTTCTTGTCATTATCACAAGTCACCCGCGGTGACTTTTTTACATTTTAGGTTGCGCGTTTTAACTCAGAATTTGGCCGTTTTCACTATTCAAGTTCTTCAGTACCAAAGGGGTTTTATGCAAGGAAAAAGGAATACATCAACATGACGGGATAGCCCTTGTCATAAACGACACATTTCATTGTCATATAACTAGAGTGCGTTCTTATTGCATGGTCACGTGCCGGCAATGGCTAAATTTAAATGTTGCCCACTCTCCCACTAACAAGATCTAACAAGAGGCTACTTGAATCTCGAGAACTTCAAAATATCGAGATTCTCGGGAAAACTAGACTATAACCGCTTCCCTCAGTTTAAATGTATGATGTTTTAGCAAAACTGTGAGTGTGCATAAATGTCAACTCTATCTGTAAACTGTTTTTATCCTTATCAGCCATACCATCTTGCCAAATAAGCTATTACACTTGCTTATTAACCGAGAGTGAGGTCTTTACGGTAAAATCTCAAACTGAAACCTTTCCTTATAGACCGAGCGATAGGAAGGTCACTACGGCAGGGCCGAGGTTTGGGAATTTCCAGTAAATCCTGACTTTGAGGTTTATGACACGGCTTTTTGCTTTGTTTTTGCAGGCCCGTCATCAGCCCGTGGGCATTACGGGAGAATAATGCCCTACAATTAATTAGCCAATCAGAGAGCGCGTTGTATCGGCAACAAACACATGCCATACAAGTGAAAATATGAAATATCATATCTTCACTTATCTTTATATTTATCAATCGTGTCTTCACTTCAAACGCAAGCCATATTAATAAATTCATGATAACCTTGAAGAAAAACAACACAACTTGTTATTCATCATAATATTTTCTCTTGCCCGATTGATCTTAACACGAAGCGAAAACGAGGTAATGTAACGAAGTGAACACCAGGCAATATTGGAGGTGTCCCTTATTTGAATTTCCCTGGTTGCCTTGGTAACAGATTTTAGTTTTCGTCTAAATCACTCGCTCGATGAAGTAGAACATGGACCTCTGGGAGAGCTGAATGTTTCTAACAGCCTAGCAAGTTTCCTGAGGGCTGAAACAATTACGGCTTTGACATTTAACAGCTTGACGATACCTTTTACGCGTATTTTGAAGAATAATAAGCGCATATTTAGGCTCCATTTCTGCAGCAAAAATTTGTCCTTGGACACTGTCTGCTCACAGTTCATAGTTGTCCAGGAGTTTCGTTATCAGTAAACGTCTCTTGTTCTCCAGCGCCAGATTTGGAACTAATATCAACAGCCGTACAAACATTCTGAGCTCATTCTAACACCAAATAGGAACTATTGTTCCCCGAACAAAACTGTAAAAGGGGCCACGTTATTTGATCAAAGTGGCCAAAATTTTAACCGATAGCTGAGAAATCGCTGAAAATCTAACTCAGTTAAAACTGAGATTTCAACATTTTATAAAGACGCTAACAGCCGAGTCTGAGGCCCCGTTCACACTACGCCCGAGACTGAATTTGAAAACGCAGGTTTATTTCTACGGTTAGGCCTACTGTCCACACTAGTCTAGCCTGTTCCAGGCTCTCGGAAGTTGGGGACGAGCGAAAAAAAGAGGGAGGGCGAACGAGAGAAAAAAAAAAACGCTCGCCCTCTTTTTTCCGCTCGTCTCCAACTACTGAGAGCCTGGAGCTAACACTAATCCGTAACGAAAACGGAGCATTTCGATATCTTCAAACCGGAGGAATTTGAAAACGCCGGTTTTGCGTTTTAGTGTGAACGAAAAACATTTTGAAAACGAAGCTTTTCGAAAACGATGACGTTACGATAGTCATGTAATTTCCCTGACCGCATTTTTCTCAAACATAAATCCAAAATGACCGGTGTTTGTTGCGTTTTCAAATTTCTCCGGCGTTGAGTCGACGGAAAACATTTGATGCGCTTTCAGAGTGAAAACGTCATATTCAACCCTCTCGGGATTCCTTTTTCACAATCATGCTTTTTTTCAGAAAATTACCAATTTTTTAATATTTTGAAATTCTCTCAAAATCTGACGTTTTAGAAATGAAGCAAAATCTATGCATAGCGTAATGAGGACTAAATTTAAAATATCAAATCAGTGAAAAAAATCCCGATAAAGTAATTTACTTGGGAACCTTTGCATTTTTTCAGTATTAGTCACATGACCAAAGGCGTGGCCTAATGACGTCATCAAGGGTGTTACTGATCATGAAAAAGTTAAAACGTATGAAATAACTCTGTACTAACTAAAAATGATGAGGTTATATGAGAATAAATTTTCCTTAGCAACGGCTTGAAAAGATCAGTTGATGGGCCCTTAATCTTACGGACTAAAAATGTCCGTGACAGTGCTCGTCGCAGTCCAATACTTGGAAAATATTGGGCCGGCAATAGCACAATCTGGTTGGTTGACTTTGACAACATGCGCTGCGGGTTGATTTTAGCAATTGGCCCTCTGAGCTGAATCTCTGAAATAACTCCTCTGAACTTAGCCGAATTAGCTGTGTAATGAGATTAGTATACTCCACTGTGGAAATCTTGTAGTCTAACCGCCTGCAGCCTGACAAACAAATGCCGGGGATGTCGAATGCGCAATTTTCTGTACCCCCACCCCCTCCCTCACAGCCTTTAGTTGGTCAGCGGTTCTCTCTTGAAAACTTCGTGAAAGAGTCGTGAAAGATACATCTAGGTTACATCACATTTTCCGCCTAATATTCTACAAAGTTTGACAGCGATTTCCAGGAAAATTTCTGGCAAGAATATTTTTGAATACTTAAATATCAAGCCAAACTATGCTGTGATGGAAAATCCTTCATTTGCGGTAGTTGACATCCCGGAGTTTGGAGCTGCAGGTCAATTTTGTCGTTCACTCCTCTGTGATCATGTCTTCTGTCAGTGCATTCATTTCTCTCGGAAGACAAGTTAACAAACTTACTCTCAACCAGTGGACGCTTCTTTATCCCTACGTGCACGTTCGCTCACGACTTAATCTACACAAAGCATGTTCCTATAGGATAAATGCTGGAAATGCTTTACGAACAATTCGAACTTCCATTAGTTTACCGTGGAAAAGTCAAGAGGTAGTTGATCGAGGCAGAGTGCTAACTGTCCCCGTTTTTGTTCGGCGGAGTTACAGCAGTGACAATAATGGGAGAAAGGAAACGGAAGTTGTGAAAGAAAGCCCTGCCAAGAAGCAGCTAAAGAGTGAAGACCTGTTTCGGATACTATCACTCGCCAAACCAGAATACAAGAGTCTTGCAGGTAATCCGCGGGTAATCTCGAACGAGTAAAATACATTTACCTGCTAAAGTAGCCAATCACAGCACGGGATTTGGTTCATCATTACTGTGAGCGTCTTTTCATAGGGGGTATCTCTGTGGACATTGTTCAGAAGAAAAATGTATTTTTTTTCTCTCCTTGAGGGGTAAATATTGGCTTATTTTTGAGTGGAGGGGGGGGGGGGGATGTCATCAAACCAGCACTTTTCTTTCTTCAAACTGTGTTGTTACTGTGAGATTACAGACTGGGTACTGTATGCAGACTGGGTCGTTAATATGTATATAATTTTGATTTTTTCAAAAGAGTTAGAAAGGAATTTGTGTAGAGTGCTTCTTTTCATTGTTTCATTACCATGCTAAAGGAAGCCTGTTCAGCAGTTAGGTGTTAATGCCTTGCGGTCAGTAGCTAGTGCATGTCAGTGGTCACCTTTCCTTTCTGATGCACCAGCTCACTGGGAGTTATCATCCTTTGATGGGTCTAAGGAAATCCTAATGGGTGGCCACCCAGCTTTCTTACCAGGGAAATTCTAATGGGTGTGGTGTACGTGTGATAAGCCAATCAGATTCAAGGATTTAGGATTCTGGACCAGTGATATTTTTAGTGGGAGTTCATACTAATAGTTTAGTTATTCCATGGGTTTTGATTCTTTACAGGAGCTATTGGTCTTCTGTTTATATCATCGGCAGTGACTATGTCTGTGCCATTTTGTATGGGAAAGATCATTGACATTATATATACCTCAAGCCAAGATACTTCCCAGATGGTGGAAACACTCTCCTATGTTTGTAAAATTCTTTGTGGAGTGTTTCTATTAGGTGGAGCAGCAAATTTTGGAAGAGTTTACCTTATTCAAATTTCTGGTGAGAAAGAAATCTTTATTGTTGCCTTTCATTGAAAGATTTTTCCCTTTCCTTCATATAATTGTAGGGGTTGAATTTGGGAAATATATAACCTTCTTCCCCCCCCCCCCACCCCCCTGCGCTGAGTGGCATTTCACTCGGAGTGAGAGGGATGGCTGTTTTTGCAGGCTAAGAGGGGAGAGTGTTGGCCTTATGGTTTCCACGTTGGATTCTTGATCAAGCAGTCCACTTAGGTTCAAGTGCTGGCCAGTGCTACTGGGTTGTGTTCTTAGCATGGGAGAGACACTCTCAGTTCATCTCTACACCCTGGAGTATTGTGCAGTTCCAGAAAATATCCATTCCCACCCCAAGAAAAGTTAACAGGAATTCCAAGAGAAAGCCAAAATTTTACAAAACTGGAATTTCCAGAAGGGTGGGGGAGAGGGAGTTGAACTACAAAAACCTTCCGTGGGAGTGATATGGATACTTTCTGGAACAACACACTTATTTGATAGATGTACTGGCAAACTGTTTGGGTAAGAGGAGGTTACCTAAAATGAACTGCCTCCCCATCCAGGAGGGAGGGGAGGGAGGGGTAGCAATACTCTTAGCCATATTATGATATAGAAACCTATTTAAGCTCCCTCAATGTGGACCAGAGTGATGACTTTACCTGTGTTTGTTTTCTTGGTTTCTTCTGTACCAATAACCCAGGCCAGAAAGTTGTAAAGCGTCTGCGTGACCAACTGTTCAGTGCCATATTGAGGCAGGAAACAGCATTTTTTGATAAAACACGAACTGGAGAACTCATCAATCGGTTGTCAGCTGACACCATCCTTGTTGGTAAGGCTGTGACCGACAATGTATCTGATGGATTACGAGCTGTTGCTCAGTCAGTGGCTGGTGTTTCTATGATGGTGAGTTAATCTAATATCATAAATGTCTTGTTTATTGGACAAGTGCAAGGACCATTATCAATGGGATCTGATCTGATCTGAAGCCTGTCTACTCCACATTTGGCCACTGACAAAACTCCTCCAATCCTTTGTTCCTGGCCAGGCAGTCCATTTGCACCATTTGCATTCTAAAGAGTGCGTTCGGTATGACACCCTCAGTGCTGTTGCCATGACAACAGATTTGCCGCAGGTGCTGTCTTCATAAAAACTGAACTTCCCAGTTTTTGTCTTTAACCAAGAACCATCTACCCCACCCAATCTAATGACTGGAGTTAAGACATATTTATGAGCACTATGTCTGTTCCAAGTAGGACCCTTTGTCTCACTCTAGAGGTTGCAAAAGGGGATATTTGTTTCTTTTACAGAAAGAGACTGGAGACAAAAGAGTTGCTATGGCAACAGCACTAAGGGTGTCATTTTGTTTCTTTTGTGATGCACATTTGTAGTGTCAAGTTTCAAGAACACTGCTTCAATATTTCTAGAGATATTGTTTATTCAGTATTTTACCATTTTTAGTTGCAAACAATATGATGTCATCACTGCTCTAATTTGCACGATAAAAAAATGTCAATATCTCTACAATGAAAAAAGATATTTCAAAAGGAAAAACATCATTCTTCTGTATTTTGAAAGGCCTTTCAAATAAGCAGAAATTATTTTTCATGTCATATGTACTTTAAGACGCTGATATAAATTGAAAACAGAATTTTTTTCTGACAAGTCAGATTTCGTAAAAGAAGGATATTGAATTAAACCAGAAGATATGCTTCTGATTAAGCATAACAAAGAGATACCAGTTGACTCAGGCTATATAGTCATATTCTATGGCATGGTGTTAAGGAAGACACACACATTTTAGACATTATATTGTACATCTCAAAAGGGCTATTTATCAAGGAAGGTGAACAAAAGGTTGCCTTATTTTCTATTAATAAATTACTTGTCTAGACTTATAATATGTCTCGTGATCAGACTTAGAACTTGTCTTACACTGTCTGATACAATATTATCATGGATCTGTCTCAAGGTAAGTAATAAGTAATCACAGATTTATTGATGACAAGGGATTGAAAGTTAAAATGCCACTCACTTTTAGTAAACTTTCCTGTTGTAACACTGTCTGATTGTGTCCTTCATATTCCAGTTTTATGTTTCACCCAAGTTGGCTGGTATTGTCCTTGGTATTGTGCCACCAGTAGCTATTGCCATTGTTATGTATGGTCGTTATCTACGAAGTATTACGAAGAAAACACAGGACTCTCTTGCACAATCTACTCAGGTAATGTTGACGAGTGTTCTATTATATGGAGTTGTTATCAGTAATATTATTACTAGATTTCAGTCTCAGGTTAAAAATGTAACAGTGGTTCTTTATTTTCAAATTATAGGTAGCGGAAGAGAGAATCAGCAATATACGAACAGTAAGGGCATTTGGCCAAGAGCTGAAAGAGATACAAACGTAAGTAGGAATAAAACTATTAATTTTCCAGGTTCAGAAACACAAATAAATGAATTTTTAAAATTGATTTTTATGCAGCTGAAGAATTTCCTAGTAAACTTACAGTTGACAATTAATTTTTCAGACTCACTAGAACTCAGAAATCCATTGGGGATTCAGATTTGATGTTTTTGTTTGTCCCCAATGATTACATTTACAATCTGCTGAAAATTCAACTTTTGTAGATCTTGTAAGGTCAAATAATGTAAAAACTTTACTACCTTGTTAGATAAAAGAAGAGGTATACAAAATATCTTATTTAGATGTAATTCTTGAAGAAGTACTGAATATAAGCAAGGCTTTCAATAAAACTTGAAGTAGGTGGCTGACCTGTTGCAGCAACCATCAAGGAGCAATAAGAGAGGCCCAAAACAACTTCCTGAAGGCGTGGTGGGACATTGTGTTGTGTTCTTGGGTAAAACACTTTACTTTCATGTGTAGTGCCTCTCTCCACCCAGGTGTATAAATGGGCACTGGTGAACTTAATGGGGGGTAAGACTGCAATGGACTAGCATCCCATCCAGATACCATCCAGTGGGGAGTAGAAATCCTCTTAGGAACTTTATGCTACTGAATTTGGGATAAGCACTGGCCTGATGGGCTTTTATACTGACTTTAACTTGCCTGTAAAATATAAACAAAAAATGTAAATCTTATTTATAGTGGTCATGTACTTACCTATACAAGCACTAAGCTTAGCTAGTTTACAGGCATGCCACTGAAACAAAGTAAACTATCTTATCTTTTTAAATAGAACTTCCTAGGGAGCCAATTTTTGAAAACTTCTAAACATAACAACTGGCAGTTCAATTAACAGAATGCCCTGCAGAGCTCTGGCAGGCTTGAGGCCTTGGTGAAACCATTGCAATTATACAATGTTCTTTTTTGCATCAGCTTTGTTAATTCCATTCCTTAAGCTTGTTTTCGCCCAAACAGGTATGCTAACAGCATACAAGATGTGTTCAAGTTGGCAAAGAAAGAAGCAGTTGCAAGGGCAGTTTTCTTTGGCTTTGTAAGTTTGCCTACCAGTTATTAATAGTAGTTGATAAGTAAGTTGATTATTTTGACTGTGGAGAATAATGCTTTACTCGATGTTCAGTAAGAACTCATCTGCAAATTACTGAATGTGCCCAGGATAAATCTGGGAAATATCCAGGTGATATTCCCCATTTTTCGAAAGATCCCATGTATTGCAAAAAATATGTGAAGGATAATACAGCATAATTTTAAACACAAAAGCCTCCATTTGACTGGAGTTTGCTGGGGCAGATACAGGATTTTAGAGAAGGGGGTTTGAGATACAGACCATGAAAGGCAGTACCCTTTAGGGGGGTCTGGGTTGGTCCGGTTCATCCTTCCCCTGGAAAATTTTTAAAATTGAAGTCCCCTAGATCTGCCCTTGGGTTGTCTACATAATGACAATGTTGTCTGATTTCTCTGATGTTTCGAGTAAGATTTGAAATATTACTTGATAATTCAATTCCCAAGAATGCTAAAGAAAGGAAATTGACCATCATACAACTTAAAGACCTCAAAATGTTTTGAAGAACCAATGAGTGGCCCCACAAAACATTTTCACAAGTTCAACCCGTGTCTGTTAAAAAATTCATATTGATTTATTTTCAACTTTTTTAGATTAAAGATGTGAAAGCCAAATGTGAAATTTAAAAAAGAAAACAAACAAAAACTCGCTGAATGCAGATCAATAAATCTTTCAATTTTTTCTATAGGCCCGCCTAAGCTTGTTTAGATGAAAATTTTTCATGGCTGAGTACTGCTGCTGAACACTATGTACCATGTGATCAATTTAAAGCAATAAGAATCAGATAAAATTAAAGCGGTGACCTATAAGAGGTGATAGTTGAGTTGGCCTTAGTCCTCAGTAACTATCACCTCATAGAAATCTTAAGGTCATATATTTGTGTTGTTTTTAGTGGTTTTGAAGCTCCAAAATTGCTTTTAAGATAATTTCATCATAATAGTGAGTTAGTGTAGTTTTCACGTGACCGCTGAAATTAATTAGTGTTTGCTTTCATTTTGCATTAGTATATGCTGCACTAAAGGAATAAAAAAACTCATGCCAGTTTGTCATCCAGTCAGAAGTAAAACCAAGACCAATCTTGACTTGTACACACAATTTTTCATGTTTCAAGTCAGCCATGTGAATTTATGTTGGGTTTTGATTGGCTAACAGGATTGTCTGTACCCTTTGTGAGTGGTTTGAGTGAATACTTTGGTTTTGATTTTATGACACTCAATTAGAAACTGCTCTATATGCTTAACATGTGTTGCACTCTGGTTCAGAATTCATATCGGTGATTTTTATTTCAGACGGGACTCTCGGGTAATGTCATCATGCTTTCTGTGCTGTACAGTGGTGGGATGATGATGACAGATGCACAGATCTCAGTTGGAGATCTCACATCTTTTCTGCTCTATGCTGGATTTGTTGGAATATCCTTTGGAGGTAACATCTTACAGACTGCCTCAATAGGTCATTTCTGAGTTACCTTGGGCCTCCATTTCAAATTGAGTCGTCATTCAAAACCTTTCATGTGAAGATGAGTTTGATTTGCATGAAAAATTACAAACCTTTTGGGAAACACATTTTCACGTGAATGGTGTCACATGAAGACTCCTTTTGACACAGAGGGAAAAGGCAACTGTCAAATGTCCTAATGTCTAGTTGACAAATAATCTAACTCAAAACTTAAACTGCAGCTGCAGGAGATAATATTAACTTATTAGTACATATTTTAATATATGCCTTTTCCTGGATGTTGGGATCTGTTTTCGATTTAATTTTCACTTGTAAAACATGCATGTGTGCTTTTAATTTGGCACTACACTATTTTTGTGATGAAAAAGTAGAAAATTCTGTTAAATATATAATTATATGTTGTCATGATAGTTGCTTTTTAGATGTTTATAAAAGGCTAAAAGTTACTAAAATTTTAAAAACCAAAATGTTTTCGACCGTACGGTTATCATCAGTGGTACATGATGGAAATTTACATACAACTTGGTTTCGTACTATTAAGTTTTTCCCGAGGGGAACATTTTTGCAAATGAAAGAATGTACTTGTTTGTTTAGGGTTGGTTTCTTGCAAGCAACTAGCGTTCCATTATTTTCCTCAGAAAAGTGGTTTTCTCGGTGCATGCAATGTTCCATGTGTACGTGTGGGTTGGGTGTTTTGCAAGTTGACGGGCCAGTTCGGAGTTTTGAGACTTGTTCTCGTGTATATATATTTGTCAACAAGAGTAAGAAAAATAATATATTAAGTTTAAGTTAACTTCATTTCTTCTTTTGCTAGGTCTGAGCTCATTTTATTCAGAACTTATGAAAGGAATTGGTGCCAGTGGTCGTCTGTGGGAGTTAATTGACAGAAACCCTACCATACCCCTGACAGGTTAGATATAGTCAGCATGCTGCAAAATTAATAATGGTGGCAAGTGTCTTGGATTTTACTATTTTTTCAGAAAGCAAAAAACTACTGTAAATTTATGGAAGTTTTATCCAAAATGATGACATATAAAAATATGGAACACAAAGATTTTTGTCTTAAAAGATGAAATTTGGCTTCCATTTGCATGTAAAATTATGGCCTGCTATCAATGGCAATTAATGTCAAATGGCGTGGGAAGAAAACAACTGTTTCTGCAAAGGATAAATGAACTTATAGCTACACCACAAAGTAAATTCTAAAAACATCTACTGGGAGTGGGGGGTGGGGTGCATCTAGTAAGTAACTTTATTTTACCAGGATAGCCCATTCAGCAATGAGGCTGGTATCCATAGGGGCCCTGGGGAATAAAAATATGTACAATTAATAAAATCTAAAAATTTCTACCTAAAAATCTACCCCTTTCCCTTGTATGCCTGAGGGTTAAGTGTAACTGTAACATTAAACACAGGCTTCGATATGTACAGACCAGACTGTTGGTACATAAATTTTTAGTTACAGAACTTTTACTGGGCAGTTTGATTGTTTTTCCCCTTGCTCTTAAAATTTCCAGGAGGATTACGACCAGCCATGTATGACTTAAGCAGTGGAATTCAATTTAAGGATGTCCATTTCACCTACCCATCACGACCTGACATGCCAATCTTCCAAGGACTAACCCTTGATGTACCAGCTGGATCTATTACAGCAGTTGTTGGGCCAAGTGGTTCTGGGAAGAGCACACTGGGGTCACTACTGCTTCGTCTGTATGATCCAGAGCAGGGTCAAGTGATAGTTGGAGGACATGATGTGCGTGGACTCTCACCTGATTGGCTAAGAGGTGCAGTTGGAACTGTTCATCAGGTGCGTGTAGATAACACTGCATTGGTTGTTCGTAGGCATATGTTCTTTTGAACCTGTGCCACTGATTTTTTTCTTTAAGCGAGCTTCATAGAATTTTTTATAATTGGCATAACTAGGATGTGAGTTATGGACTGTCTTTGTAAACATTACCAGTCTAAGAAACCAAAGCCCCAACATTTAAAACAAAAATAGAGAAATCTGCACCATAATTTTCATTCTCCTAAACCAAGGTCATCACATATGAAACACAACAACAACAACAACAAAAAAACCCTAGAGGAGTACCTTGTTGGCTACTATAAGACTTTATTCAAATCTATTACAAGTTCCTGTCAAAGTGCTGGCTTGATGTGTGCTGAAAACACAATGTATATTATTGAAGTATTGCTGCACTGTTTTTTAAGGAACCAATTTTGTTCTCAAGTTCCATTGCCGACAACATTGCCTATGGAGCAAGCACAGGTCAGCAAGTGAGCAGTGATGACATCATGGATGCAGCGGTGCAGGCTAATGCCTACGGGTTCATAAAGAGCTTTCCTAAAGGGTTTGACACTATTGTTGGGGAAAGAGGGCAAATGCTGTCAGGTTGGTGATTTGTAAACCTTGTATTACTGCATGCTGCAACTGTTAATAACACAAAAAGCTGTTATTAAGGTTTGAGTCACCTATTGCCCTGGTCTTCACTCCCGTGACAAACTTGTTGCTTTGTGGGTGGATTAACAACATGCAAACTCACCCGTAATATCAAGGACTGGTCAACCATAGTGATACTCACCTGTAACAGGTGTTACGGTTTGTTTTCAGACTAAGTTGACATTAGTCTATTAATAGAGGATATCTGCTTAAATACAGATTTTAATGAAACTATTTAATGTTTAAAGCCAGAATAGACACCCAGGGCTTATAGGCTTAAGTCAGTCCATTATAAGCTTTGTTAAGTTTTTGAGGTACTGAGTAATGTACAGTACATGTACAGTACAGATCTTTTTCGACTAATTTTGTTTTCTGACTCTTTGAAGGAGGTCAGAGGCAGAGGATTGCAATTGCAAGGGCAATACTGAAGGTCAGTGAAACCAATGGCTAAATATTCACCATAATTGTATTGAATTAATTTGTCCTTAAAGCCTATGTCCTGGAAGTTTTAAAGAAGCCAACATGTTAATTTAATCATACAATCAGTCAGTTTAATTGTTCCCTTGATTTGGCAAGCCTGCTGCCTAATGGTCACCTGAGGCGCCTACGTTACGAGTGCGGGTGACTAAATTCTTGTCCAAGGAGCCCAAGTGGGTGCCTAAACATGGTTGTGATGGAGTTTTCATTCCCATCTAATCTGTCGGATGACTTCAGTCCCTTGTAACCAGGAATTACAAGTAATTAACAACACTTTTAGGGTTGAGAAGGTAAAATTGGCTATATCCCACATTTATATATTTTTTTTAGGTTGGAATCTCTGGCATGACAAAGATCAAAAACTAAGGCAACAATATCATTTTGTAAAAAACAGCTGAAGCACTTGCATGTATACACCAGTTATTAAATTTGATTTATTTTGTTCAAATTATGACCAATAGTATTCTTCCTCAGTCATGACCTGATCACTTTGTTGAATGCTTAATCCCCGAAATTTGATTGATATTAGTGCCTCAAGGAAAATCTCAACAGGGTGAAGAGTGTCCCCTGGGCCCATCCCTTAGATTTCCCAAGTCACTTCAACCTCTCCCCTTCTCCAATCTGCCAATCCCCAGCAAATTTTATCCCCAACTCCTAAAAAAATGGCTTGGGCTCCTAACTTCAAAAGTTAGGAGCCCGAAGGGTTCCTTGATAATTTCCTTAATGGATAATAGCCTTGTTTGGGATGGGATCATTATTAATTTAATAGAAATTTCATCCCATTCCATTGCAAAATTAAGGGAACAGAGAGCTTCAAATAATTTGCTTCCTGTAATGTAGCTTCTACTTCCAATCCCTTTAATTTGTTCAAAACAATTTATTTTGTGAATGATATGTTTTTCCAGAACCCTTCCATTCTGCTGCTTGATGAGGCTACAAGGTACAATGTCAACTTCTATCAAACGTCTAGCTATTTGCATAACCTATCCCACTCTGCACTCAGTGAATTGATGTAGAAATGGTGATGAATGAAAATTAGAGAGCCCCCTCTTGCTCCCATATTGAACTAGTGTGAAATCTTTTAAGCCCTTTCTTTTGGAGCAAGCAAAGACACATTTTATCCTCTTGGGTGTAAGACCATAGTGTATGCTGTGTGCCACACCATTTAAAACTTCAAATGCCATAAGCTTTTTCACTTAGACATGGATGCATAATTTCACTGAAAGATCCTAAGTGTCTCTGTCTTCAATGCAGTTACTTTTGCTGAGATTGGTCAATGTAATTTGATATCCATATGACATCATATCAATGGGAAATTAGCAGTCTCTCAAAAAACCTCTTGTGAGTCTCAGGTGCTGAAAAAAGTTGTTCCTGGTGTGCTGGAAGTTTGACTAAATCTCTTTGACTTACAACTTTGACATACTCAATACGTTATACAGGCACCTGAGAGGCAAAATTCACGATCCAATGAGTACATCATATAGGCACTCGAGGTTAAGCTGCCCCCAAGCTTTTAAGTAGTGAACTCCTGATTCAATATAAATGCCATACTGTACACCTAACCATCTATTAATGATCAATAAAATTTTATTTGACCTACTGAGGAAAACACCTGTAGCCAATTACTAAGACGGCTGCGAAACACCTTTGGAACATTCAGTCAATTAATGTCAAGTATGTTCTGTTTCTCCCTGTAGTGCACTAGATGCCGAGAGTGAACACTTGGTTCAAGAGGCATTAGAAAGGTTAATGAAGGGTCGAACTGTCATCACCATCGCACATCGCCTTTCAACTATCAAAAATGCAGACAACATTGTTGTGTTGAATGATGGACAGATCTCTGAGGCTGGCTCTTACAGGCAGCTGATGGATGAACCTAATGGTTTGTTTAGGAAGCTGGTTGAGAAACAGACCATTGCTCTTCAGTAAATGACTCGCTGTAGTTTTTTGTCTTGTTAGGTGATAGTTTAGGAACAACTTATGGTGAAACAGTGGAATCCCAATTTCTTGAACGTCAATTTTTGAACCTCCTAATAACTCAAACCAAATGTTGTTTCCCTCTCTCTAGTCAAACACTATAATTTTACCCCCAATTTCTCAAACTACCTAATTTTTCAAAGCAACTTTTGTTTCCTTTGGAGGTTTGTAAAATCTGCTAAAATCTGAGAAAGTATTCTTAGATAACCATGGTTAAGAATCCAGGGGCCAGATTTGTGAAGCCCTCCTTACAAGTTAAGGTTCATCCTAGGCATTGTTTCTAAGCAAAAGGTATAACTTGAAAAATTCTTAGAATATGTCTTAACCTAAACGGGGGAGGGAAGTGGGACTTTGTGAATTTATTGGGCCCATTGATGTAACATGGATTTAAGATTGGAAGTTCCGATGAGGATTTAGTGTTTTGGTAAGTCCCTGCTATGAGAAAGTCAGTGTTGCTGGACTAGAAAGAAGATATGGGTTAGCAGCATTCATCTTTGTAAAGCTGTCAAGAAACCAAGTAAGCCGTGGCACGTTTGTGTCCTTGGCTGCCCTTATGCCATTAGCCACTGAAATGTGGCAGCAGCCACTGAAATGTGGCTATATTTGTTTAATGTAGAGAGGTGCTCTCCATTCAACCAAAACTTCTGGAAATTTCAAAATGGGTGCAAGTGGTAGGGACAGTTCCTAGAGTAGTTTCCAGAAAATCCTATATGCAAACCATTCAATAGAAAAGTGTGGAAATTTTAGGAGGAAAATCAAATGAAATGGAAATTCAAAAAAATGTGGTATACCTTACTTGATTTTCCACTTTTGGAAATATTTCTAGAAAATACTGTTCCATTTTGTCACTAGAAATTTTCAGAAATTTAACCAAAATTTTTTGTTGAAAGGAAAGCACATGAGGTATCATTAGGAATGCCCATACTTGTTGCAATTGGTCAGGATGTAAAATTACAGTGTGGTCTGTTTAATGTGATTCCAAAAACTAGAGGTCGTCACTGTGTGTTTTCATAGCAGCAGTACAATTAGGTAAGTGTCATAATTTCTTTCCTCTGTGTGCAATAAATTCCAATAGAATGTTCCTCTGTGCATATTGATTCTAAAAGAGGGGATTACACAGTTATGAAACCCTACAACTTAGATCTTTGTTGTATGTTTTTGTTTGCTCTTTTGGCCTTGATTGTGCACAAAACACAATAATTGTTGTTTACTACTGACTGAGAAAATATAACCAATAGAAATGTTTTGTCAACGTAATTCATGCATAGTGTATTCGTGCAAAACAAACGATTGTGCATGGTGGTGGACCTTCCAGTAAACATATCTTGGTATCTTTGTTGCTCCTTTGATGTTTGCCAGGCTTCGTTACCCTTCCCCTCTAACAACTCTGCCCACTGAAATGCCTCTTGTCACCCGGCAAATTATTAACGCAGTCTCACAAAATGCTAGAAACCTTCCATTAAGCTAGTGGCATCATACCATATTCTACATGTATGGAAATCAGAGTTCTGTCAGTCATAATTGACCACTCTTCCTCACACCTGCCAAGAAGTCATTTTGAATATTTAATAGAATATTTAATTAGATAGTTTTAAAGAACCAATGAAATGAAATTTTCATTTTGTAAGTACTGTAGTGTTAAAAGTAAGTATCTTAAAAGTAATAAGCAGTGGCAAATATTACTTTGCTGTAGAGTAGTTTATTTACAACAAAATTCTTCATTCTGATTGGTTCCCTGCAGCACACCTTTATTGTGTAATATTAGTGTCTGCAATAATGTCACTGAGGGTGTGCGAGAGACAAGCTCGATATCCCAATAATGGCCTTATACATGTGCTCAAGGGTGCGAAGAGGATTGAGCAAGTGTGATGTGGGTGTCCAATTCCAGCTGTCAAATGACAACTTTTTTATAAATTTCAATACCTGTAATTGGACACCTACTAAATATACCACTCTGACTCACGTTTTTCGTCAAAAGAGGTTCTCTTAGACTTGCTTAAACTGCTCATCAAGAGATCTTCTGTCATTTACACTCAAAATTATTTTTTTTTAGAAAAAATCAAACTTGAATCTTGTTGGTGATGTGATTAATTTGTAATTGGACCTTGTGTCATACAATTTCAAACTGCGTCTTTGTACTGCATACCCAGTTACTCTCTGAATTGCACTTCACTTAGTTCAGTTACCAAATTCAAATTACGAATTGTTATGTAATGGTAATTGTTAGCAATAACCATCAAGATGTAATTTCTTTGTCAGCTATTAAACTGTTGTAGATATCAATGAATGGTTTGTAATGTGTGTTCCTTGCCTACTTCTGTCCATGTTTTAATATGGCCCATCTTACGCTGTTTCCTCTAGGGGCAGACCATTTTTTTGAGGTGGAGGTTGGGCAATTTCCCGAAAGAATTTCCTGCACAGTAAAAACTGCTGAAAAAAAGGTCAAAAAAATTGTACAAGGGGAACCATGAGAAAAAAAATTGAGCAAGTACTTTCTACTATCCGGGTCCTGTGTTTTACTTTTTAAAAAATTCTTGCACAAGCTACTGCCCACAAAAAAAAAGCATGCACAACCTAAAGGTGAGAAAAAAAATTCATACCACAGAATATTGCCCAACCCCCTCCCCCCGTCTCCCCTCAAAAAAATATTTTACAATAACTGTCTAATTTCTCGCGCGCTGATTGACTCATGTTTATCATCAATAAGAGTACAGACGGATAAAATTTTAATTTATGCAAGCTTTCAAGTTCAAATTTCAGCTGTCAAACTGTCAACTTTTTAACCAATGAGATTTTATGGACTTTTTTAAGTAGCCAATCAAAAAGCGAGAAAAGGTATCGAAAATCGTTGGATGTCCTTCAGTAGCATTTTATTGACAATGTTCACGTCATTTTGAATAAAATTCACTTATCTTTGTTTACGGCAAGTTTACGCGTCTTTTCCCCTCATTTATTCCCGGCATTTGACCAGTTTGGGGTCTTGTTATTTTAAAAAACAAATTGACATCAGTTTTTTATGCGTCTGTCCTCTTATTGATGATAAATTTCGTCATAACATTGTCAAAGTTTACTGCAGAACCACCCGCCTGCGGCTTGTGGTTCCACAGCCACTTTGACAATGTTATGCTGCAATTTATCATCAATAAGAGGACAGATGCATAAAAGACTGATGTCAATTTGTTAAATGGTCCGTCTGTAACCTCCTTCCCTTCGCACCTTGGAAAAGTGATGGAATCTGGGTCAGGTATTGGGTCAACCTCGTCCCCAGGGCCTTCTCCTCGACGAACTCGTCGAGGAGAAGGCCCTGAGGACGAGGTCGGTATTGGGGTGTGTGGTGATTGGTGCGTTCTTATGAATCACGTGACTTTTACTACAAATGGCGGGAAACCGCGCCGATTCAACAGAGAAGCTGTGGAAAGGAGCCGCACCTCTTCATGTTATATTTTCTGTGAAATGTTGACCTAAATTTCATTCAAATTGTGCAATTTGTACAGTGACATTTTACCTAGCAGGACTGACCGCGATATGTGTTGACTTGAAGAAGATGACTGTCAGCTCGAAGGAGAAATGTTCGTTTTGGGGAATTCGACCGTGACAAGCAACTGCTGGAAAATAGAGATTTCCGCAGCTCAAACAAAAGTGACTGTATAGAAGAAAGGAACTGTAAAATAGCCACGTAGCTTCACAGAAGTGAAAAAATACTGGGAATGCCTGTGGGCAAGCCATGAATTTTTACGCCAAGAGTAGCTGAATGAGCTTTGATTCAAAACATCACACGGAGCGCAGCTGTGGAAACTAGCTTCTCTGCGCAGTGCTCTCTTCGATAAGGTGAGAAATTTTACTGACTAATAAAAGTCAATGACGCAAACTATTGAAGCAAATATTTTTAAAAGAGATTGCGTTCGTTGGCAATTACTTTTTGGTTTGTCAAGTTATAACCTCGCGTTTAAACTACAAGACGTTTCGCAGTTTTGGTGGCTATTTTGACAGGGCGTCAGGAAATTTAAAACGAATGTATGGTTACTGTACCTCTGTCAAATGATTTCTGTAATGTTTTTTAAAAATTCATGAATTAGAGGTTAAAGGTTTAACTTAACCTTTTAGAAAGCGTTAAGTTGGTTTTCTTGTTTGCCCTTTGTCAATTCTTTCCGAGTTTGAAGGGATTGTTTTCTCATTACTTTTAGTCTGGCAGAAAAGGGGAAACTTCACAATTGCACATTTTTAAATTGTAGCCATGAAGTAAAAAGTAGACAATGGTGTTAGTCTCTGGATGAAGGGTATCTGATACTCGCACTATCAGGGAAGTTACTGAAGAGCTGTAATCAGAGTGGAAATGGTCTTGCAACCACCTTGCAGGTGCATTTGGATTGGGTCAGACTCAGATTGGGTAAGCTACCAGTTCTTCTTCTCTACGGTGGAAGGTCAAGTTTTCACAAGTGTAGTGGCCTACAAGATCTATAATTATCAGAGTTAAACCAAGGGTTACATGTAGCCTTAGCATTTTGTTAGGTTTTTGTAAAAATATTATAACCAATTTGTACTTTTGGGTGCCAGGAGAGAGCAATTGAAAATGCAAGAAGACATCATTATTTCCCCGTGACTGCTCAGGCCAGAGTCTTTAAACAATACCCACATAACTGAACATTTTAGCCAGTAAACTGATAGCTGGATTTATTCTGTTTCAGTGCTTTGCTTATTGCTCTAATTGTGCTGTTGGGTGGATCTACAATCAAACAGGACAGAATGGTTTGGCCTTGTATATGTTGTTGCTTTGCAACCCTGCCATTTATGCATAGTGAAGATGTTAAAAGGACTGCATATCCAGGAATAAATGTTGTACGCTCATGTTGTAGAGTAATAGAAAGAAACTTCTGCTGATTCAGCACTCATCCAGTTGCTGTTTATTTTAAAAATTATGAACATCCAGTCATACCTTAGGTTCCAAACAACTAATTTATGTGGCTCTACTGTGCCATATTTTGTTGATTTTGAGACTTTGGTTAAAACCCCCATATCTACTGAAAATTTCAGTTTATGTTCTGAAACTCTCAACATGCTGATGCACATCCAAAAGTAAAGTAAGAGATGAAATTTGGAGGGGCTAGTGAAAATGACTCTCAGGCTAGCCTCTTTGGAATTTTTCATAGTCCTCCTTAGGTGTGGATATGGATAGTAATTTTTAAGGCTGCTACTTAGCCTAAAACTAGAGATAGGTCAACAGGACTCAAAAAGTGTCATCGAGTCATCTAGGACAAGTAGATTCTCCTTCTGGGCAAGTAACTTTTCATTCTCACTTGCCCAATGGGCAAGGGATTGGCAAGTCATCTGCCAACTAAATCCTTAAAAGAGCAAACAAGACTTGCCCAGAACAAGCAAAATTTGAGAGCTACCTTGTCCTAAGGGCAAGCTGGAATTCAATTTTCTTTCAAACCCTGGGACAATCTGATATGAAATTATATATTTTGTGTTAATTCTAATTAATTAATTGATTAATTAATTAGCTTGAAACACTGTTAAATTTGTGGCCATAACTATTATCAAAACTTGATGCACCTCTTGTATAGGAGCACAAGATGGTTGGTGTTGTTTCAGCTGTTCTATTATTTGGCCAAGAGAACTATTTTTATGTCTGTTACTGATAGCAAATCGTAAATTATTTTGAATTAATACTATAAACCCTTTACAAGCAGCTATGTACCATCACCAAAGAAGCTTTTCCTGGGGTTGCAGTCAATGTAACATGTAAAGAAATATTGATGAAAGAATTTTCTGTTTGACACTGTAGCAATGGTGATAAGGAACAATAACTTTACATCCAATAGCCAATACTTTGTCATTTGCCAAAATTTTCTTGATCTTGCTTCCAAACAAGATACCAAGAGATTTCAACCTTAACCTCATGTACCTGACCTCTCTTTCACTCTGCTGTTCATGTATTGATTAATTTCATAATAATCCAGTGTCTCGTAGTAAATTATGATCTCTACAGAATTATCAAAGCATATGGGTAAAGCCTTGGTATGGAACTGAAAGGAATGCACTTAAGTCTGATAAGATATGGTTATCTCAAACAATCATAACTGGTACTAATATTATATTAGATTATTATATTATTATTGGAAGCCGATTAGTGCCATTCTTAGAAACAATCAATCAAGTTTTTGGTGCAGTGCACCGTAGATAATGAACTGCAAAACAGTGCAGTACATATTCTGTGTTCGAGATCTTTGATATTATGGAAGGAACTGTGGAAAACTAAATAGAACTAAAAAAGAAGTCCTATTTTTTGCAGCTAAAACCAACACAACTGTTTCAATCAAGTTATATTTTTAATTTGTATGCTTCTGTCTACACATTTCTAACAGTTATAAATACACAAAAATGTTGGTGCTGATTCCATTGCCCTATTGTTTCCAAAATTCTCTAAATGCTTGGGTTTATGGCCAAGTGTTTTTTTCCTTCCATCCCAATGAAGACCATTACAGCAGGCCTAGATGGATTGAAAGTTAAATGTGAAGCTGATAGCCAATAACAACCTTGAGGGGTTTAACTCAAACTGAATGGTGAGCTTTTGTATCCACTTGTTTATATCATTTTGTGTGATGGCTTGAAGTTGGTCATTGGTTAGATAACAACACTGACTAAACAAAATAATGTAAACTTATTGACTTTTCTCAGGTGCATAATTAATTATTTTTATTCTTGCATAATTTCATTTCAGAACTAACCATGCAAATAAAAGGACAGTGGACTTATAATATTATAAACATGCAAACAAGGATAAAGGTGGTGAATGTCATGAACAGATGTTAAGCTACCAAGCATTAAGGGTTTACAATACCTTTGTAAAAGTACTGTACTTTCAATGTTTGCCTTACATAGCTATATTACATATAGAATACGAATAGAGGAACTCATTATAAAAGCTTGGTAAATTCGTAAAATAATGTTATTGGTAAGTTATATTTTTTTTGCTTTTCATAGGGACCAAAATTTTGGAGAATACTTACAAACACTATAGTAATGGAGAAAATAGTTAAAAATTGGAGGCATTATTCACAACTGCCTGAATGGTACAAAAAGCAATAAAAAGAGCTTGAAAAGTTGCCATAGTGTTGAATGTTTACCTTTAAGTTGTTTTACAGTGTAACTAAAAGCTTGAAAAGTTGCCAAAATTGGAAATTTCTGAGTGGTCTGTACTCAGGGTACAGATGGGAGAATCCAGACTGCTGGAGTGTGCACAATTAGCCAATCATACTCAAGGATTTAGGATTCTGGACAGCTGAGAAGCTGGAGAAAAATATAAATAAGGATATTGTAATAATTGCTTAAATTTCCTTGTTTGATTTGTTTTAATGCAGATACAAATGTCATCACATAGTTTTGACTGTGTATCCTGTTTCTCGTACATAAAAAATTATTATCGTCATGGAAAATTGATCTTAAACTCAATACCGGTAAGTTATATACTTGTCAATGTCACTTTTTACGAAGGTTTTAAATTGGTCATTGGCTAGATAAAAATATTAAGAAGTGCAAACTTCCACTTTTCTTTATTGACTTCTTTAAGGCTCAATAGTTTTTGTTCTTGCCGGTACAGAATGCAAATGAAAGTAAAAGGAGTTAATTGACAATGCAGATGAAAGGAATAATACCATAATTGAAATAGAGGAATAAAATATAAAGGTGCACAAAACAGACAAATAATGTTTATAAAAATAATTGTATTTGTTTCATTGAAAGAATTTCAGTTTTGCCTTGCTTATATTATTTAGAATATGAATGTTTACCAGCTCCTGTTCAGGAAGGGAGCCTTTGTTTTTATGGAGCTCTTCAGTTTTTATTTGACAGAAAGCCTTGACAGCCTGCTTCTTTGTCTTGTTTGACATTGATTTAAGTTGTTTAATGCCTTTGCCTATAGAGAAAAGTTATATGTTATTGACATTGAACTTTTGGTTAGAAATTGGCAAAAATGGGCAACGATTTGCAGTTGTGCTATTGCCATTATACTGCCAAATGTTTATTTAAGGCAATATGAACCAGAAATTATGTTTGAATTTCATGGAAAATTAGGGGTAAATTCATTTTCAAAGTCAAAATAGAGCCTTATTCTTAAACAAATGCCTTAGTCATTACCTACTGGTCAGCAATTAGTTTCAATCTTTTCCAGTATTAAGCCATGGTGGGAGTTAGGCAGGGGAAGGAAAACTTATAGAGGAATGTCCGTGCAAAATAGTACTCTGACTGGTAATACAAACATGGTACGTACTCCTGTTAGCCTATAAATTGCTGACTCCAAAAAGGCTAGCCCTTTCACTTGTTTCCCCAAATGGCAATTAAAGTTACAATTATGCACTTCACAAAAATACCTTGCTCTGATATGTTTCTCTTGGTTCCAAATGTTTGTTGTCTGAAAAAGAAAACCCATATATGGTATAAAAACCACTTGATATTAATTAAGTGTTTATTTACTGGTAGATGTAAAAGAGTGTTAAGAGTTATGATTATCATAACCTTTTGATTCAGAGTATTGTTTTTATTTCTTTATGTTGTAAATTAACATAAGTCCAAAAGTACAACATTTTGATGAAGTTTAGTTTGCATAGCTTGTGCAGGTGAAAAATTTGTATCTGCAGAATGAAGTAATTTTACCATTTTCCAGGTCACTAAAAGTGATGTTTAGGCAGTTCTTGTTGATACTTTTGCAAAACTCTGTCCACTCTTTTGGAGCAATGTCCAAACAATCTTGAAGTGTCTCCAGATTCTTCTCTGGTGCCAGCAGACGGAAGTTATAATGAGATGTTATGTTTTTAAGGTATTTCACCCTCTCTGGAATTTGCAGGTCACTGTAAGTTAACGAAATGGAACATGTTTACTTTATGTGTAATTGTGGATACTTGCTTTAACCTATAGCTGATCCAAATTAATTTTTCATATAGTTGTTTACTTTACTTGACTTTTTTTCAAGTTTACCTAACATTTTTTTTTAAAGGAAGTAGATATTTAAAAAACATAATAAATTTTGAACCAGTACATGAGGCCACTGGTATCTAAGTTGCTCTCATTCACCTCTTTAACATATAACCGCCATGCCCCTGAGTTTTCTGACCAGCTGGCTAAGCAGCAAAGAGTTGGCACATTCTCTTGTGGCAATACTCCCCATCTTTGGATTGATTGTTGAATAATAGGTAGCCATACCCTACTGAGGACAAGTTTATGAAAAATTCTTGAAGAGTAACTGCTTAATTATATTGCACATGTGACATAGTCTTCCTGTGGAGGGAATTTGTTGCATCCTGTTTTAATAAGTGTAGTTCATTGTCATGGACAGTTGGTCTTCCTCATCTTTTCTGTAGGTTTGAAATTATAATTGCCTTTTGTAGATATTAGTGCCCACTGAGTAATGGGACATTATGGATGAAATTTTCTCTCACACACACACACACACAAAAGGTAAATGGCCATGGATGTTTAATAAGCCACATAAGCAGTTTGTGTCAAATACAATGAGCTGTTGGTACTGCCAAAATTTTGATATGACTGGTAAATGAAATCCCTTTGCCAGTCTCTTTATTAGTTTAAATACCTACTTGAAACTAAGTGAGCCTACTTTCATGTGGGAAGGTAATGGTGGTGGGCAGCTAAACTGCTGTTCAGTTCTTCAGCAGCGGCGTTCTCCTCGGTCCCACAAAACTTCCTCCTCTCTTTCCAGAGTGGAATGAAGCAGAGAGCATAAATGAACTAGAGAAGAAAGAAATGTAATAATTACAGTACCTACCTGGATACATGATCCAGGTCAAGATTCTACCATACAGACTGACCAAGCTCGATTAATAAAATGTTTATTATATGGCAGACAAGAACAGTTTAATTCGTTTAATGCACTCGGTTTGTACTAACTGACATTTCGTTTTCGAATGACGATACCTGAACTTAATTCTGCCAAAGTTTGCTCGTTCTCTTTCCTTTCGCGTGAGTAACATACTCAGAAGAATTAAGTGTCATGTCTTAAATAACTTAAGAGGGATAACCTTAGTTAAAGGACCTATATGGGGGCTTCACTCTCTTACCTTCTTAACCTCTTGCGTTAGGCTACAAACTAGTGCTGATTGACCTGGCAACCGATATTTCAGAGTTTAAGTGAAGTGGCTATTGCATGTCAGTTGTTTATCACTCATTCATTGACTTCATTTGAGTTTTATAAATATATATATACATACATACATACATACATACATACATACATACATACATACATACATACATACATACATACATACATACATACATACATACATGTATGTTGCAGCATTAAACAGTGGCCTTTATGAGAGATAGCAGGGTATTGAGGGAATTCCAAACCATCTTGTATGCGGAGATCCCAATCCCACTGGCAGGGCAAAAAAAAAAAAACCCTTGAGTGATTACCGATACGTCGACAAACCTACTTTGCAGCTGGTGTGGCGTTTCAACGCCACAAACATCAATGAGATGTTCCACATCTTGAGGAAACAGGGGCTTCCACAAAAAAGTTGTTCGTTCCCCATGATGGACTTTGAAATATCTTTTTAATATGCTCGTAACCCCTGGAAAAGTCCTCTTAGGCGAGGGAAGGCTGTTGCTTGCATGCTGTGGATACATAAGAGAAGTGAATTTCATTTTAAGAAATTCCGGTGAAAATGGAATGGAGTGCCAAGGCCTTTGTTGCCCTTGTGGAAAACATAATCCTATCGTTCACTTTTATGGAAAACAGTCAATTCAAAAAGGAATGGAGTTTTTGCAATATTCAGGAGCACATCGAATCACACACAAAGAAAAACAGCATTTCCCCACCCAAATGCAGAGACTGGTCACGTGGATATGCATTATTGTTGACGGTGCGTAACCTGCCTCAAACAGCGCTATAGAATAGCTTTTCAGCTTTTCCTCTGTGATGGGGAGAAGCTTTTCTTGGTCTTCTTTAGCAAAGACGGCCTTGTGCCAGTCTTTGTAGCCTGAACGAGCCACCAGCATCGTGCTAACCTGGAAAGGATACAACGAAACTTCAATAGTAATAATATATGTAATGATAATAACGACAACAACATCAATAATACTGAAGCTGTTCCTGATTCTAGTGATGACAATGAGGATGGTGAAGATGACGATGCAGATGATGATGATGATGATGATGGTAAATATTAGTAACAGCCCATAAATTGACAGCTAAACATCAACAATCCAAATGAGTCCTATTTTTTAAAAATGGTCTTACAGAACTTTGGGAGAGTCCATGCATGTACATCTCCCTGGACTCCCCCAGGACCTCCTCCGCAGACTCTTGAGACGACCCCACAAGATGCTGCGTCAGTCTTTTGGGGGCATTATTCTTTAACACTTGGCTGATGCATACCCTGTTTTAAACAGGGCTATGCAGTAGCTTTGTGTCTTGTCCCCCGAAATGGGGAGCAACTTTTCAACATTTTCCTTTCCAAAGATGGCCTCATGCCAGTTATCTTTATACCCAGATCCAGGCCACCAACACTGAGTTAACCTGGAAAGAAGACAAGGAAACTTCAATAGTAGGAGTAGTAATAATAATAATAATAATAATAATAATAATAATAATAATAATAATAATAATAATAACAACAACACTAATACTAACAGTAATGGTGATGCTGATGCTGATAAAATAACATGAATAAAATTGAAGATTTTTTAACCAATATCTTACACAACTTTGGCTGAGTCCTTGTATATACATCTGTTTGGCCTTGGCCAAGACCTCTTCTGCAGATTTGTGCAGCGTTACCGCAAGATACTGGGACAGTCTCTGTGGTGTTGACTTCCTTGTTGCATATTGATCAAGATAATCTGCAACATTAAGTAAGTAATCAGTAATGTTTGAAGGTAAGAAATGTTATCGTGGAGTGTTCATGCTGTCCCCCTGAACTGATCTATGTGCAGTTGTGCAAAATTATGAAGGGTCATCTGTTCAGAAAGAACAGTGAGCAAAGAATTTAAACAAGGACATCTCAATTAATAGCCCTAAAGTTGCAGCTAGATGTATATAGGGACTTTGTCAATGATCTTTATTCAGCAATTGTGTGCAAAAGAGTTCAGTGGATTCCAAATCAGTTTCATTTCCCTGGTTCCACCCATTTACCTTGACAATATAAGTGATAAATATTGGCATTTGAACATGCATGGTCTCTTATGGATTAGTCATACAGCGAAATATGATTTACTAGTTTGTTAAACATGTACTGTACATGTACAGGGGAGTAAACAAAGGCCTGGGTGCTTGGGTTAAACTGATACTATTGGTTTCTTAAGGAGCAAAAAATGTGTGTTACAGTTTAGGTGATAATAGAAACATCAGTCATGACCATCCCTGGAAAAGACATGCATCTTTTCCAATAGTGTGCTAACTGATCAACAACAGGAAAAGCTCATTAAATGGTGACGGTTTAGATGTTAATACATCTGGTAAATATGTCAAAATTGACTTCTTAAACTATAGTTTAAAACTAGTCAATTGCTGTATAACATAGATAACTGCTTAGATCAAAAGCTATGCATAAGTGCCCTAAAATCTTCATGGCTTTCCATAAAATTTTACTTGAACAATAGGTTGTGTATTTCACGTAAATACAGAAATACTATTGGTCATCTTATGTCTTATGACTCTCATGCTAAATCATTACTCAATGTCCCTGCAGGATCCCAAGATGCTCGGTCAATCTCCCCTGTCTAGATTTATATTAATAGTATTAATGTCCACCTTAAAATAAAGTGTTGCTTTGATCACTTGGTGGTTTTTATGTCATTAGTAATGTTGAAGGTGATAAGAATATCATTGGGTTCTTTGTAAATAATTTTGCAAATTTCGCATGCTGCTTAGTGACCTTACACAGGTGCTCTTTGGGTTTGTCATGCATTCCCCACTCAGGTTCACTGGGAGAGCAGATTGTATAACAAGCTCAAAGAAAGTCTTAGGATGCAATTGGATGTTATGCAGTTGCAAAGGTTCTGTAAATTTCAGGAAACGAGATATTCTACAAGTTGCAATCACTCAATTACCTGCGTTAAAAGTCTCAGTTAAGGCTAAAGGGGCTTTGTGAACTGGATATTAGAATCTGCAGTCCAAACATTTTGGCAAAGTCATACTTCAAGTGTTACTTATTATATACTGCAATAACTGCACTAAATGAAGTTATCAATTCGTAGAGAATAAATCGGCAATAGCCTCCATCTGGCGGGAAACATGCTCAGATATTTGACCGCAGACATTATCTGTTCCAAGAACTGAACAGTCTTCTGTGAGCAAAGCTCAAGGAAACTGTGAGCTTTGAGGAACAGATAATATCCAAGGACAAGTATCCAAGCATATTTTTTAAGTCAAATACTGGGCTACCATGTTTATTATCCTTTAAATATTTTTCACAACATGCAGGATTTGAAAATTGAGGATTATCACCCGGATATTCCCCACTTTTACCTGGGACATATTCAGTCACATGATGCGTCTAGACCAATCTCATGTGAACAAAAATATTTGATAGATTATACAGGCTTCGTACGGGTCCTGGAAAACCTGGAAAGTCCTGGAATTTTACTGTGGCATTTTCCAGGACTGGAAAGCCCTGGAAAAGGGCTACTGGTCCTGGAAATCTGTCAAACTCAAGTAAAAAATATGAAATATATGGCAGACAGCAAGGAGAATTAAAATTGAGATCTTGGGAGTGAAAGGGTTGATGTGAATTTTAGAGTCCCGGAAAAATCAATCTGAGTCCTGGAAAAGTCCTGGAAATTTGTTTCTGGAAAAGGGTACGAACCCTGATTATAGTATTTATTTATTCACATACATGCAATATTAATGTTCATAATTTTAACAGAGAATAATCCATAATAAAAATAATATTTAATTGTTACAATTATTTAGATACAAGTTGCTACTTGAAACAACTGCATGATTATTTGAAGTGAAAAGTTAATGATTAGAAGAACACTATTGAATGTACAATGTTTTTCAATTTATGATTAACAAATAAAGAAGCCTCGACTGTGCTCTGTTCTGTTGTAAAGCACGCAGGAAGCGGTAGAGCACGAAAGAAGTGTAGGGGAAAACACGAGACGTAGTCGAGTGTTTTTCCCTACTTCTTGAGTGCTCTACCGCTTCCTAAGTGCTTCACAACAGAACAGAGCACAGTCGAGGCTTCTTTATTTGTTTTATGATAAAGAATCCGATAATTTCCCCACGCATTTGGCTGAATTTTCAAACCAAACTTTATTTTCCAAACGAGCAAAAGTGGCGTCAGCCGTGAACTGTTCTCTGATAAAGCACGCTAAAATAAGCCAATCACAATCCTTGTTAGAATTGTTCAAGTAGTTTGATTGGCTAACGAAGCGACAGCTGTCAATCACAAACTGGACTTCAGCTAAGCTTTCAGTTTCGAGTAGTTTGAGCGGCTTTCGAGAGAACCCTAAGAAGAGCGATGCCTTCGAAGTTCGCTTTTAAGTTAAATTTTAAATACGGATCTTAAGGCAGGTGAAGGTTTATAGTCCAGAGGAATCCGGCCGTATTGTGGCCCATGAAAACGTGCACTTTTCCAGTGGAAACTACGAAACGCGGAGCTCAAAGCTTGCGGATGACAATGCAAATGCCGAGTTGAATTTGAACGGAGCTACAGTTATTTACGGCTTGTAGCCGCATGCAGCAAGATTGCCTGAACTAGCGTAAAAGTTAGAAAGACTAAGCGGCTCCCACCGGTTCTACTCCGAACACAGAAGAGAATATCAGAGCAAGCTTTACACTGACCACTCGTCGGTTCTCTTCGCTGAGATGACCGGAGAACGAGCGTTACTACACTACATGTAAGTGTTGTTTGAGCAATTGAGCAGTTTTACAAAAATAAAGCTTCTCATCGTGAACAGAGACAGTTCAGTTGTTGTTTTCTGTCGTTTTACTTCTTAAGTATAATTTCTGCCCTCGTAACAAATATGTCTTTTATCGAAGCACTGTTTAGGTTGAGAATTTGTTTATTTCGCTACGTGTTTTGTCGGCGGGAATCTAGCAAAACTTGTTATTTTAGTACAGTTTTAACACTACTGTTGCTAACAATGGTCTCTGTGAGCCATATTTACTACAGACAAATAGCTCGTTTCCATTGCGTTTGTCTGAATCACAGGGGACGTTTCATTTGGGTCAAATTTGTCAAAATTCCGAAGCAAAAATTTGAAAGCCAACTTACCGTTATCAACCCGTGCTCTGTTCTCTGATAAAGCACGCTCTTTCAGCCAATCAGAGCGCGCGTTATATGGAAACTTTATTATAATATATAATAAAAAACTGACAGTAGAAAAAAAATTGAACTTGACTTGTTCTCTGTTGGACTCTGACTAACTCCTTCCTTGGAGACTAAAACGACTGAAATATAATATGGTTGGCAGCTGGAAGAGTGAAGTTTCAGACTTGTGGGAAAAAGAATAATCATCCGTTTCATAGCTTCATTAAAGTTAAAACATTTGCCCCTGGGCCTCTGATTAGAGGATATTGAATTCAAATACCCTTTTAGTGCTTCCCCTCAAATAAACACCCCTCCTATCAGCCAAAATTTAAAATAAGCGCCTCCTCTCGAATAAGTGCCCCCTTCCCTCCCGCTGGTTTATGGAAGAGTGCTGAGACAACAGAGGATGTACAGTTTTGGTCCTGTTCACCTAAAGGGGTTAATTATCATGTAGTTCTTCAAGAGTGACAGGACACTTCTAAGAGACTGACACATGTTACAAAAAAAAACCTGATCGTACCTTACCACGATTTGGGAAAAATTGAATATTAAGCACCTCTAGATTAAGCACCTCCCTTGAATAAGTGCCCCATGTCTTCTAAATTTGAAATGAGCCCTGGGCGCTAATTCGAGGATTTATGGTACTTGAGGACATGCATGCCCGAAATGTTCCCACATTTAGATTTTTTTAAAACAAGGCAAAGATCAACATTCAAAGAAAACTTTGGTCCCACAAGAGCAGAAAAGGCGAGATATTTGTAACTTCTCACCATAGTTAATAGAGGGGAACTGTTATGAAACTTGACAAAGTTCTTTGTTATATGTTTTTGTTTTCTTTTTTGGCCTTGAACGACTGCACAAAACACAATAGTTGTTTACTACTGACCGGGGAACTAACCAATGAAATGTTTTGATTGCATAACTCATGCATAGTGTATGACTGCAAAACAAAAGATTGTGCACGGTTGTAGACCTTCCAACATAAATCTAACTGGCATCTTTGTCTGCTCATTTGATGTTTGTTGGGCTTCATTAATGCACAGTATGAAAAATGAACTCTTATTGACTGGTCCCTAGGAAAATAGAGAATTTTGTTTCTTTTTAGAATCTCCATGTGTAGGTCCAGAAAATATCCAAACCTCTCCCTTGGAAGGGATTTTTCTAAGACCCCCTCCTCCCCTACCCCTCTGGAAGCTTCATATATTTCTTTAAATTTTTACGTCTTACAGAACCCCCCACTCCCCAGGAAATTCCAATCCCTTTTGTGGGGGAAGTATGAATATTTTCTGGAACTGCGGAATGTTTCCAAGGCAGAGCAGAAAGAATAATGTGAAATTCCAGGGAAACTAACTTTCATTTCCTAATAGACCAGTTATCCAGTAATTTGTTGCATAATGCAACAAAATATGACATATTTCATAGCTGTTGATGGTCAACATTGATCGGTTACATTGCACTGTTACTGCTACCCTCTGATGTCAGATTTTACAATTTTTCCTGCTCTGAGACTAGGTAGTAGATGTCATGTGAGCCTCGGACAGGCAATAAGATCGCATATTGTTGAGAAAAAATGCAGCAAAATTATCATGTCGGAGAAAGAAAACACTTCAAGTCATTCCCACGGGGAGCAGGCCTTGAGGTTGAATAGGGCACATTAAACTGACCAATCATGGTGCAATTACTCTCTGAGTGAAATGAAGAACTCAAAAAGATAATTAGGGATTGTATTCAGGCCTGTGTACTTGGAAAATGTTGGCCTGACTTGTTTTTCAAGCTTACTGTAATTTGTCTGAATTCAATGTTTCGTGTTATGTAGCAATCAAATAAGAACATTAAATCACCCCTCCCCAGGCGTACCCTTGGCATTTGACTTGTTCATGTGCCAGGGAGTGAGGGGTGCTGGGAACCTAGAAAACATCAAGAGATAACACTATTCTTGGTAGCACTGTGGCTTGAAAAAAGACCTTGGAAAGCTTGGTTTTGTGTTTGAAGGTAAAAATTTAATCACTTTCATATCTTAATATCTAAACAATAAATTATGTACACAGTGGAAGTTGAAAACAGGTGTTTTAAGAGAGAATTTCTTTGTTTTCCAAATTCACTTATCTTTGTAAAAAATTATGTTTAATCACCTAGAGTTCAAATTAATAGTATGACCCTGAGCTGGGCCATTTGGACACCGTTTTTGGCCCAGTGGATGGACATGGGAAGTTGACCAACTGAAAATTCAAAAATATGTCTAATGCCTCAGGGGGCTGCCGCAGGGGAATATTGAATTTTCTGACATATAATCTTGAAAAAGAAATCATCCTTGTTTTTGGCTGTACATTTACCAGCAATAGAATTTCCTCGCAAATTACAAAATTAGATCTCATAATGACTTTAAAAAAAACGTGAGGAGGCTTTAGCCCTCCCCCCCCCCCCCCCGCGCCCAATTTCAAGCAAAAGAAAATACATAAAATAATAATTTTACAAATAGCTCCAGACCCCCTACAAGGCGCTCGCTTGTAAGCCCCAGCCCTCCAATTCAAAATACGTTTCGCCTTCTCTGATTTCTTATTTATGTTTGAAAAAGAACTCTACGGTCTTGCAGTAGAGAAATTAGGCGCGCAGGCGTATATGATTTTGAGATCATACCCAAAAGTTCTTTTTAGCAGTTACCCTTTATAAACCTTTGGTGACCGAAAAGGTACTGCAGTACTTACAATGTAGTTGTACCAGCCATGGAAAATGGTAACCCTTTCGATCAACCTGCAGTAGGCATACTGGATACCGCGTTTCATTTTCCTAGTAAATGCCTAGTGGAACGATCTATAGGTGCAACTGTTGACCGGGAACTGTTGAAATCGAAATACATTTGCAACCCCCATGGAGGAAGATTCCATGAAATTCTCTAAATAATTTTTGTAACATACCTTCCTGTAATAGCCTCTTGCTCCAACTGGAACAGGCACACATGGCGACGATGTTTATCCGTCAGTTACTCGGAGTCGGGCAAGTGTTGTAAAGGGACTGGACAAGAAGTCGAACTCCCCCCATATAGTGCCAGACCCTGCGCAGAGACACCAACAAAGTGCTAGTGCCTTGTTGGAAACCCTTTACAGGTCGCTTTCGATGGATTTTCATTTGTTTTTGTTTTTGTTTTTTTGCTTTTTTGTGTGTTTTTTTTTTTTTTTTTGCATTTCTGCTCTAGAATAAACAATTTTTCAGAACATTCTTTAAAATTGATCTGACGGTGACTAAACCCCAAAGTCGTTTTCGCCATGCATTTGCTGCGCCGGAATTTTTGATCATTCACGCTGTTATTTCCTTTTCTAAAATCTTAAAAACGTTGAAAAAGTATTCTGCATGTTGAAAATGAAAAGACAGGAAAAAAAAAAGGTGGAGATACGGGGAGTCGAACCCCGGGCCTCTCGCAGACCCAAATCTAGAATGCGAAGCGAGCGCTCTACCACTGAGCTACATCCCCAACGGATGTCTGTGAGATGGAAATTAAAATATTTGAATAACAGTTCAACAAATGCTACAAATGTAACCCATTAATTTGCTAAATAATTTATCCAGACCAACAAAAATGAACCAAACGTAAATATCTCCACCTGGCTAGAAAAGGGAGTATTATTTCTATGGGGAAATTTCATTTCATTTTATCTCGTCTAAAGGCAAACACAATTTAACCTGGCTTTCAGACAAGCAAGCCCGATAAGGACCCCCAAACGATTAGATCTCCGAAAAGATTTTTTGGCATAGATTTCTAAAATAAAATCCTGCTCAATAATTGTCCGATGATCGACTCAGGGATCAACTGCACAAAATTACTTCCGGTAAGAGAAAACAGCTCCTCTCTTCCAATAGAACACTTGTGACACCCATCCACCACCCACCCTACCCTTGAATCTCAAACCGCAGCCCAACTTTCCCACGTGGTGTTACTCAACATCAAAAGATCTCAAAATCATGGAGAAACAGCTTATGATTGCTTCTGCTAGTGCGCTAAGTGCTTCAGCTTTGACATTCATAGCTTGCCGTTACCTTTCTAAACGTCGTGAAACGAAGGAAAACGTATACGAAACAGAGAAGTTGATCGGCGAATACCTTATATTCCATTTTGGTAAACCTGATGAGTTGTTACCGTATGGATTTGGTCCAACAGAGTCCCTCGATTTTCCAAAACGGTGCGCTTTAGAATGCATAAAACATACCGAGGTAAGTTCGTGCGTTCAATGACCTTCAATCCTTTTGTTTACTTTAATTTAGTGCATTGGAAGAGATGAAATGTAAATGCCGGCATCACATGAAGCAATATATATTAGGCATGCTTGAAACATACAAGCTCAGGACAGACCTACGCTTAGCGAGATCAGTGACCAAATGTAAGCTTACTTTAATAACTTCAGTTCACATCAGCTTTAAATTCCTTACCTTACAGGGACTTTACTGCAAGGGACTTTACTGCAAGCGCATTTCAAATTTTAGCTCTAGATATTGTGTAATGTAGTTTAGATAAACCAGCGAGGTATTTCAAAGCTATTTGTCGAGAGCGGGGTGGGGGAGGGGGTACTCATCAAAGGCTCTGGGTGCCTACCATTAATCTGAAGGGACTGGTTGGGATGGCTGTCAAAATAATAGTAAGGGTTTTTTCAAAATCAGCAAAACAACCGAACAAGATGACGCTTATATACCTGTTTACAGTTTGGTTTGCTGTATATCGTTTCCTGGGGAGTTGAGTAAATTAGAGATGTTGTGGAGATACATCTTAAAATGAAGTGACTAGTGAAATCAGTAGCCAACAACGTTTTGCTGTCCTGATCATGACAGCATAGTTCGTCAAGTTCAGACATCAGTGTGAAGTGCGATGAAGTATATTTGAGTGTTATAAATACTTTATCGCACAAGACACTGATGTTTGAACTTGACAATTATGCTGTCACCAGGACTGTTTAATGTTGTTTAATGCTTCACTAGTTTCTTTTTTTTTAATTGAGAAAATGGCAAAGAAATTTCTTCCATTACATTCCACACAGAAAAAAGAGGAGTACGTCTGTCTGCCTCAAGGTTCAATAATTATTATCCCCTACCCTTTTTATTAATTTTCATAAAATACCATCCCTGAGAAAAGTCATAATTGAACACAATGATATATAATTACAATAATAAGCACTGTGATGATATCGATGACCTAATATTTTAATTTCATTATAGGATAATGTACCAAGTATAGCACTTGACATTGGCTGTGCTGTAGGTCGTTCTACTTTTGAACTTGCCAAGAGATTTAATCAAGTTGTGGGGATCGATTTCTCGCATGGTTTTATTGATGCCTGCAATAAGCTTAAGACATATGGAAAATTACCCTTCACTGTACAGACAGAAGGAAGTCTTGTATCGGAACATGTAGCAGAAGTAGATCCTGAGATTGTAAGTAAACCTGTGTGTTTGGTATTCTGCCCGTGCCTGTGTACTAAAATGCTCGTGTTTATAATACTGTGTACCATGCTATCTGAAGAGTAGCCCGGCAGTCAACAATTTGTTATGTTTGATCTTGAAACCTGATCAGCTTGAAATTGAAGAGAGGAACCTAAAAGAAGGCCCCATCCAAACTCTGCTGAAGAAATTTGAAAGCAGCATTAACGCATCTAATGCTTTCCATCCACACTACACCAGAGAAATTTGAAAACAAAACAATCGCTGGTTATTTTGGATATTGTCCTTGAGGAAAACTCCGGTAGGGAAATCACATGACTATCGCGACATCATCGTTTTCAAAAGCTTTGTTTTCAAAATGTTTTCTATCCACAATAAAATGCAAAGCTGGTGTTTTCAAATTCCTCTGGTCTGAAGAACGTTTTCAAAAAGCTCTGTTTTTGTGATGGATTAGTGTTGGTGGGAGGCCTAGCCATAGAAATAAAGCTGTGTTTCAAATTACTTCAGTGAAGTGTTGACAGGGCCTAAGGAGAGGACAAAACTACTCAGGGCCCGACCTCTGTATCAAAGGTGAGGGTTCCATAATCAAATGTTGTAGCCCAACAATTTAAGTTTAAAAAATACAGGCTATATTCACAGTATTAAACAGTGGCCACAGGTTATGTGTGTCTTACAGTCTTGATTTTTTCATAAAGCTGTGGCAAGTCACAATATTTTGCAAGGTGTTTTCTTTTTTCTTGTTTCTTTTCATTGTGAAGGGAACTTAAGGCATCTGTACTATCAAAATTTAAATGTACAATTTTTTTGCCTTCTTCTTTAGGATAGGAGTCATGTATCCTTTTTCCAAGGAGATGCTTGTAACTTACCCAGTGATCTTGGGCAGTTTGGATGTGTTCTAGCTGCAAATTTGGTTTGCCGTCTTCCAAATCCATATCAGTTCTTGGACAGGCTCCCTTCTCTGGTCGCACCCAGTGGTATTTTGGTCATCACCTCACCCTATTCTTGGTTGGAGGAGTTCACACCCAAGGTGTGTTTTAGTGATCATAAGACAAGTAAAACTCTCATAATATAAATCAAATTTCAGTCTTCAGGAACATGATTCACCCACAAAAATTTACCACCCAAAAAGAACCAAAACTCAGCATCACAGTTTGCAGCAGTCTGATATACAAATGAGCCAAAAGAGGTCGGTTCTGCTTGCTATCGACCCTTTCATCTCATTCAGTAATTTGTATGCCTTTGTCAACAAAAGAATCGTTTGACCACAGACTCAACTGCAATAACACGGCTATTTCAATTCAATGTGCTGTATGTCTCTTGGTATCCCAGAAGCTTGACACATGAAGACATTATGTAAATATAAGTATAATTATTGTTATTTATTGTTTTTCTTTTTTGTATCATAATTTTTGTTTTCTGTTTGACTTTTTAATTTGATTTTTATTTTTATTATTCTTTATTTTATCAATCATTTTGTACACCCAAAATAATAAATCACTCACTCCTTCTGTTCACTTAGATGCAGTGGCACACCGTTGATGCAATCATCACCTTAGCTTTGGCCCATAAAGTTGTGATTATATTCAAGGCCAGGGTGGTTGACATAAAGGAATTCTTAAATTAATAAATTTGCATATCATAAATAATTCCATACAGAACTTTAACAGTACAGTACCAGTATCTTCATTTGTTGTTCACAGAATCTTTGGCTTGGAGGCTACAAGGATACTGAAGGGAAAGTTGTTACAGGATTTGACAAGCTCAAGAGTTACCTTGGACCAAACTTTGAGTTGATAGAAGATAAACCCATGTCTTTCTTTATCAGGGAAACTGCACATAAAAATCAGTGGAGTGTGGCACACACAACAATTTGGAAAAGACGGAAGTCATCTTAACTCCATACCTGGAAATTTTTGTTGCCTTTATGTTGTTGTGTTGCCTTTTGCTGCCGTGTGAAAATGAGTCCTCATGCAAAACCATTCCTATGAAAATGTGTTTCCCCTTCAGGTTCATTTCATGCAAATCAAACTCATTTTCATGTGAAGGGTTTTGCATGAAAACTTGTTTCACCTTCTCTATCATGTACCCTTCACTTACTGTCATTACACACAAGATTTGTCACATTTTAGTAGGATGGCAAGAGTTTCAAATTAAAGGTGGCATTCATTTTCATTTTATTGACAAAGCTTTGGCAAAAAAATTAGACACTAAGCTAATTTTCCTTTTGACAGTCAACTCGACAGTATGACTCATTTTAGAACTGTGCAAGTTCAAAGTCCTTCATGCATTTGTTAAGTTATATTTAGTGTGTTTTGAATGAGGTTTGATTTGTATGCCAAGTTGTTTTTTTGTGTGTGTGTGATACATTAGTGATAAATGATAAAATGCAAAATATGACTAAAATTGGCACTTAAATTGTCAAGTTGATGATAATATTAAATTTATAGCCTGTGTAGCAATCATTTCCGTACTTTCGATTCCGGAGTTTCTTACGTCTTAGTCCTGCCAAAATTGGGGCAAGAACAAAAAACTGTTTGTACAGGAATAATTCCTACCCAGGCTTAATATTACAAACTGGAACCTCCTGTAAGCGGACGTCGTAGCTAGGGGCAGAAAAAGGATCCACAGGAGAGGTATCCACTTGTGGAAGGTTAAGAATCTTGTGTTTTAATGTGGCTGGGACCTTGTTAAGGGTGCGTTTCTTTGGAGTGATCTGGATCCAGATCAGTGATTCAAGATCACCCAGATCATGGTACATCAAAGGAACCGATTAATCACAATGGTCACGGATTCATCAGCTTCTCTGATGCACCATGATCCAAGTGATCTGATCACTGATCCTGATCCAGATCACCCCAAAGGAACGTGCCCTAAGTATCTACATATGGAGATGTTATCTTTATGGTGTGTACAGACAGTGCAGTCAAAAAGGGAATGGTATGTTATTGTGTTATGTATAAATTTTTAACTGTTGATTGCAAAGCTGTACCAAACAGAATAAAATGGTATACTGATGGTAGTTGAGTCATTTTCAGGTTTAATTACAGCCTATATTTCAATGAACATTTTAAACTGGTTTCATCACTGCACATTTTAGTTTCTATTGGATCATTCAATGTTGTTCAACACTATTGTTACCTCTATTTGACAGTTTTCAGCCAAAACTAGTCCTCAGTGTTTTCTAGGTTTGAAGGAAAAGGTCACTCAGTTAAGGAAGCATTAATTGTACTGCTGGGTGGAAAGAAGTACTTTGTAAAGTATCATTATGCCTGGAAACACATGGGGGCACAATAATTAGAAGGAAGGTCTTGTAACTGCTGCAATATAGGTGCAGCTAAGTACCTATCATCAAGTTTTGTTCCATGATTTACAGAATATCATGTGATGTGCGTTTTTAAAGAACAAGTTTTTTCGACGAGATTTTACTCGTGGCACAGTTTGAGTCTGGCTACCTACATGTCTAAGGAATTAAGACAATGAAGACAGGCCAGTATATTGTGGTCAGCATATGGAGATTCCACTTAGAGTAGGACAATAGCGATGGGAAGTCAATCAAGCAGTAGATTTGGCATGGTTGATAGCCCATTGCGGACTCCCATATAAAAAGGACGTGGGTGCTTGTTGAACCTTTTAGGGGTTAAAAAAGCGGTTTTGGTACCTCTTAGAGTGTCAAGCCTCAAAAGGTCCACAGCAGGAGCTTTTACAGTACCCCTAAGGGTATTAGGCTGAAATAATATGACAGGAGATGTGTTGTTTTAGAATTGGTATCTCTTAGGGGTAAAAAAAAATTCAAGCCACACCCACAAAACAAGATCTTGGTACCTCTTAGAGGTTCTTTTCAAAACTTTTGGCTAGCACCCCCCTCCCCCCCGTCCTCTTTATATGAGAGTCTCCCCGGGGTTGATAGTCCTGCATGTGCTCCCACAGGATCTGAAGAAGCTACCTCTCCCTCCCCCCCCCCCCCCCCACACACACACCACACGGGCACCACATCTTTCCCCCACCTGCCCTAACTGTAAATAAGATGAGTCAGCAGTTTCTACGGCATAAAGCATTTGCTTTATTCTACACCACTTTAACATGAATGGTTACAGATACAACATTAGCTGAAGTCTGTAGCTAGTAAACAACAACAGTTTAATACCTTTATCACTGATTTTAACTGCCTTGCGAGTCATGCTGTCAATTCTACGTAAACATTTCTTGCTCTATCTTGATCAACAGTTCCGGTTGAAAGTATCACCTTTGAAACTTTAGTCCACCTCTTCTTCTTTCTCGATCTTGATATAGTTATCCTTCGCTTCTGCCTGCTGCAGCTTTTTCGCTTCGATGCTCAGTATTCCATCCTTGGACAGACGGGACTTGAAGGAGTCGCGATCGATATTCCTGGGTAAAGAAAACGCACGAACAAAGTGGCGAGTGGAAAAGCCTTCTTCGTTCCTTACTTCTTGCTTTCCTTCCACCACTAATTCTCCATCTTCTGAGCGAATAGTGATTTCCTCTGGCTTGAATTTGGACACATCAAACGAAACCTTGAGGCTGTCACGATCTTCCACAAGGTTCTCGGGAAATTTCTGTGTCCCCTTCACTCCATCTTTGCTGTCTTTTTTCGCCGTACCCTCTCCAGTTTCTGTGAATTCAATGTAAGTGTAACTTGTACCAAGTGCGGGCGTCCGATACCAAGGAGAGTGGAACGAATCCCATAATGATGGAAAGAATCGATCATGGCCTGACCAAAATTCAGGATTATGCCTGTAGATGGACATTTGACAGAAAATTACTGAAAGAAATTCAGGGAAAAATCAAAACGTTTCTCAATTTGTTGCAAAATTGGACAGAAAAGCTAAGCTTTTTTTCTTTTTTTGTTTTTTTTTTAAAAAAACATTGCTCCTTGTATAGGAGGTCGTACACATTTAAATATGGGAGCAGTTCTCCACATTTCGAGCAGGTTTGTTCCACAGTATCAGGCACAGTATCGACTGAATTAAAAATTTTGTGTAGAGGTGAATATTAAAAATGCTAGTACTGATTTCGTCACGCTTTTTAAGTGAGAAACTCACCTAATTCGGTGCATAGCTGGCCAAAGCAGACGAAACTTTGGAAGCAAGGACATTTTGAAGCTTTTGGTGAACAATATCCTCTCTGCGAAGTCTGATGCAACACAATCAAGACCGATTTTCTTACAGCACGCTGTCAGATTTTTATACCCTCACGAGATAAACAAACTTCGCGGCATAATGAAATTTGCCAAATTTGGAAGTTTCACCGGAAGTGTCATCAGCAAACTACAAAACCCAGTAATGCTCGGTCATGCTGATGATGATGAAACGCGGCACGGTTCTTACGATCCTAGAAAATTCCGCAACATTTAATTAAATCCCCAGTCCCATCTTGTTCCTTTGCTTGAACTTTGTTGACTTTGTCATAAACTTCGTGTTTTCTCTGGGCAAGGAAATTTCTTTTCAGGTCGCCAAGCTTTAGTTGGGATGGTCACGCAACGCTGATGTGGAGCGTCAGCGTTTCGTGACACGAGCAAAGAAAACAGCTGTAAATGTTCAATAAAGAAAGAGGAAAATCTTAACGACCTAGAGAGAAAAAGGAATACTTACTCGAGTTTACAGTTTACAGTGTTCGGTCTTGATTCAGAGGTGTAGCATCGCAATGACATGATGTCACATCCGGTTGAATATCCCATCATACACCAAAAGCACAATTCAATATCACGTGTCCGGAAGCATGATGCCTACGAAAAATATGGCGGGGGTTTGTTTCTTGCAAGGTGTGAAGGTAAGGCATTTTAGCGTTTTTCTGTTTTTATTTGCCCTTATGTGGCTTGGTCTTATATTATCATAAGTAAGGTTTATTCCGTCAACTTGAAAAGTAACTTGCAGAAGTTAATGCAAGCGCAAAGAAGCGTTTCAGGAGCCTCTGGTGAATTTTAGCACATGGCAATTTCACTGCAATTTGTATCACTTCATTAGGGCTTCAATACCACAGTCAGTACATAGTCTAAGCTACTAAATCCTTTGGTTGATTTTCATAACAACTTCTTGATAAAAGAAACTTTCCTCTAGATGGTCAAACCAGGCAGGCCAAATCATCCTCACAACTAGTCAATTTGCCTGGTGCCTGGCCCTTAATGAAACTAGCCTCCCTGTGAATTGTTGATGTTATCCTTCTAATCACAACAATTACAATTTCCTCAAATGTGATTGGTGCATAAACTGCTGTATTTTGCTATAATTAATCTGCAAAGTTGTAATCGGACAGTTGGCTGTAATCGGACACCTGTAATCGGACAGTTACATGAGCCAATCATTTTAAGTCCTCTCCACTAAATCACAACATTGATGACAATCACTATAGTAAACACTGACTGAGACTGACTTTGTAAAATTGTGGAGGTTTAGTCTCTGGTGACTGTTTTGAAAGAGACTTGACAGCCATTTTGCGAGCTGTTCTCCATATTTTATAATTATGATATTTAAAATGACAATAAAAAGCTCCTTATCAAATGAAACTATTACTTTTGTGGGAAATTGTAACTGTTATGATTAATTGGTAACAGGACATCGTGTTGTCCAATTCAGTCTGTAATCATATTCGTGATTAACAAATCAAACTCCCGCTTTGCGGTCGTCCAATTTTGTTAATCACTCGTATGATTACAGACTGAATTGGACTCCAGCCAGTCCTATTACCATTATTAATCAAATTATTACAAATCTCTGAATGGAGGTGTAGTTTAGTATTAATAATACTACTATATGGTCCTACATGCCTAGCTCCCTGAGCAGGCAAGATTAACCAAATCCTGCACTGTGATTGGCTACCCCAGCAGGGACTAATAGATGGCACTATCTTGCCACTCCAGGCTACATGCAGTGTCTCACCAGAAAAATTTGTTCTTTATCCCATATAATAATGCCTTTCTTAATGGTGTTTTTTTGTCTCTTTAGTTTACTTGTTACCTCTTAATGGTCTATATATTTTTTTCAATACAATTTTGTATTTTCTTATTAGGAATATCCAGAAGAACTTTTATTTAAAGCCAGCAGGCAACAGGTTCTGATGTTTGCCAAGTGGACAACTGACCTAACTCAAATCAAGGTGTCCATGTTGCACTGTCAAAGGCCTTAACACTATCACGCTGATGGCTGGATGAGACAGTCTTAACACTTACAGGTTAAAGCATTTACCAGATTCATTAGTGGTTCAACAGCTGTTCAGCATATTACTTTAAGAGAAAACAGGTTCTCGGCAGTTTGTATGACAGGCAAATTATAGGTGCATGGCTGTTATTTACACTTTGGTTATCTCCCCAGCAGACACATCCAGCTGCATTCAGAAGAGAAGGTTTTTGGTAATAAAAGCAAATTAATGGGTCAGGAACCTTTTGGGTAGCTGTTGCTATCTGCATGTTGAAAGCAAAGTTTTCCCTGTCGTATTGTTCTTCTGTTCATCTTACGACTGTGGCCTCTTGTTTCATATTTGCAGTTTTTCTAGTGCTTACAAAGCTTGAATGTATTTAAAACCTTTCGTATATTTACCAGATAGAAAACAGAGAAGCAACAATAACTCTATGTGCCGAGACTTACATGAAAACGATTCACTTTGAGACATTAGATCCCAGAGAAGGTGGATCATGATTTGTCTGTGTTTGGTTGGAGTGATTATTAATATTCCTTTATTGCTTACTTGCTAAATTAAATGAACAGGGAAGTGGTTGTTTCAATGTTGTTCAGCTATTTCTCAAACTCATTAATAATTCATCAAGTTAAACAAGGGAAATCATGACCGTGGCAGTGTTTGGATATCTGATCTTAATTAGCATAGATTTTTATGATTTTATTTCTCTGTTTTCGCCATAGTTTTGGATTCGATTGAGAACATATATCAAACACTCAAGACAATGTTTGACCACAATTCCAAACACCTTGAAGTTCATCAATAATACTCAGCTGCACGTCATATTTTCAACTCTCTTCGTGGTGTTTGGAAATGTGGTCAAACACAGTCTTTCGTGTTTGATATATTACCTCAAGAATTGCTTGTTACTTGAAGATGTATGTAACAAGATAACCTAGCCGTGCCTGGGGTACCGTTGTTGATGAGGGAGGGAGGGACCATAATGGTTAGGGAAGTACTGCTGCATACAGTGGAAAAAAATTGAATTTCTTTCCACTGTATGCGTCAGTACTTCCTTAACCATTTAGCTTCATGCTATTTAGTTATAATTTGTTATTGTGGAAATTGGAGACAGTGTTGATCATCTAATGGTTTGTGGACTGGACTGTACATCAAGCCGTTTTTGTTCTTGGGCAAGACTCTTTACTCTCTCAGTACCTCTCACCGCCCAGCTGTACAATTGGTACTTAGGTCCAATTCAGACGCCAGACATTTCATGAGCCGAACGTAATACGTTGAATTAAGTACATGAAAAGTTTGGCGCCTGAAACAGTTCAGAACGGCTATTTGAATTTAGAATGGCTCAGTCATTCTTCCCGCCTAGCTAAGCCAGGCATTTTGGCTTTGGAATGGCTTTGTTTCAGACGTCAAACTTTTCACATGCCGAGCCTAATGCATAAATTATTATAACATATTTTACGAGCAGTTTACACTTTGCCTGAAAATCGCCGACATTTCGATGTGGTTTGGTTCAAACTAACTAAAGTTTGCTGAATTAAGTTCAACATCTGAATCAACAGGCATACTTTTGATAATTTGGGCCAGTCTAAATTCAAATAATTGAGTTCAGCTCATGAAAAGTTCAGCGTCTCAACTGGGCCTTAGTGAACTTTAAAAATCTGATGGATTATTTTGAATTGTGTATTTTGTAAAGCATAAGAGATCAAGGAATTTGGTAAAGGTTGAAACATTTTCTTCTCTTACTACATGCCAAACAGAGAAGCAACAATGAAAGTATGTGCCAAGAGTCATGAGGAGAAAGAATCATGTTGAAACATTGGATTCCATATTCTTAGTAAGTGAGCCACAATTTCTTTGTGTTTGGTTTCATGCATTAGGCATGACATTTTCAGGTGGAAATTTTTATAAAAAATAGAAAGGCTACTGTTTTATTTTTCAGCTATTTCAAGAAACTGTTGTTATGTGGCAATACTACAGCTTAGCCCTTCAGGGTTGGGGTATACAAAAATTCCTTAAAACTGCAATGCCTGGGAAACTTGTTGACAAGATTAGTATTCTTTTGTGGGAGGAGGGACACAGTAATCTAATGTTAATTAAGCACACTAGACTGTAGATCAAGAAGTCAGGGTTTGACCCAACAGTCAGGGTCTTCGCATTGTGTTCTTGGGCAAGACACTTAACTCTCACACTACCTCTTTCCACCTTGGTGTACTAAATGTACAGACGGTTACTGGGTAAATTTAGTTGTACCCTGCAACAGGCTTTTATCCTATCCCATCCCATTTTCAAAATTGTCCCTTCGTACAAATGTGATGATTTCCTAATTTTCTGTGAAACAAACAGACTCGCATCCAATACACAGGGGAGTAGAACTACTCAATTTCACTTGATGTGACAGAGACTGGAGATGGTGGTTTAGATCACTTGGCCTGATACAGACTTTACCTTACCTTCAGACTCCAAATTTACCCTAATTAAAACCTTAAAAATCTGATGACTTATATTTAATTGAGTAGTTTGCAGAACTTAAGAGATCAAGGCTGTCATAAAGGTTAAAACAGTTCCCATTTCTTACTAGATTCAAACCAGAAAGATGTATGCCGAGATTTATATTGAGAAGATACATGTTACTCTCACACAGCTTCCTTTCACCCAAATATACAAATGCATGGTGGGTGAATTTCATACTGGGACTAAACCTGCCACAGACTGGCATCCCATTTGGTCGGGGGTGGGTTGGAGAGCACAGAGTAGAAAGACGCATCGTCAATTGATGCTACAGGAACTAGGATAAGGTGTGGAAGTTTGGATCACTTAGCCTGATGAAGACTTTACCTTACCTTAATCATCTAAACACCCCTTAGTAGGGGGAGGCTAAAAATTAAAATGCATAAAGATTTTATTGTTTCATTACTGTTAGGTTATCCCAACAAACCATTGTTATGTGACCATATACCTTAGCTCTTTGGGGGTAGGGTGTACAAAAATTCCTCAAGACTACAATGCCAGTGGTACTGTTGTTGAGGAGTGTTGTTTTGTGGGGGAAGGACACAGTGGTATAATGGTCAGTGTACTGGACTGAACATCAAGCAGTCTGGGTTTGAGCCAATGCTTAGGGTCTCTTTGTTGTGTTCTTGAGCAAGACACTCTACTCTCACACTACCTCTCTCCACCCAGGTGTACAAATGGGTGCTGGGTGAATTTAATACTTGGTGCTAGTCCTATGACAGACTAGCATCCCATACTGGCAGAATAGAAATACACCTTATAGACCTGGATAAGCTGTGGGGGTTTGGATCCCTTGGCCTGATGCAGACTTAACCGTACCTTCATTGTGGAAACTTTTCCCTGTAGGGTTGAAATGGAAAATTCTTATGGTTTCGTTTTAGTTGCGTAGTTTTTGAAATTAAGAGATGAAGGATGTCATAAAGGTTAAAACATTTCCTGATTCTTACTAGATACAAAACAGAGAAGAAACAAGAAAGGCTGTGCTGAGACTTTAGAGGAAAAAGAATTAAATTGAGGCATTGGATCCCTCATTAGGTGAGTGCCAATAATTTATTTTAAAACGAAGAGTTTTTCATCACTAGATGGTGCAAGTACTAGGAGTACATGTAATTGTACACAATGCAGACAAAGAATTTTAAGTGTATATGACACAATTTTTTTTTTTAAATATTTTCCTTCCTGAATATATCTAATAGACAAATACTGTTTTGAAAATGCAAAAAAAAAAATGTGGATGATTTTTCGTGGCCAAAATACAGTCAGTTTCCCTATAAAAGTGTCGCGGGAAACTGGGGATGAGAATTGTGTTTGTTATGTCACAGTGTTTGATAACATTGCAGTGGCGCAAAGCCACCTTGTCATTTCTCTTGCACATGGCTTCAAATGTGCAAGTGATTAGCTAGCTAGCAACGCTAATTTTCAACCCGCTCCATTTCCCTTCGCTTTCAACCATATTGGTTTGTTTATCAAACACAGTGACGTCACAGACGTAAATCATGTGACATTTTGGCCGTGCGATCCCTGGGACAATTTCAACATGAAAATAGCACGTATATAGAGGATATTACACGGTGGCGAGAAGATATGAATTTTATGTTGGAGTGGCAAGAACAATATCTCACGAGTGAGCAAAGCGAACGAGTGAGATATTGTTCTTGCCACGAGAACATAAAATTCATATCTTCGAGCCAACGTGTAATGTTCTTTTTATTATATGGAGAAACCAATTCAACAAAAGCAAAAGGCGGAAATCGTGACTTCATTGAACGATACGACACTCACAAAGGTGACATACGGAAAATACGCCACTCGGGTCCCGGATGAAGTGGCGTATGGAATCTACGAGTGGTTTAGTTCCCAGTAAAACACTCTTCTGAGAAAATAAAAATATTCTCACGATCTAAAAACTTTATAACTGTTTTTCTAACATTATTAACGACCAGAATCAGTGGGGAAAAAAATTGTGCCATATACACTTTTTAAAAATATAGAGTGCTATATTTTTGCTGGGGTTATTTATTTCGTGTTGCTGCTTGTCCCCGTTTTAGGTTGTTCTTAATTTCATTATGTTAACTCCGTGTATTTCTGTGATGATGATTTAACCAAACGACAAGCGCATTCCCGATGAGAGAATTAACTTGTAAACTATAGTCGAGAATGCACTGTATGTATATTTTGTTTTGGGGGTTTCAGAATGCCCATGGTTAATTGGACGTTTTATTTTTCTTTCTTTCAGGCTGCCATCTGAAGTGTACATGCAGCTACATTACCATGGAGAAGGAAGCAAAGGAAGGCAAAGTACTTCGTTTACACTGTAGATGGATCACGTTTTAAAAGTAAGGTAGATTACAAGGCAAAGTTTATCTCGATTGAGTTTTCATGCGAGAGATTGTTAGGGCGGAGCTCGTATTAGTGATTTCACAACACAAGAGTTGCTGTCAAATTGTCTCGTATCTTGCTAGTTTTTTGAGGAAGCCGTGAAGTGTATTCCAAGTTTGTAGCTGTAAAATTTAGGTAGAACATTAGTTCTACCTGGATTTGTTTTTGCAACACGAAGTCACGAAGTCCCGTTAGTAAACTTGTTGTTAGTAATTACTGTCAAATTGTCTTGTATATATTTCACAAATTTACTGAAATCTTTCTAGTTTTCAAAGACGCATTGAATTGACAAAAAAGGTTGCGCTTTTAAAAGGGCCAAGGAAAAAATTGAAAAGTGGAAAAATTGTCCTTAGAAAAAAAGTCTGCAATCTTAAATGGTGTCTGGTTTAGAGTCAAACATATACGGAGTCTTTTGGTTGAAAAAATCTTGCACTATGTAGGGTTTTTCCCATTAAAACTCACGGTATATACTTGATTTCTGGCTAGACTCTGTTCAAATACGCAGAATTTTTTTCTTTTTGGCAACCCTACATAGTCAAAAAATAGTAAAAGAGATAGCCTACATTTTGACTAGTTACCAGGCCCTTTTAAAAGTGCATTTTTTTTATTTTCCTCACTTGTTTGTAATGAATTTTAATTGAATTATTTAAGAGTCAATAAAAGTTATATTGTATTCGCCTGTGTGATTGAGTTCTATTTGCTGTTGCATTTTTATTGTCTGTAATATCTTTAAACAATGCTAAAATAATGTACACAGAAGTCATCACTAGCTGTTTTCATTTCATTTCTTTTTTTTGTTTTGCAATGAGTAACTAATTAATTAAATGAAAATCAGTAAAATTAAATTAAAACGTGTGAAGGAAAAAGTTCGCATTTAAAAACTAAGACTTTTGGCGGAAAATCTGAGAAATTTGCACAGCGGTGCAAGAATTCCTCGAGACGTGAAATACAAACTGATCAAATAGGCGACCAAATAAAATTTAATTCCGAAATAGATTTTTTAAACCTCGCAAAATGACCGTGAAGTACCGTTTCAACTGACTGAGTTGAATCAGTTTATATCCAATCGAGTATGATCTGCAACTGTTTGTAACTCTTCATTCATGTCTCTCTCTGTCAGACGATGATATAGATTGTACTCTTCGGATCAGTTACGCATGAGCAAGAACTCTCTCATCAATTAATAATTTCTTGTTTCTTGTAAAATTTCGATGGGTTATAAACCCATCTAAGTTTCGAAACAAGTTAATTTTCTCTTCCGATGAGACTGTTCAATCCGTTCTCTTTTCCCGCGCAACGACCAAAGTTTTAACACCACAAAATAATCAATATCTGGTAACAAAGATGTTTCCTAGAATAACGCCAAATTTCTCCGGCCGCTTCAGTATATTTTATAAACTCGTCAAGTGCTCTTGTTGAAATATTTTCAAAAATGTTTTACTCTGTTTGGAACAAAGGTTATCAAAGAAAAATGCTGAGGTACTTCTTTTGGACGTCCAGAAATCTAATCGTTAGAAATAACAGAAGAAAACTAACATGTTTTGCAAAGGCGCAACGAGAACTTTATATGACAAGGCACATTTTAATACCAATTCATATGCAAATATTCAGCATCATCCTTGTTAACAAATACAGTTGCTGGTTTTTTTCTAGTTTTGGTTGCGATTGTTACAAAATTGTCGGCAGCCTTTTTGATCTTAAAAAACAATCAGTGCAATAGCTAATTTTAAATATTTTTTGTTTATTGCATGCGACATGTTCTCTTTTGGAAGTCATTGCAAGGCAATTGTTGAAAAACAAAAGATAGCAGAATCGAATTTGATTTGCAAATGTTAAAGCATGTACAGAAACAGGTTTTATATTTTAAGTTGTTCGCGATGCAAAACTCGTTCGTACTTTAACGCTGAAAGTATCAATTTTCCTTAACAATTGCTTATCTTGGTGTTATCTGTCGTTCTGAGAATTCAGTAGGACATCAAGGCAATATCACCTATATTCGATCATTTTGTTTATCACTCTCGCTATACTTCTCTGCTTTTTCCTTTTCACAACACCTTTTATAAACCAGATATTGATTTTAGAAGCTTAAACATTCAATATCTAGAGGTTAAAACAAACGTTGATCTGTCGTTAAGGTGGCACTTTCAAAAATTGAGAGCTGTTTAGTACGTCCAATAACCTGAAGATATTTTCAATTTATTTTTAAGTAATTGTGGCACAACGATAAGCAAGAAAAGCTTCGATTTGCAGTTTAGCCTTCCGAATTCCTTAAAGTATTCCCAAACGTTCGTTACCCTTGGGAAATCTTCGAGTGATCTCCGGAATTCTATCGTCGGCAATCTTCGGAATACCTCGGATGGCTGTCGGCAGCCGTTCGGAATCTTCGTATTTCTTCAGAAATCTTCGTAATTTGCAGTCGCCGTTTTTGGCCAGAGTCGATATTTGTTTTGAAGTATGTTTCAAGATTGCTGAACATGTTTGTAAATAATTTCATTATTCAATTCTGTGTTCATGTGATCAATTCAGATGACTTCAAGAGTAGTTTTTTTTATCCTGGAATTTTTATGCTTATAACATTATGATTTCGAGGCTTTATGCGATGAGAATTTAATGTTTGAAGACAATTGCAATAACAGGAAGACAATTTAAATTTGTTACGCAATAATTTCGTTTGTTCCAAAATATATTTTCTCTGTTTCACGCTACAGGCATGCGGTCCTATTTTAATCTCCTCGTACATGGGAAAACACTGAATATAACTTCGAGGTTTTACTCGATCCGAAGAGTAGACTGTTGCGACATCATTTTAATTGTAGCAAGACAATTTATTGTTGTAGAGTGAATTTCGTTGTTGTCAAACATATGTTTTCGTTGTCGCACAGGCCAATTTAGTCTCCTTTTTCCTAAAAAAACACCCACTATTTGAATAGTGCCACCGTAAAAACTCAACGTTGTTTATCCACTTAAAATTTTTCCAGAAAAATATTTCCAAAAATTGTCCGGACCAAAATGGTGGCTACCAGAATCGAGATCTCAGGTTTGAAGTACGGTCGAAGTTTAGTTATTGAAAAAATATTGAATATATATATATCAGTCATTCGAAACAAATAAATACCATGAGTTTTTCTACTACAAAAAACTTCGGCAACTAATCCTTACAACGCAAGCTTCAAATATATCGCCACCATTTTAATCGAAAGTTATGAAATTAAAATTCTCATCTCTTTGTCATCTCCACTGTTGAATAACCATTTGAACTCCTTATGAATTTCAATCTCTTCTTTCGTTCCACGGGTGATACCAATGAATTCCGTCTTCGTCGTTAGGCCATTTCCTCTCCTTAAAGAAGACAATAAAGAGAAACATAAGTTTTTTTCTCAGGACAAATGTATTTCCTACATACACTATTACCACAAAGGCAAGCAGTCACCAAATTTCGTATGAGCCGGCTGCACGTGGCAACGGTTTTCGACTTCCCGGGAGCAACACGCAACGAGAAGAACAGGAAATATTAAACAAATTCACCTCAAGTATCTTACAAACTTCTGCAAAAATTATTTCTTAACCCTTCACTGAAACGTTTCATCTCAGTGATTGCAAAACTACGAATTAATATCTGGTTTATGAGCGAAGTTGTGTGCAGCTCAGCAGACAAAATTACGAGCGAAAGGTGGAACTTAACTTTACGAAGGTAGAAATTGTTCCGTTTGGTGAAGAGCAGAAAGGTTCAAACGTGCACTCACCATCAATATTTTAATACTTCTCTCTCGTTGTGCTTCGAAGGAAGAACATAGCCAGGTACGACATCACCAGGAGCACATAAATCCACGTCTGCGCGCACCATAAACAAGTGTTTGGTTGGACGCAATTCCACAAGTAGTCATGAATATTGATTACAAACCAGTACCAATCGCTGATCAAAATGTCCCGCATTTTCACGGGTTGGATACTATTGTATCACTTCAAAAATATCAATTTTTCTCCATATCTTTGCATTTTTAGGCTTTATTTAGACAGCATAACATTTGTCAAGACTGAATCACGCGGTCGTCATATTTCGTTAAATAAACCTTTTGTGATAATCGTAATGGTCGATTTTGAAATGTTTTTAACATCCCCGTGCAAAGACCTGATGGCCTACGAATCAAAACTTATAATTAGGTGGAAGTTAGAAACAATTAAAAAAGAAAAAAAAAAATACTATAATTAAACCGTTTCTAAAATTTGATATTGTATGTTATCGTTGAAATCAAGGGCACTAACACAAAATCGAGGTATTACCGTTGGAAATCATGGGTTCCCGTGTGGCTTCCCACCTCTTTTCCGGCTTGCATTCGCAATCCCGCGGGCTTTTAATTAATAATTAATCCTCCTTTTCACTGTGCATTCCCTCGTGCGTTTCCTCTTGTCTTTCTCGATCTGGTTCTCCTTCTAATCCCTGCGCTTTTCGCCACACGCTAAGTCGTTCATTCATCTGTGGGTCTCCCTCACCGACATCCGTGAATTCGTACTGGGTTTCCTCGTGTTTTCTCTTCCGTTACGCCGTGACCTCCCTGCGTTACACGTTTCGCGTGCATTGTCGTGGGTTTTCCTGCGTTTTACTACGGCTTTGCTTGTGCTTTGAGCACGTGCGTTACCTGCAAGTCACCCATACTTTAGCTGTGAGTTTCCCAATGCCCTTGCCTATTTGTTACACCGTAGGTTTCTATTTCCCGTGCGCTCCCCTACACGTTGTTCCCCCATACGTAACCCCTTGCGTCCCCCCCCCCTCCCCCTCCTCGGTAAGTTTCCTAGTGGGGTCTCTTCTGCGTTCCCTGTACATTCACCGTGGATTCCCTGTGGGATACCCCTTACATTTCCCGTTCATTTAATGTAGGTTCCCCAATGCCTTTTCCCGTCCGATACTCCGTGCATTCATTGTGGGAATAGCGCAATTCATATCGGTTTCCAATCCGTTCCCCGTACGTTTTGCAGGCTTTCCCTCATGTTTTCAGTTCATGTTTCCTTCTCTTGTCCAATCAATTCCTTAATGGTTCCCTGATAAGTCCCTGCAATACTCGCCGTGCCTTCCTTGTATATGACACCGTGCTTTTCCTAAGCGGCCAATGGTAAATTTAATTGTACATTACTCAGCAAGTTTCCTGTTCATGCCACGTACATTTTCTCCCGTTTTATGTTTTTCCTGACCCTTCCCGGTGCGTTGTAACATATGTAACACGTGCGTTCTTTCTTGGTTTCCCAGTGGGTTCTCCTAACCTTTTCCTGGTGCGACACGTAAACATCGTTTGTTCCGTGATTGCGCCCCCCCCCCCCCACCCCCCTCAGCATTAGCATTAACCAGAAGAGATATACTGAAATCTATTGAACCGGAGTAGCGGAAGAGCTCACGTAAACGTAAGCACCTCCCCGGTGCGTGATCCCTCTATGCAAGTTCATTTGCTTGTCACAGATCACAGCGACATCGCTGAAGCAGTTAAGTTCTGTGAGAGCGACAAAGTTTCGCCCGAGGCAATTGATGCGCAATATGCGGGTGAAAGTTGAAAAAACCTTCCTCCCTACAAACGTATTGGGAGCTCAAGGAAGCTGTGATGCCGTGTAATTCCCTAACATAAACATGCTGTTGGCAATCCTTTGCACATTACCAGCAGGCTCAGTTGAAAGCGAGCGGTCCTTCAGCTCTGTGAAGCGACTGAAAACATACTTGCGCAATACAATGAATAACGAAAGAGAATGCTATCACTGATGTCTTTGCTACACAGCAACCACGCCGCTTGTTACTTGTAGAGATTTTGAATGATAAGAGAAACGAACTGTTGTAGTTGTAACAGGAACTTTCATCCGCCATTAATAAATTTGAAACGAATAACAGCAAAGGGAGAAACAAGAACAATATCAAGACACGTATAAATCCAACCTCGATCCCAGGCTCTCTCTCTCCTTTGCCTCTCTGGTACAAATCAATGTGTTGCGCAACATTTACCGAATTCGTATTTGGGCTGACCCCTAGGAAAAATCGTGGCTGCACCTCTGAAAATCACTCTTCCTGTACCAAAACCAACCTCATATCCCAGTGCTTATCATATCAAGTGTGCCACAATATTCAGTATTTTACTTGCTGTCGTTTGACGTCATCGAGTTAATGACCGCGTAATTGATTTAACGGAAAATTACCACAACTTTCAATTTGCATTCCTTCCGTTTCTGAAATCTTCGATTCGACTCGATTTCAAGAAATTTATCGTTTTCAAATAAACAGATTATTTGATTCCTATTAATTTCAACTCGAGCTAATCAGGATCACGGGTTAATTTTTTTTTTTCAAAATTGAGATATATCGGAGTAGATGTAAAATAATAGACTTTTCGCTTTCAGTAGCAGAAATGTGGTGGGTTTTTTTTCGCTACGGAATTAATGAAAATGTGCTGTTTTGGGTAATCTTAAAACTTCCCGACACCATCAAAGAAAACGCTGTTCGTCTTACTAAAATCCCAGCCGACGCTCTTGATTCGCTTTTATGAACATCGCTCCATTTGCACTAAATCGACGTACGTAATTTTCTTTTTCAAGTTCGTTAAAACATTTACAATTCATTCTGCTCACCGTTTTTCCAAAGATTACACCTCGTGCCGCGGACTGCATAACCGGATGCACTCGCAAACCTATAAATGTAGGACTAACGCTGGTTTTTCTGTGTGTGTGGTTTTGATGCGCTATTTATCTACTTCGTTTTGTACACTGGAACCTGCACCTGGAGATATTTAATTAACCAAAACAACAGAGCTGGGCTAACTATAAGAATTACACTGAATTATATCAAGGTCTTAACAAATTTATTAGCGAAACACGACAATGTTAAAAACAAATTTGAACGAAACAGGGCAATGATGAATTGATTATCACTACATGGAAAAAAATCTTTTTCATGGTCGTACCAGGAGAATTATAAACCACTCAATTTCACTTCGTGAGAAATCTCGTTAAAAATCAATAGTGCTAGCCTGTGAATATTTGCAGCCATCGAAACAAATTACCTTACACGCGAAATAAACTACACTGAAAGTCATGTCCCAAATGGGTTATTAATGTCTTTTTGTTTCCACTGAGTCCCATGTCATGAGTTTAAATATTCCCTTTGTATGATGTTTGCCGAGTCTGGCTTTGACAAATCTGCTCAGTTCCGTCCGCACCAAAGCCAACACGAAAACCACTCGCCGATTGAATGACATCTCTTTTACCAAGGCTATTCTGGTTTAATTTCACCCCACTCTTGCTTGCTTCATGCTTAGCATCACACCTAGAATACCTGACGTGTTTACTGCACGACGCTGACGACGAACTCTGTGCAGCGTCTGTGATCGGTCGTTTCAGGTCTGATGGCGGCATTTCCGTGAGGTGCTGGCAGGATTTTAGATATTTTCCATTGGTGTATTTCAGCATGTTGCTGCTCGTCTTTTCTTTTCCATCGCCGCATCTTTTCCCTTTTGATTTCTGTTCTTTTCCAGTGCCGGTGGTCAGAACGACTGGCGTGTCCACCAGCCAAGAAAATGACTGGCGGAATTTCGGCGGAGAGTGCTGTTCTTCACTTGTGGACGCCACCTCTGAACTGTCTTCATTCGATGTTTCGTTGGGCCGAGCAACCGAGCTTTCTGCCATTCCAGTCGCATCCACTTCAACTTCGGCGGCCTTGCAATGTTCTTTACCATCGTGTGGTGTGCGTACCTTCGAGCTAAATGATCCCATTTCAGAAACTTAACCAGCCTCCCTGTAGCTAGTGAGGCAAACTGAATGGAAACTCTGTCGCAATCGTTTCTTTTCTCGTTTATTGACTGTGTTATGATGTAATTGGCAACGATGAGAAGTTTCTGACGCATTCAACAGTGCCGGCAAGTTGAGAGGGAAAGCTGAAGAAATGGTGAAAGATAACCGAAAAACAATCCAGAAATCACGCAAAAAGATATCGGCATAGCTGTAGAGGCAAAGAAACTTAACTCTCTGTCTATTGCATTTTCCTTTCTTCAAACTGGAGATTGTGCGTGGTGAAGACAAAGCATAAAATTCCGAAGCCGTCCCGTGACTGGACGATCTGGATGCTTCTGAGGATTTTCGGCCTGAGTGTGAATACGAGGATGACGGCGAGGCTTCGTGGAATGCGTAACGACCCAGAGACGCCCTCCTTAGTCCCTTGCCCTCCCAAAGCGAACGTGGTGCTGCAGCCTGGGCACGAGGTAGAATCTAGGGAAGCAAAACTAAGAAAACTAGGGGTTCCATGTTGGAAGTGACGTGCTGCACCATGTCATGAGCTCCTGCCCATGTAGAAAGATGGTAGGGGTCTGGGGGGGGGGGGGGGGGAGATACAAGCGCTCTAACCATGAAGCCACTACACCTAGCTCCACCGGGGCGTCTAAAGTTGGCATACTTCAGATGCCACCAAGAGGAATGAGCAAGACAGTGAAAGAGGAAAATACATGCCATCTGACAGGATGCAGAAAAACTAACAAATTAATACAGCCTTTCCAGTGTACGAACAACAGTGAAACGAAAAGCACTTCAAAGTCTCACCCGCAGTTTAAACTCTTTAATAGATTAAACTTATTTTAAAATCATTATGCCCGCCAACTGTCACATATGCCTGATCTGTTTCTATTATTTGTTGACAGGTATTAGTTCTTCATTTAACAAGGGTTTTCCGTAGAATCTTGTGTGTATAATTCGTCGCTGCCTTCTTGTGGGACATCCGCAACATCAACGATGAAGTAGTTTGCAGGCTCTTCGCCTATAGTAGGTTGGATCGCCTGCACGTCAAAAATTCGCCACGAACGAAATGGCGGGTTATCGTCGCTGTTTTAGGAGAAAAACTACTTCAAAATAATCAAACTCTTCGAACGCTTCCCTTTGCATCAACGAATATACTCCCTTCGAACGCTTCCCTTGCCGTCAACGAATGTACTCAACGAACGGTCAAAGCACGAGGTCGCAGATTCAAGTCTGTCCATCATAAATTCACCAATCGCAGACTTTCTACGCAGTGGGGCCTGGGAACTGCTAACAAACAGATAACCCGAAGTCTAGATATCAGGACGAAAATAGGAGGTTGCCTGGGCAGCAATAAGATGTAATCAAAGTGTTCTATGAGCAAACACGTGAATTCTGTAATGAATAATAATTGATCCGGGTTAACCTTTGCGTAAAATGGAATTACTCTTTTCCTAAAGAAAACCAGTGGTTTAGAGCAAAGTTTATAATAAGCATTAATCAAAGCTTTTTAACCGAAAAGAATTATTCTGACAGTAAACTTTCTCAAAGATCATTTCTCTGGACTTCATACCCACAGAAGAAAGGTTATTTAAAAACTGCTTGCCAGCGATGTAAGACAATATTGACAGATACATAAGCCAACTTTTTGGTGACTTACCTTGACCCTTTCCTAGTCTCCTTCGCAGCATCTAATTCACCGTTGCGTGACACACGGCCGAACGAAACACGTTGTCCTCGAGATGTCAAACTATATATGCGCCCTCAAAACAGCAGAATTGCGAAAAGTTAACAGATGATGGACGAACCCCTCACTGACAGTCTGATCCCCCACTACAACCCGTAAGCTTGCTTACGTAATCCACGAGTTAAAAAGCACAGAGACAAATTTACTGACATTTTTTTTTTCACCAGCATGGAACTTCATGGATAATTTATATCGGGTAACGATGTGATCCCCATTTGACCCAAACGCATGTTAAGTTATAACATTTCACCGATATTGTTTTCACACAACGCTGAGTTTCCTGTTTATTTCTCTCGTTCTCTTCAATCTTGCGATCATATCCAATAAATCGAGGGGTTTGTGTTGGAAACACGAAAAATATGGCTGCGGTAATTCATAATGTCAAACATTTGTAACATGACAAACTCATGGTACTCCCTAACTAACGAACATTACATGGATAATTAACAATTATGTGGGTTATAATTAATGATAACGAACTGTAAAAATTATTCCTTTTCAGTGGTTAGTTACAAACATTTCATATCCTAGTCTAGTGATATTTGTTATACAATCAATATTAACATTCAAGAGTAATAATTTAAACAATTCCTATTAACACAACATATCAAATGAGTCTGTACAAATAATTATTTTTCTGTACTTCATCTTGAAAGCGATCTTGGCGCAGCTTCCACAGAATTTCGTTGATTTTCCAGGTGAGCTTTGTATAAGTCACGGAACTCGTAAATAAAGTTATATTGCTGGGAAAAAAAATGAAAAAAAATGAACAGTGATCGCGGTTCTCTGAGATTTTACTTGCAAAACTAGACTCTAGTTAGAATTTAACTCACTAGTGTGTAGCTCAAAGCCCTCCACCTTCCTCTGTAACTTGAACTTAATGCGATTTTAAAATTGCGTAAACCATTAAGTTTGCGGATAGCATTGCCGAATGACGTCGTGGATTTTGGTCATCACACGGGAAATTCCCGAGAATTTAAACCCCACGACGATCATTGCTTTGATTGACAGCAGTTTAAAATTTTCTCAGTTAACAGGTGACGAAATTTAGATGACCGCAGTACAGTCGAATCATATAACCCTCAATGGCGCCGGGAACATTACGAGACAGACTACGAGACACAAACCACGACCGGCTTCCGCTTTTATCTGATTGGTTAAGACGGACACTTGCTCCACCTTGAACAATCTCGTTCCCAGAGCCCACGTGTCTTTTGTTCAGCGCTAAGACACGGAGCTCTCGAATAATCAATTTCCAGACTCCAAGATTTTAGGAGTTCCGGTTTCACGGCGCATGCGTGCCTTGGTTTAAAACATGGCAATCTCGTTCCCAGAGCCCACGTGTCTTTTGGTCAGGCGCTGATCAAAAGACACGTGGGCTCTGGGAACGAGATCGCACATTGAATGGATGAAATTGAGAAACAGCACGTACCTTCACTGTCTGGAATGCCCGCTGACCTCTGATTTGGCGCAGCTTGGAAATGACGTGATCGGGAATCACAAGTTCATCCAGGGTTAGCAGTAGGATTGCTGCAGCTGATAAAAAAGATAAAGTCTTATCATATAAAAGAGCAGAGAACATGTACTTAAATTGATAATAGCTTGTTTGGAATTTATCAGAAACTACTTTGATGACAAAACTATTTTATTGCATATTAATGGTTTCTCGGCGGAAAAAAATCGAAGTAGTGACGGACGCGCTAATATTTTGGCGGGAAAAAACTGGGCGTTTTGTCAGACGCGAAAAAGAAACCGGAGGCGCGTTGTGGCGGAAAAAAAATAATTGCATTGCATAGCATTGGGCATTGCGCGGTATACTATGGAACGTGTTGGCATTTCTAGTCTTTACATGTGTGGAATTAGATTCTTCTAGTACTTACGGTATTCAACGATATCTGAAACACTCACCTACACAAGAACTTCCTAAGCCAGAAACACAACTGAAACAAAAACTAACTATCATTAGAATTTAAAATATTACTATAAGCCCTCCTCAAAGTAACACTCCACCCCCAAAATCTCAGATGCAAAATTCCGTCTGAAAATAAGCCCTGGTTTGGTGCTCATATTCAGATTTAGTCTAACAAAAGATATAATTACAGAACATGTTTTCTATTTTACATGGTATGAGCTCAGAGACTGTCGAGACTTCTGATGTACCTAGCGATTCAGTGCACCACTTGTTTTGTTCTACTGTATAGCTGTACGTTTAGGGTCGATTTAGGGAGTTTCATGATACACTAATTACTTGTATGCACCTAAATCTCTTCATTTGCGAAAACATGTTCTGGACATCAGGATTTCAAACGCTGAAGTTGTTTTCCACTTGACCATCTGGTTATGGAGGGCAAATTCTTGTCCAAAGTGCGCTGATTTCTTCATCTGACAACCCATGTGAATCAACAGGTTCTACACTTTCATCTTCACTTAAAATATCTGCTTCTGAAATAATATCACTGCTCTCTGCTCCACATTCATCTGACTAGCTTTTTTTGAGCGAATTCATCTTGAAGCTTTTGGGATGATCGTATCCATTCAAATTACTTGTTAAATCAATGGGCCGATGAGATCGGCTCTCTGGCACAAATAAGTATTTATGGCCATACTTACTGTAAAAGTGTCCTGTGTCCAAAGCTGATACATTGTCTCAACTGTTCAATCATATCACTGCAATCAGCCATGGTAGGAACATTTCCTTCTTCAACTGGGAAATGATGAACTTTAAATCCAGCACAGCTGTACTCGTCAACAAGATAAGGGACTCTACACCTGGAAAGACAATTGAGGTACACATACACCACACAAATCAATAATTATTGCAAGTGTGTTGAACAGATGTTCTATCACTGGCAGATGACAATAAGCCCGTGTATTCGATTCTTCTCCCACACGAGTTGTCTTAGAATCAACCCAAAAAAATCCCATACTGATGACATTGTTAGCTTTTCCAAGATCCATCGTTTAGCGTTCGTCAATCATTATAGCTTTGAAATTTTGCATGCAAGTGACAAGCATTCCAAAACACTACAAACCAACCTCTGTTCAACTGGATCATTAATACAAAGTTTTTCCAAAAGAATTTTGGCATCTTTCTCATGAAGGAAGAATTGAACATTAGACTATCCAATTCATGTTGAAGTTTTATGTTGTTTAACCACTCTTCTCTGAATCCTCCTGAAAAAGTATTAGGCCTACATGTGTGGCTTAACATGCACACCAGTTGAAGACAGATACTTAGCTGGAGCCAAGAGGTGAGTGACCATCACCCTGGCCTATGAGAGTCATAACTTTGACTCCTATTGAGAGAACTTAGAAACTATCTTTAGAGTAGCTTGAGACAGTCTCATTGTGACTACATGTAAGTGTCTGAATAACAACTTTCTCAGAAATAGGCCTTTTTGGTCATGTGATGCGCTTTTCAAGAACACACTGATCTAGTCATTGGTAATGCCCCAAAAATGTTATCAGAAATGAAAAGAAGATTTATAAACAAACTTACATGCAAAAAGAGGGATTTTCTATGGAAGGATTAGAAGGATTTGTAGAAGAAAAAGATTCCTTGCTCTCACTAGCCATTTAAAACACGCTTGTTCCAGTTCTGAAATTCATTTAGCTGTAGCTAAAACTTAAGAAATTATCAGTCATGTAAGCAACTAATGCAAAAGGCCTATATTTCCAATACGCGTAACATCCATTTCAGTCCACAAATAAAATTATTACATAGATATGATCAAATTACCTGACCATCTCACGATTAGAACAGAACACAAACACATCTGTAATGTTGATGGCCTTGAGGTGAGCTGCAAAGAACAAACAATAAAAGCAAGATGCATTTTGATCATGTTACTCACAAACTGTCTAACCAGACTGGCATTTGACATGTCATCACTGCTTTTATTCTTACTTACATAAAGCTACCACATACTATCCCCATTGTGTATAAGGCCAGGTTTTTTTATCAAGCAAACATAATTCTATTAATCTTCTGACATGTAAAAATGATAATCTTACCTATGTCTACACTTAAATTCCTGTTGGTATCTTTATATTTGCATCCTAAAGGCCAACAAAATATTCAACAGTGATTAAGCCAAAATCAAAGCAAATGGTAAATGGCTTGGTTTTCTTGCAAACCTCAATCAATGTCCCCTCGGTCTGCACAATAATAATAATAATAATAATAATAAATATTTGTACATTTTACAAGTTCGTCTGAAGAATTTATCATCTACAATAAACTCTCATAATAATTTAAAACTAGGTAAAATTTCCATAAAAAAGTATTTACTTTACCTGGTAACCCACTGATGCAAACAACCTCTGCACAGCATCCAGTGAATGAAAGGTCAACCCTTAAATTGCATGAATTAAGATTTAATTAGTGATCCATGCTGTTTCACAGTAAAAATATTACGGTATGGAATTTTCTGGGAGGCATATTAATCCAGAAGCAGGAGAGAGATTCTAGGCAGTTCCTCACTCAGGGACAAATGGTTTGGGTTCTTCTAAGTGAAGATAAATATACCTTTTTCTTGAGCAAACACAAGGGCAATACTGACAAGATATAAGCTGCAGGTTCATACAAAAAAGTCTAAGGGCTGACGTTCTCCTAGCATGGGCTCACGCAAGCTAAAGCCTGTTTAATTTCTAATAAGAGATTTATTACATGCTTAAAATTGTTTTCAAATGTCCCATGGATCAAGGTCAGGAAAAACAACTTATAATATTGAAATTCCTGAGATAGGCATCTTCAGCTTTTCAGAAACACCACATAAACTTATTTAAAACTGGGCCAAAATATTGGCTGATTTTAAAAAACTCCTGCGCACCATAAATTGTGCGCTTATTGGGAATATAGGGAAGATATTTGTTTACAAACATTGTTTTTGTTATTTAAATGTTCAAATTGCTAAACAAAAGAATTATTTGTTTCACCAGTCAATAGTTAGTAACAGGTGACGTCATTGATATCTTTGCTATTACTGAGAATTAACTTGTTTACCAAATTTATCCCTAAATCCATTCTACCAAACTAGAAATACACACGTATTACATTTAGAAATTACATATAATACAAGTGTAAAACTGATCCGCTGCCAGCATTGGGCTAATCTTAGCGGATCAATTATTATCAGATTACTTAATATATATTAGATTACCTTAAAATAATGCATAAAAGATTATTTTGATATAAACTTTTACCCCTGTTATATTGTCAACTTATAACATGTAAATATTCTGGGGAAAGCAAATTAATTGTGGCTGAGCAAAGGTAACATATAAACATGTTTAAAAATTTCTATTACCAGTCTACTTGGAAAGGTGTTAGATTTTCAACAACATCAGTTTCTTCATCATCTGAGCTGTCAAAATCGTTTCTTCGCACTGGGGAACGCTGAAGTAATGAAATAATTGAGTGAATTATTGAATGCTACCATTTTTAGCTAAATAAAGGCAAACCAAAGGAAAAAAATCGAATAAACTACCTCAAACACCATCTTCACGAACACTTGATCGTGACTTCAAATTTCAAAACTTCGCCTTTTTTCTTACGACGCGTTTGATTGGTTGAATTTTACTAGACCCAGCTTCCTTTTCGTCTCCGAGGGATTGTCCTTATATGGAAACAAGAACTCGGACGAAGAGCCAACACTGCAGTTTCATTTTCACATGTTAGCGAGAAGACTCTTCCGTCCAATTTTTGGAGTATTCTAATCGATATGGTAAGTAAGAAGTGGTTAAATATGTTCTTTGTTGTAGACGAATTCATCTTGTATCAGTGTTTAGAGTGTAGTGGTCGCGACAGCGCAGTTGTGCAAGAAAATAGCTAGGGATTGTATTCAATCTTTTCTTTGTTGTGGAACAATCTCCAGCTTTATTTTCTATTATTTACTAAAAGTTACTCGTATCCTATCACACCTCCGCTTGAGAGAGGATCTTTGTGTGAAGGTTTTTATCAGAAATCAAATGCTATTCCTGTTTTTATCTAAAATCTACGATTTTGTTCGTCCATTGCCGCAAGCTAAACATGGCGGTGTAAACAATGAATGCATAGCAGTAATGTGAAGGTATCCGGTCATTTCGCCCCATTGTCATTTCGCCCCCAGTCATTTCGCCCCAACCAAAAGTCACTTCGCTCCATACAGAAATTACTTCGCTCCATGATATAATTAAAGTGTATATATGCTTACAAGATTATCTGTATTTGCCTAGCTGATGTTACAATCGTCCCATTTATAAATACGATCTTCATGACATGTTTGTAGTTGTTAGTATCACTCAGGCAGGTACAAAAGTTGGACCGGATCAACTAGGACCGTCAATCCGGGTCGGATCAACTCGGATCGACTCGGATCGTCTCGGATCATGAAAAAAAACATAAAATGAAATGAAATTGAAATTTTTACCCATTTGAAGGTTAAAATTGCAGTAAAAAATGAGCCAAATTAAGAAAGACTTGCGACATTTCTCTGTGTCGTGCTGTGTAGTCAAGCCGCCATTTTGTATTCTAAGTGTCCACCAAATTGATAGTTTCAGTCATAACCCATTTTTGTTACGCTGTGTGATTTCGCAGAAATTCGCTTTACTTCTGTTTGGTCAAAAAGAATAACCTCACAGCAAAAGAAATAACTTCACGGCAAAAAGAATAACCTCAAGGCAAAAGTTAAAGACTCACAGCAAAAGAAATCACCTCCCGGTGAAAAGAATAACCTCACAGCAAAAAGAAATAACCTCACGGTGAAAAGAATAACCTCAGAGCAAAAAGAATAACCTCACGGCAAAAGAAATAACTTCACGGTAAAAGTAAAAGACTCACGGCAAATAGATAAACCTCCCGACAAAAGAAAAAGGACAAAGAGACTCACGGTGAGGTTGCCATGTGGTTATTTCTTTTGCCGTGAGTCTTTTACTTTTGCTGTGAGGTTATTCTTTTTGCCGTGAAGTTATTTCTTTCGAGGAACTCTAAAACATTAAAATAATACTTTTTCTAAGACATGAACTGTTCAGATAGCCAAGTTCCCCGAAATAAGTCACTTTTTTAACCATCATGACAGCTCTCTAGGCCGTCATGTAAATGCTGCATCACGCAAAAGCTTAGAAATTCAAGCAGAGTGTATCACAAAACCAAGAACCCATTCGGAGCGAAAATTTGTATGAGTATTAGTTTTCAGCTGCTCTTATACATCATTTAAGTAAAACCTCAGGAAGACCAACAGTTTTGTGGTTTGCATTGTGGTGACGTCATATGAAAACCAGCTATTACGCATGGTAAAAGTGAGACGACATTTACCAAATGTTGTTTCTCTCGAGTAAGCAAAACTATGAGGCCAATAACGATAAGAATTAACAAGAACAGTTCAAGTTCCTGTGTATTAACGGGGTTTTGAGGCATTACAACGGATAAGAATGCATGTTGAGGAAAGTAATTGAACGAAGTGATATTTAGTGTATTTTGAGGGATTACCACGTATAAGAATTCGTGATGAGGAAAGTAATCAAATAAAATGACATTTAGTGTTACCAAGCGTATTTAAGCGAACACGACTGGAAGCTGCAGTAGTTAATTGTCTGAACTGACATAAGTCTTAAGTTCAAAATCAGTCCAACTCCAACATCAAAACGAAAAGTTCACGACAAATTTCACTAATCTCTTACATGGAGCAAAGGAACTTCTGTATGGGGCGAAGTGACTTTTGTATGGGGCAAAGTGACGTCGATTATGGGGCAAAATGACTTTTGGTTGGGGCGAAGTGACTGGGGGCGAAATGACCATGGGGCGAAATGACCGTAAACCAATGTGAAATTGAAAACTCAGTAATGGCAACAGGGGATGACATGCATACTACACATTTATCCTTCAAAGAATATCACGTTTCTGTTTTGGACGGATTTTTTGTCTTAAGTTCAAGAAGTGATTGCAGTAATAATACTTACAAGTATAATTTTTTTTACGAGAACTGTGAAGGAATGGAACGCTCTTCTTTCCTCTTTGCTACATCAGCCTTCTGTGGAGTCTTTTAAATCTGTTGTAAAGGACTATCTCACCTCTTGTGATTGATTTTGTGTGCTGTTATGTATAATAGTGAGTAGCGTAGCAGTGTGCCCTTGCTAACAAAATGAAGGCCGCTTCTTGGCGTTTCCGAAGTGTCTGTGAAGAGGATTTAGATTAAGTTTTGAACGACTAGTAGATTTATACTACTTGTAAAACAATTAGATTATTTGCTCTCCATTTCTATCGCGCGATAGAAATCTTGAGCTCGTAATCTAATTATTCAATAGAAACACAAGTGGAAGTTTGGAAGAACAAGAAATGCTATAGGAACACAAGCTGCAGGCACGTGTTTCCACAGCTTTTTCGAGTTCTCCCAAACTTTCACCAGTGTTTATTAAACAATTAGTTTATGAGCTTGAGATTTCTATTGGATGATAGTTGATGAGGGTGCATACCAGCCATGGAAACCAAGAGCGAATACCGGTAATCTAATTGGTTTAGTATAAATCTACTAGTCAGTCAAAATGTTATCTAAATCCTCTTCTCAAACACTTTGAAAATGGCAAGAAGCGGCCGTCATTTTGTTAGCAAGTGCACTCTGCTACGCTACTATCTATCACAGAATAGATAGCAGCCAATCAGAGAATGGCATTCATGATAGAACACGAGTAGATTTATACTGAAACTCGATCAAAACCTGTAGAACATGTTTTCTATTAATTTTTAGAAAACACCGCGTCGAAAAAAGGAAAACAAATTGTAAACTTTGACTATCAAAGTATAAATTTATTCTCTTTGCTTGTGCCATCATTACCTCAACAGCTCGTGCTTGTTGTGTGTTTCTATCGAGTTATAGAAACACAATTTTTAACCAATCACCGCACGTATTTTCGTAGGACTGTTTCTAAAAATAAATACTGTACCCAACAAAATTTAAATGTTGAGGATTTACCTATAATCTTTAGATAAGGAGAGTAGTCAGTTTGTCACCCTTTAGCAGTGATCACAGCTATTCTCCTTGTTCACTGATCATGAAGTGCTTTACATGTAAGCTTATGTACTGCGTGGATCAATTCTGTTGTGTAAACATTATTTTCTCATCTGCTCCGAGCCAAAATTTCACCCATGCTCCGTCTATCTATCCAGTAGGTTTGAGCACTGGTAAAACTTTGGCTCAGGTGAGAAAAAGTGTTTACACAACAGAATTTACCAGTGCCATTTTTTAGTATGCCTACCATGCAAAAAAACTTCTTTGTCATGCTTTACAGCTGTAGTTCGATCTAAGGCTCTCTTCTCTCCACTTTTTTAGCAATAATTATTATTGTGGTGCACTGCACATAATGGCAAGTCTTCACCTGACAACCTTATCATGCTATCTCAGTGAAACAGGCTATTCGTATTCTAAATATTGGACAGTCTGAAATTAGCTTGGAACTGAAGCTAATGTGGAGAGTCTTTTCAAATGCAGACTACATCCCTATCTTTTTAACGATTTTCTCCTGCCCAAGCCTCCATTGCAAGCTAGTTCCAATCCAATACTGAGAATACAAATATAGCCTGTTGTATATATTACATGTATATGTCTGTTTTTTTAATCAATATGTTTTTTCTCTTTATAGTCACACACAATCCTATTAATTCAGCCAACTGCGAAGCCTGAATCAAGAACTTACTCAGATTATGAAACAAAGGATGAATGTATGGAAGGTAGACAAAGCCCTCGACTATCAAGTTTTCTCATTGTTATTTGATTCCAATCAGTCAGTTAAATTATTTTGTCTATGTGGTGACTGTTTTAGCACAACTTTTACAGTAACACTGAAGTATGCAAGTGAATGCATGAATCATTGTTACTCTATTTTACTGTGGGATAATGACCAAACATGAATTGACGTACAGAATAAAAGTTCTTTTTTACCATTTTAACTAAAAAGGTGCTATATTCTTTGGACTTTTCAGGTGTCTGCAAAATATTTGAAGAATACCTTAAGAAGTCCAACCCAAGCACGCCATCCATAACATACGACATTAGTCAACTGTTTGACTACATTGATAACTTGACTGATCTGTCTTGCATGGTGTACCATTCTTAAACCAAGTCCTCTCTGTTTGTTTAGACTATCAATGTGTGTGAGTTGTCTCGTGTTCGTGGGCAGGATACTACTCTTCAGGCAATCCTTTTGTAACTGATACTGGCAAATTGTTTGGGTAACCAGACAAAAATGCTGGCACATGGAAAAAAACCTTAAGTGTATTGTAAACTAGGCACCAGGCATGTCAACAAGTTAAAAAGCATGCTATATTGAGCTGTCAGCTTGTTACAGAGACGTAGCTAAAGGGTCGTCAATCAGCTTTTCACCAGTCAAGAGAGAAACAGAGAGCAATTTCATTACAAAACCAAGACTTGGTGTAATTTTGAAAGTGTACGGGCCAGAAAAGCCAGCTGAGCCTGTTAATCAAAGTGTAGTTTTTTCATAGCAGCGTCCTTGTTGTTTATCTAGTCTCATAGGCGTGCAGTGGTTAAGACTTAACACTGCAGACCTGGAATGCCAGTCCAGTTTTGGTGACACAGTATGTTATTGATCATGTTTTTATCAAGTTTTATTATCTTCAAAAGAGATTTTGATGACTGTGTGTTTTGGGTTTGTTTGTTTGTTTGTTTGTTTGTTTGTTTGTTCGACAGGCAATGCCAAAAGGAGCCATATTACGAGCCGCACAGCAAAGACTGGATAAAGGAGAACATCTACATTATGTTGAGAAAGCAAGCTGGGAAATAGTACAGCAGATGAGCAGATATATGTACAGTGCACAAGTTGTTGCCTTCACGACAGCAAGCAGAACCCCGCAAAAACTGATTACATGTAGTTCTTGAAGACAGAGTTCTTTAAGTTGACTCATTTTCAAAACATCTCACATTCAAAGATTTTTCTCCCAAGAACATTTCTCACAACATATCCAGCTTGAATAGTTTACACAATAATTTTTTTCAATTATTGTTTCCATTTTGTTATTCACCTTTTCCCAGCTCATCCTGTAATAGTAAAGGTCATTGTGATTAAAATGAGTCAAGTTTTCAAGTTGGCATGGTTGTTTCACTTGAATTTCATAAATTTTAATTTCAATTTGTTTACATGTGCTTTTGGAGCAGTTTTCATCTGAGTGTTGTAAAACCAAAACCAAAGTAATCACTAGAACAAAGAGAATCCAGTGAACCAATTAAAACTCAAAGTAATTACATGTAGCTGATGCAAAGCACGGGAAAACATGTATGAACGAGTGGTGTTGGGTTTGGTATCGCTTCTCATAGGATAACAAAAGTGGTGGAAGTTTTTTAAATAACATAGTCGATGCAAAACCAATTACTTTTTGACACTCAAATGAAAACTGCTCTATCCCACCATTGCCCAAAACATGGAGTAAAACTCTTTAGGGTTTTAGTTTAATATTGTTTTACCCAATTATTCATTCATTTTTAACTCAGAAAATAGCATTTTTCAAGTTGTAGGTTTCACAGGAAAATTTTGCTCCTTCAGTTTCACTCTTGGGCTTTGCTGCACACTGAAGTTGAAGTTGAAGGGATTTGTTTCAGTGGTGAGGATCTATTTAGACGTTCAACTGTGGCATTATTTTTTGCATAGTTCATCTGACTGCACCAAAAAAAAAAAAGGAAAAATGTACATAACAGGATTTTTGTGCAAACGTTAAACATTTCCTTGTCGTTATTTACAGGAATAGAGCATCCCCCAGGTGTTTGCTTTGAACAAATTTGGCTGTATCACACATTTTCAGGGTCAAAATTCCACATTTTCTTACTTGTGAAGTTAAATGTCACTCATTTCCTGCCTTTCAAGCCAGACATTCCTTTTGACCTTCAAATGGTACATTCTGCTTTTCCTGACTTCTCAAAATAATTATGACATCTGCCATGTTTTGACTTTTAAGCAAACCATTCTCCATTTATGTTGGGGGAAAGTATCACAGCAACACATGTAAGGAACAGTGCATGGTAAGGTAAAGGCAACATTTTCTCCATACTAGCACAGTTTGGTGTCGAGTACATATTAAAGCTTTGATGTTTTTCAACAAGCCTTCAGACTTTTGGTAAACAATAAACGGATATCACAAGAGTATCAAACTTGATGGGTAGTATCCATGATTGTGCCAGTGGTTTAGCTTCCCTGCTAAAGATCACCATTTCTGAAGAAAAGGAACTAGCAATGAAAGTGGCAAATCATAGCAAAAGCAGTGAGACAAGTGGAAGGTTTTAGCTATTCAAAATTTGTTTACTTTAACTCGCATTTAATTGCTACATGACAATATTTTTGGTCACAAGAGATCACAAATAGTATCCAACGCTTGTTAGACAATATTTACACAAACAAACAAAAAATGTTCGTATAAATAGTGTCCAAGAGAGATGGATTAACTGAGTACAAGTCCAGGAAAATATTAATATACATGTAAGCTATTTACAACTTCTGTATACCTTGCATAATTAATTCAAATCTCATCATTAATTTACATACAAATATTTGGTTCATACATCTTTGTAGATTAAATTTCTTGCCTTGGGGTGAATCATAGAACAGGCTGATGACTTCCTTTTGACCTGTACTTTTGAGTAGTATTTGTGAATAAGTTCCTTCATTCAGAACTACTAAAACGGTTCAAGCTGTATGGAACCTTTCTGGTTTCATGTTGTTCCAGAAAATATCCCCTCGCCCCCTAACAAAGGGCTTTTTTGGTTTAAACCCCCATCCACCTGATCCTCCTGAAATTCCAATTAAGCTCCACACATTTCTTTAAACATTTTGACTTTAGAAACTACCATTCCCTTGGAATTTCATTTAACTCTATGCATATCTGAACAAAACAAAGTGATGGACTTGTTGTAACTAGATTGTCACTTACAGTACATGCAGTAAATAAATACTTTTAAGTTCTGTTTCCTCTTGTTTGCCTGTCACCAAGTCTCGTGTTCTCTTGCACTCTCTAATCTGATCTAATTTGAACTTGATCAACTTTTTAATTATTGACCTGTCAGCAGGTTTTTCCCCTCTTGAAAGGTGGATGATATTCTTATGTAAACCTGTATGACCAGCTAATAATGACAGTGTGGACAGAATTTAAACAGAGGGATTCTCCAGCTCTTATTTCAAAACTCTGGTCAGCTTTGACACTCACTGACTTTCATCTGGCCTTAAAACTGGAACTGCAAATGTACATTTGCACCTTCCAAAAATGATGAGCACAGGGTTATCAAAGTAGCCAGCCAGCTGCTTATGAAAATCACTAATGTATCTGCTTCATAATTTCAACTGACTACACTAAGTCTGTCTCATATCCTTGGTTTTTGAGGTCCTGGGGCATAGAGCAGTCGAAATGCCTCGGGTCTCCGTCGTGATTTTCGGCCCCTCCATACAATCACAAAAACAATAACCAACACAGCTGTTAAGGACACAGCCAGGGCCACAGCAGCAACGGGAGGAAAGTCGCCAGATGATGAACCATTCTCATCATCATCATCAGTGAAATCACTCATCATGAGTTTGCTGTTTGTTTTGGTGAAAAGATATGGCTTATCCTGAATAAGTAAACAAAAAAATGTGTAATTTGATTAATGTTAATGAGGTCATTGTTTAAAATACCTTCACTGTTTTAAACTTTGCAGTCTCTGAACTAACGCAGACAGTTTTCAAATTGCTCGTCATGTCTGAATATGTACAAGCCAATGAAGTCAGCATCATCCACAGGTTGGAAAATGTATACATTACTCATTACCTTTTGATGTTTACTTGGTCATTTGGGGCTGGTAATAATTAATATATCATTGAATAGGAGTGTACACAGATGTACATGATGATTGCATGCATTGTACCTTTGAAGGGCATTTGAGTGTCTCCTGATCTCCCCACTGCTTTGTCTTAGAACCAAGCGGCTCCAACTGAAAATCAGCATTTGAGATAAAAACATAACTAGGCTAGAACTGGTACATGATTCATATACTCTTGCAACAGGTTCCCCTGATGTTCTAATGAGTTTAAACAAGTCAGGTTGGCAAATGGTAAAATCCAAGACCCTTGATAAGATTGGAAAACTGAGACTAAACAGAAAGAAACACACATATGCCTCACTAAGAATGCCAAGACTTAGAAATCAGATCAAGGGATTCCAGACCCAAGATTCTCTAGGTACTACTGGCAACCCTTACAAGTTCAATTTAATGCTCAAGTTAACCACAGTACACAGTAGATATCTTAATTAATGGTTCCATAAGTACTTATTATAGTAGTTGGTCGCACCAAGTGGAGTGCAATTCAGGGCATAATCAGGCAAGTAATTTCAAAATCAGTGCACAGCACAAGGCTGATTTGAAATTACGAGGAGAATTTCTGCTCGTAATTTCAAATCAGCCTTGTGCTGTGCACTGATTTTGAAATTACTTGCAGTTCAATTACTATTTTAATTGTATCAATAACAAATTTCGAGATTAAAAATAAGTCTTTTTGACAACCTCTGAATGAAAAAGTCGGAAGTGTTTTCCACACATTGTAATTAGCAAGAAAATCTCAGATAGTGCAGAGTGTACCGATAATTTACATCTCTGATGCAGTAGTCACACAGGTCCTCACCCCTGCTGTTCTCTCCCTTGGTAGTAACCTAGGCCTTTTCCCCTTTGCAGAATATGAGCAGACAAAAACTTGATAAGACAATCTTGTGCCGTGTGTATGTTTCATGTTTGTGTTTTGCCCAAAAATAACTTACAATTACCGTTTGTCAAGACGGTTTTAAATTTATCGTGGTGTTTTATCTTGAGTTTTGTTCATTTTGTAGCATTACTTTTCACGTCAACATTTGTAATTTGATACTTTTGTTTTCCTCGCCAATGTATGCAACAAGATACCTTTGTTTCCACAAAAATATAAGAAAGATGTGTATTTTTTTAACTTACTGCTGGAGATAAATGGAATATATAAGTTAAATATCTGCTGAAAAGTTGAAGAGGAACGATTTTGTTTTATTCAAAACGTAAATTTTCATTTCATCGATAAACAAGAATTAATCTACTTATCAAATAGTCACATCGAATCACGGAATAGCGCGTTCTAATTCTGTTGCCAGCTGAGTTGGTGTAAACAATAAAACCACATCAAACTAATACACAATGCTACTGAGTAATACAACTGAGGAGCGTTTCAACGAAAAGTATTGAAGGTCAAGATCTTTACTTGACCGAAATTATATCCCACATCGGTGAGTGAGTCACCTCATTGACTGATGAAATTAATTGGAGGTTTCAGTAAGTGCTACAGAGTCTGCGGCAATAATAATGAAGTTTCTTTTGTCACAAATTTACTAGTTTTACATGTAACTAACCCGGGAAAGTTTCAGCTGAATATGATCTTTGGGTTCTCTTTCATAGACGAGGAAATAAACAAGCTGCTAGGGAGAAGCAATATGTTGCGATTCTCTATTTCAACCCTGGCAAACACACAATAGTTATAAAACAGCAGACGACATTTCTTGAATAGAGCTAGGGAAGATTCCAGAGGATATGCAGTCACAGTAACGTTCTTTGGACTAAAAAAGGAGAACTGATGTTACCTGAAATATAACTGCTATCACCAGTCAAAACGAGAGTGTGATATCACTCATTACAAAAAATTAAAAAAAAAAACATGCATCTGAACTCAAGAACGGAGTTTATCACACTAGCAATGCTAGAACGCATGCGTCTTATATGCTATGAAATGTATCTTTCACCTAACATGTGGTCGACTTTGACGCTTACTAATGTGTGTGCGTTTAGAGCAAATTGCTTCTGTTCTTGAGAGAATAGCACCACAAGGATAGCATGAGATTTGCAAAACCATATGTACATTTTTGCCATGTTATCAAAGAAGGCAACGTAAATATAACACGTTTTGCATAGTGCACGCGGGTACCTGCTGCACCCAGCCCCCCTTCCCGCAAGGCTAATTGCTTAATTGAAATTAATCAATTAAACAAACATTAAAGTTTACACCTTATGGCGTTAGGACGTTAGTGTCTTAGCGAATAGCAGCCCCCTAAACCATCCCAATAGTGCACTCTGCACTAAAAACTGTAGGGACCATTAGGAAGGACCACATTAAAGTTCATGTATCTGATGTGCGCATGGTGTAGGTACGCAGTTATATACGCAGTTACAAAAAGTTGAAATGGGATACCCGTAATTGGACACCCACATGATCGGGCACTGATTACATGGCAAATAGGCACCCAGAGAACCAATCACGATCAAGAATTTTGTTACAGATAAGATTAAGACTTTAATCGTATCTATAACAAAATTCTCGATCATGATTGGTTCTCTACATGCCTATTTCTCACGTAATCGGCGTGTGATCACATGGGTGTCCAATTACAGACCTGTGTAATTGTTACCTTAATTAATTACCTGTAATTGGATACCCACGTGATTCACATGTCAATTACGCGCATTTTAATGGCTACTTTCGCACTGTTTCCTACAGTTTTCAAAACTTATGAAAAGAGTTACAGATGTTTTCGCTCAAAAGAAGTTCTCAAAAGACATTTTTAATTCCAAAATTTGTTACAGATACAATTAATTAGTAATTGGACCTCGTGTCATTCAATTCAGGGGGTAATCATGCTCACAATTTCAAATCAGCCTTGCACTTCACGTTCGTCTAATTTTGAGATTGCTCACGCGATTACTCCCTGAATTGTACTCCACTTGGTCCAATTACTATTACTTATCATGAGGTTTTAGGATTGATATGTTTTCATTGTTTAATCAAACCATATTCTTCCACAAAGCCAAAGCGGCTGCTGCATGGCCATGTACTGAGAAATGAAGGCAGTCCACACCAAAATAGGATTTCTCTAAATCACCACTCTGCTGGGAAAAAAGAACCAACATGGAAATGCCCCCAATTTGTGTCAACTGAAATGTTTTGTCATTAAAATATAATACTTGGGTAAAAAACCTACACATTCCATTTCTGAACAGACACATCACATAACAAACACTCGATTAAACCCAATTTAATGCATTGCCTCCTGAAAATGAATGTTATAAATGTTGAAAAAGTCTGCTTCCTTTTGTAACACTACTGAAACAACAGTACTGTATGTTAAATGCAAAGTACTGTACAGTTACGAAACACAGGTAGCACATTTTGCAGGGAAGATAAAACTAATGAAAACACTGTACACACGCAGTACATACAGCCTTACCTTAGCTTTCGGTGGCACTTGAAGGGCGGGTTGAATAACCACAGCAAAGCTATCCTTTGTTCCATACAAACCACTGTTCACAAGTTCTTCTAGAAGATACTTTTGTTGAAAGACAATTCATAAGCATTATTGAGGCATTTTAACACGGGGCAACTTTTCTTGCAACATGTCTTGCGATTTTACTACCTCAAATGCTCCATGAAAAATTGCCTTGTGCAACATCCCCTGAAATGATTGCTCAATTGCAATGCTTTTGTTGCAACAAGCATTGCACAAAGTAGAAACACACCTGACTTTTCACACCAGTTACTGCAATAAAAACTTTCCTAGACATGTTTATATCCGAGGGTGTTCTACTAGGCAATAGGGAGTTTAAGAAAACCACAACAACAATGGCAAGGGGAAGGCCACTAAACAAAAGGTTTTAATAATGAGCAGAACAATGGCTGTGATGGTGTATTATAATTCTTGGTACACTTCTCTACTGTTCTCTGCAAAACAACAACATGAAACGACCAAATTCTGCATTGTCTGGAGAACTTGCATCAAGACAGATAATTTTTATAATTGATACTTCAAATTTTATGCTGTGTTCCATATTCAGTTTCAAGATAGTTTTGACAAAGAGAAACAAACTAAATGACTTTATGGTATCGCAAGATTTGTAGGTATAATGTAAATTCATTTTTTAATCTATGTTGTCCTTGATGTCGCATTGTAGTTTTTCAGACTCCCTAATTTGTCATGTAATTTGTCTCACAGTAGCACAAAAATTAAAATGTCATTGTGCGAGAAGCAGCGAGACAAATTGCCTAGAATACACTTTTAATAGAGTAGGTTTATGTTAACAACTATGCATAAGAGATGATCATAATTATTTTTCAAATATTTACAGTTCTGTTCAAATTCTCTACAGTCGCCACCCTTGTCCCTTGGGTTGAACTACTGTGAGCAAGACTGCATGAGGCTTTCAGTAAAGCCCATGTAGACTGCTGGCCATTAGAGAATGTTTGACTGCATTTAAAAATTTATTACTGAGTCAGACACAACTCTTGAAATACAATTATACATCTAATGTAATTATTATAATTACCATCATTTTTTTAAGCAGAAGGCTTCAGTCATTTTCAATGTGAAAGGATGTGATCTAACTACAGTAGTTACCGCAGACATAACATTTGCAGGGTAAAGAAATGTCATGCAGGTACCTTGCATTGTTTAGCTTCTTTGGCTACTTTCAACCTCTCAGCATCACCTTTCTTCAAACACTCACAAGAATCCCTGCACAAAAACAGAGCATCACTCAGTACAACACACCAACTGGCCTACATACATGTATTCTTCAGAAACTTTGAATCACTTGCTCCAAGGACAGATGTCTGAAATAAATCCATCCTAGTGACAATCCCCTCCAGTCAGAACTGCCTGGCATCTCTGATTGGTTGTCATATCATTCTTACTATGGAATGCACCATTAGCAAAGTTATGGAGGAGGATTGAAGAAAAAACAAAAATGATGTGAAGCTATGGGCTTGGGAAAAATTCCCCCAAAAAATGTAGAAAAATTGCATGAAAAAAAATTCATCTATAGCAAGCAACTCCCCCAAAGAAATGCTTCATTTAAGTGGCACAATAACATTTTCTTTTTAACCCTCAAGATGAAAAAATGATTCATTCATGAGATCTAACCACAAAAAAATTCTTGAATGGAAAACGACCAGAAAAAAATAATTGGGTATAGCTTGAGAATTACCCAACCCCAATCCCTAATGTTACAGTAATAGTCTGTCTCTAATGTTAAACCAATGTGAGACATTATTATTTACTATGTACTAGATGTTTAAAAAGGAGACTTAACTAATCGTGTTACTGAGGCACACTATAGACAATCACATTCAGGTGCTTTCAATAATGTTTGTTTGTTTGTTTGCTTTGTTTTGTTTGGGTCGATGTGGGTCAATTTAGTACAGTGGTCAACAGTTTTAAAAACGTACCATCCCAGAATTTGGCATGACTCTTGTTCATGTAACTGGTAGAGAGAAGAGACATCCATGGGTGGAACAATATTCACAAACATCATGGGAACCTACAAGTGATAACAACAACATATTAATAAACATAAATTAAAGGCAATGATTCTGTGAGTAGATTTCATTGTACTATTAAGCAAACTACAGCAGCACTTCATTCACAATGTACCTAATTTCAATTTAGGGAGTTTGAAAGTGACACATGCAGGGACACATTGTGCAGTTCCAGAAAATATCCATACTTCCCCCACACAAGAGATTTTTTCTATGACACCCCCCCCCCCCCCCCACCCCCTTTTCACCCCTATGGAAATTCCAATAAAGCTTCATACATTTCTTCAAATGCTTTGGTCTTACACAACTGGCCCGTACCCCCCTCCCACCACCAGGAAATTCCAATCCCTTCTGTTAGGGGGGGGGGGTGGGGTGGTTATGGATACATGAATTTTCTGGAACTGCAAATTGAACATGCAAAGCAAGCATAACATTCTAAAAAAATTCACCATGGTTAGTAGTGATAATTCACCTTCACATGCAACACATCAGAATTTGATCAGTTCATGATGACTGATCAGCCGTGCCACTGTACTGTCTTGCATGTGATGTTTCTTTATGACACAAAGAAGTTTTTACCTCATTTTGAAGATACTTTAGTGTGTGCATCACATTTTTTATGAAAGAGCCAGCACCATATTCGTCCTAAAAATGAACAATAAAACTTTTTAACAATAATCAATAAATACTCAACTCTAAGTGTATTTTCTTCACTATTAATTTCAATATGTAAAGAGAAATCTTGGTATTAAGGGTAAACAATCTGTATTAATCTAATAACCTCTTATAATTAATTGAAGTTGAGAGAGATACAATTACTGGTTAAGTCTTAACTCCAGAGAAGATTCAAGAGTCATTAACAACATTATTCTTCCTTTGGAGATGAGATGAAACTCTTTGCTTAGTTAAGAGTAATGTCTCACAGCTCACAACACTCTTCCTCAAGGGTTTCATGAGGCAAGATCTAGCCAAGAGCTTCACCTCAGAAGACTATGCAGCTTACACTTAGCTATGTCTGTCACTGTACTATACAATCATATATACTGTAGTTACCATTGCCTACCTCACTGTTACACACTTGACAAAGATCTTCTGTTCCAATCCAAATGGTTAGAAGCTTCCAATCACTCTCAAAGTCAATATCCTGTTATAACGATACAGATCACAATTAATTAATTTAATTAATAATTAAACAAATATTAATTTTGACTGGTATCACCATTTTTGGCATGTGTGTCTACAAGCCTGGCCAAATGAGATTAAGATGCAAAACCAACTGTTAATAAACCATAATTTTATAAACAAACAAACAAAATCACAAAAACAGGCTTGTCTCTTAATTATCAAATGTAATAAATCTAATAATTTTAATGTTCGGCTACAAGATATGGACTTATAGTTACCTTCATAGCTTTCAGTTTTAAAACCAGGTCTTTCGCTTGACCTTCAAGATCCCTTTTAGAACAAATACAAAGCTTCAAATTAGAACATTTTTTCGTGTAGGGCAATGAATTAAATACATGTAACATTTCAACTGAATACAATATGCAATACTTGTAATAAACAATTCACTGCAGCAACAATTTTTTGTCCTTTAGTAAGTGACGATAACTTAAGACATCTCCTTTATACCAAGCACTCATCCATGAATGCATCTGTCCATTCACGAGTAAATTAAATGGATATGGGCCTGATGGGTCACCTGAGGCTTGATTATGCAGTTTTACTCTTGCTCATCCTACTTTAATTGCCCAACACTGGTTAACTACTAATTTCTCATCACTGTTTCATACCAAATTCAAGCATACAGGTTATGAGAATGACATCACTCATCATCTTCAGTTCAGAAAAATTTGTTGATTAAACATCAAATTCTCTCAAGGCATAGTACAAAAAACTACTTGAATGAAAACAAGTTGAGGTGAATTTAAATTTAAAATATATAATGTTACTTATTTTTAATCACAAACCTTGCAGAGGCACCAAGGAAGGCAACATTAAGATCAGCATCAAAGCTATCTTCCCTCTCTGAGGTCTTAGTTGATGCACCCTTTAATGACGGACTAAATTGTCTAATAATATCTGTAAATTGCAAAATTCACATGTACATTAGTTGTCAAAAGAGGATTTCATTTTGTAGTTTTGTCTGTAAGCTATGTTAAAAGCTGTAACTGAATGATGTAATAACTTGCAATGGGAACATATATTACTTGCTACATTTTACCAGTCATACTTGAATTGACAAGCTTAAGTGATTTCATTTATTTAAGAATTCACAGATCTTGGACACTAGTCTGAGCAGGTCTTTAAAATAATGACAGGTGAGCCAAGCCCTGGAAGGAAGCAATTTTGCCGCCTACTTCACAATAGAGTTCACTAAACCTGACTGAAACGCATCTCTTGCCCTACTGTACATGCAGTTGTTCAAAGAATGGGTAGCACTATCCACCAGACAAATCACAATACGCTTATCCAGTGGATAGTAATTTACCTGGTGGATAATGTTATCCACCATTTGACAGGGCTGGCTGGCAGACTAATGTTTTAGGTAAAATGTGAAAAAAAATTCAAGATTTTACAGAAGTGCTGTAAAAGTTCAAATTATTGTTTTCGCTATAATTTTAAATTTTGATTTAATTATTATTAGTAGTAGTGGGAATCTTTTGTCAGGTTAGTGAAAATGACTGGAAAACTGATTTTCTTTGGACTCTGGATAAGCCTCATTTCAAATCCTGGATTACCACAACTCTGCAAGTACTGTACTTTCCTAGCATTTATTCACCGTTCAGTATCAATACTTAAAATATCACTCACTTGGTATAGTTGTTGTTTGGTTCAAACAGTTTCCTCCTCCAATGCTATAATGAAACCAAACTGTCATTTTGATTTTTTGAACATCATTATTAATCCTAAGTACACTGTATTGATAATATAACCTGAGCAGGAATGTTGGACCTTCCAGTGCCTACTGCCAAATTCATAATTTGCTTTGTATTGTTGTTTAAGTTTATTTTGGATTAACAAATTTTTCAAACCATTTTGATTTTCAGACTGTGACAATGAACATAAGACATTAAAAAATTATATAAACTGGTCATTGACATAAAATAACAGTATGTACCTCCATGAGATGTCTTTGTATTCAGTGAAATATCCATTTACTGACGAGGCTCTTGCTCCAAGTCCCACCTCAAAATAAAAAGGTAAAACTCAAATGTAAATAATAATAATAATAATAATTAGCAGAGCTGTGATGGACTGTGAAGGAAAAAATACACTTCAGCAACCTGTTTTACTTCACTATCATTAAAATTATAGCAAATCTTGTATAACTTACTGTAAATGCATCGCCCATGGCAGCAACAATTTTGATGTCAGATGGGTGCAATTGATGAACTGTGGGATAAAACATCATCATATAATTTATACCTCACCAATTCAATTCACTAGTCCTTTTTATCACAGTTTAGGTCCAGACAGTAAAACTTGGCCGACAAGTCATACAGATCATATTGCATATCAGAACATGGCAAAATTTTACTATCAAAAGTACCTGTTGATTGGTGGTCAAGATACATTGTCCATGCAAACAATGGTAATAAGTTGTTTGGTTTTGGTCTGATCTTGTCAGGAAATTTAACACTTGCAGGGTTGTTACAAGGTTTTGAGTCACCTGTAGCCCTGATCTTTATACCCCAAAAAAAACTTGTTACTTTTTGGGTGAATTGTACAAAATACAGGCAATTCACCCATAACATCAAGAGCCCATCAAACATACTCAGCCATAACAGGTGTTACTGGTTATAGCCCTTACTGACAGCCGTAATCTGGATTTATATGAGCAAAAGATCTCGCTAAGTAGATTTCTTAGGCATTAGTATTATAACCATGGATGACCCTTGCTCAACAGGCAGCTCTGCACATAACACAGAAATCTTGTCTGATCACACAGTTCACTCTGTTACAGCCGGCATTCTGATCGTTGATATTCCCTCACTTCTTGTGTTATGATCTAAATTCGGTTTTTGAAGCTTTAAATTTCTGACTAAAACCAGTTTGATTTTATTTTCCCTTGTTTCAAATCCAATTTGATCATTTTTTGAAATAAAGGAAAGTAAAGATTTGTCTGTTTTGAGAATAATTGAACCAAAAACAAATTATCATAAAAGTTATTCACTTACAGTGAACCACAACTTTTCAATTTCAAGCAAAGACCAAACAATGTCTAGTGCTCTAATCTATCAAATATTTTCACTTGTGCACAACTGGTCTAAACGAATCACAGGACTAAATATTCCCCAGCTCAAACTGGGGAATATCCAAATGATATTCCCTAATTTTGGAAACTGCACATGCTGTGAAAAATACTTGAAGGATAATAAACACAATAGTCTCCATTTGTCGCGAAAATATGTTCAGATATTTGATCGCCAACATTATCTGTTTCTCAAAGCTCACACTTTTTCATTCTTGGAAAACTGTTCACTTCTCGGAACAAGTAATGTCCATGGACAAAATTAATATCCATCCATATTTGCATGCCAAATGTAGGCAATTGTTTATTTATACATAACAAGGCTTAGAAATACGCTAATACCTATTCTTTAATATTTTATCCAAAAAAGCAACTAACCTGTTCTTGCAGGTTGACGAGGACTCTGTACTACAGGACAATAGTCTTTTGTTCCAATGGACTGTATAAAAACAATTTAACACTTAAAAAAGGTATTGTATGGGGGAAAACATATTAAGCAAATAGAATATATTTATTCATTTATTAAAAGTTAGAACAGACTGAAATTCCTAAGGGCACTGTTACATGTCTACCGTTGTTAGTAAAGTTTTTGTTGCAGCAATAATACTACATGTATCAAGAATGATGAAGTTCTACTTAAATTGCAATAATTACAGCAATACTGCAAAAAGATAAATTATTGTATGATGCATTTGTGGTAACAAGAGAAAGGCAAATGAAAAGTCTCACCTGTAAGAGATGTTGTTGCTCTGTCCATCCATGTATCCCTGATTTATCTTTCATATAAGAGACATAAGTGTGAAGTTCCGTCAAATTACCTGGTGCCTTAAGGGCTTTAGCTGCCTTCACATCAGCCACTGGAAGATAAAAATTTTTAACCCAAATTAACCAATATTCATTAGTTTGTTTGCTTGTGTGTTCTGGTTTCTTAGAGGCTGACCATACAGGCATACGCAGTACATTTTATTTTCCTGAATGAAATTTATTTTGTGCACATTGTTGCAGTGCATGCAAATGTCATACATAGTCAAGTGTTTTTTTTTTTTTTAATATACACTTCTTCCTGTGTTAGTTTTAAGAGTATTGTGCCACAACAAGACAATAGGGACTTAAAGCAAATTGCTACAGCTGGCGCTGATATGGCTGCCGGAAGTAAATTTCCCCCAAAATGAGACACTGCGCATGTACATCGGCTGCATCCAACTGCAGTGTGAAATCTGACTAGGTGAGTCGGATTGTTTTGCCATAGTGGCTACCATGTCATTACTACTATACATAACAGCATATCGAACAAAGCACCATGGGCAATTAGGAATCTTATTAATTTATGCTCATTTAAAATAAGTACAATCTCAGGTGCCAAGAATATGTTTTATCTTTACCCAAAGTTAACACTACCAAATATGGACTCAAGTCATGGAGATATTTTGCAGCCAAGAAATGGAATGAACTATCAAATGACATTGGAATAAAAGTAGGCACCAATGAAATAGTAAACAGAATTAGATCACTAAATTTCGGGGATTAGTAAATTTGTGACATTAGTTTCAATATGTGAAGGTGAATTAATCAACATGACACGAGTCTGGGACAAAGAAAAATTCTGAGTCCCCGACTGGAATCGAACCCATGACCTCCTGAACACCGCGCGGACGCTCTATCCACTGAGCTACAAGAACTCATGGAGAGCGAGGTCATTTAACTGAGTTCATATATGACAGGTGTCCTGCATACTGCTAGGATCAATGCTATCGAAGTCATCATGAGTAGTGATAAGTTAATAAAGATGGTGAATTTTAAGCCCAGTGTTTGGGAGGTCATGGGTTTCGATTCCTGTCGGGGACTCAGAATTTTTCTTTGTCCCATGCTCATGTCATGTTGATTAATTCACCTTCACATTTCATTACCGAGCTTAAAATTCATCATCTTTATTAACTTAGTTTTAATAGTATTTTGACTGCGGCGGTAATATTGTAATAATAGTTTTGAATAGTTTTAATCAGTATTTAATTTGTGACTTTTACCTCATGAATTGTGATATTAGCGTTGTTTAGTTGTTAGGTTCTTGTTAGTTATTAGGTGGAATACCTGTAAACTAGCTCTCAAGCTAAGCGTATATCCTCGTTAAATAAAGCATTCATTCATTCATTCATGTCAGGTTTATTTCACTTCTCTGGCCCTTTTCAATGTACATCTTGGCATTTTAAGAATTCCATTGGATACTATTTCCTTTAAAGTCAATTTAAGTCAAAGATTGTGTCAAGGTTGCCTCTCATAAGCTTGCAAATCCGTATCCTGAATTCACGATAAGTTTTGGCAAAGGTGTTGGAAAGGTGAAGTGAGTTTTAAACTGAAATATTCGTGTTGAGCATGAGGTTGTCTTTCTTTGGATAAGTTTGCTTTGAGGGTTTAGTGAAGATGTTTTATATCTGGATAACTATAAGTCTTACGATGCTATTTTGCTTCTTTGAGTATCGATATATTTCTGTTCTTCACTCAATATTCTTTGAGATATTGTCTCTGAAACTATATATTAATTTTCATCCATCAAATTGTTATGGTACAAACTGTATGGCATTCACTTTCACTCAGAAATAATCTCTTCGTCCTAGGAAGGCAAATAACGGCCAGCATCCTTTGAGCGAAGCTATTTAATTTCGCTGTGAGAAACTAAAAAAAAGAGATTTTAAACTCCTGAGCCGATATTTCTCTCATCTTTGAATTTTGCTTTGCTAAACTTAAAATTTGGCAGACCACCGAGACGTACTCTCCCCAGACCTTTTCAGTCATGGCAGCCATAGTAGTACCAGCCGTAGTGATTTGCTTAAATTCTCTAATGATTATTTATACAGCTACACTGTACCTAATTGAAGGTAAACAACAAGCTATAGGCACACAATAAGCTCATGAGTGAGCTCAGAATGCATGCACACACAAAACATGTTTGACAAAGCCATCCAAATGGGAAAATGTTTCACTGTGTTTGATCAAATGCCTGACTTCATTCAAATTTTATCGAACACAATTCAACACGTTCAAACGTGGTGTTCAAATGGGAAAATGTTCAGTCCAAAACAATGTTTGTTCACCAAACAATGTTTGAAGGTGTTTGATTGCCAAACATTTACTGTTTGGACAGAGGTTAAAGACTTTTTGCATGTTACAGAAAAATGGAACAAACATTTTCATTGATGGCACCAAAAAATTGCTATGTACACGTACATAATAATTATTCTTCACAGTGCTCAGCAACTTTCTGATGGGATGGGTTCATTTTAATTTGACCATTGAATTCTAAGACATCTCAGGGTGGAATTGATATCATTGCAAGAGTAGACAGTGTAAGATTCTCATGCCAACACAATTGATATCTCCCTCCAAACATCTTTGATCTAGACTTTACCTCTATGAACTCTTTGAACAAATTGTACTGTAAACACCAGCACATAAGCCGCACTCACGGAGAAGCTGCACCCAGAGTCTGGCAACTCAAATTTTGGGGAAAAGTTTTTGGAAGGAAATCCAAATATTTGAAAGGTGGATTCTTGAAAAAGATTCTGTACATGTACATACATTTCTTGATTAAGTGAATGTAAATGTTAACCTGCATAAACTCACTAACATTGAAAACAGAGAGTATTTCAAACTAACACCCCTACCTATAATTTTAGTTCTGCAATAGTACGGTTGTGATGTACGTTATTTACATGTTAGTTTATACATATACTTATACTGTTAATATACTTTTCTCACCTAAAACATCAATGGTGGCTGAAATATCACCATAGCTACATGAATAAGTTCCAAGAATAGCAAGTGTTACATTTGAGAATGAAATGGCAGTCTTTGTCATATCACTGGACCAATAACGCATTCTCTTCACTTCCTCTGTCTTGGGACCCACTTTATACCACTTCACAAGTTCATCTTTTTTCTCCCAAAGTTCTCCATCATTTGGTAATGGTGGTAAAACATCACAAATCAATCTAAGTATGCTTGATGAGTGTTTACTGTCTATTACTACCTCTGAAGTGTCTACATTTTCCTGTCTTGGATTATCCCATAAATAGCCAACTTTCACAGACGTAGCATTTATTATCAGAGATGATAAACCATAAACCAAGCCTGTTCAGAAAAATAAGAGTTAAATCATTAGCAGTAACGGTTAATATGCGGCTTTCAACAACAAGGATGGCTCAAAATATCATACTTATCAACATTATTCATTTATTTATTAACAATTGCCTTGCACTAATGAAGGTTGGGTCACTGCCTGAAACATCATTCAAGGAACTAAATGAATGTTCTTTTGACAGCCAGCTCTGCTGTAACTATAACATTACATACTGGCCTGAAGTCATTCTCACTAGCCATAGAAAATTTATCCTCTTGCAATACTTCCATAATTTGAATTTACTCAAAAAGTTCCCAAACAACCTCACATGCCTGTCAGGCAAGTAGCCCAACTGCAAAATCCACAAGCCAATGGGCTATGAGACAGTACTTTCTTTGCTCATTGAAAGTAAGTTTGGAGACCCCTTAAAATTACACAAGAAAAGTGGAACAGACTATACAGAGGTATTTTGCATATTTTCCTACCAAACCAGATGTTTTTAACCAATAATTGATAAAGTTTTCAACACATGTGGTCACATTTGTGTACAAGGTAGCCTTACTGTCCATGCAGACATAATAGTCTTTATAAGACTGTGGTCTCAAGTTAACATAAGGAGAAAAATCTCCTTTCTTTCCAAGAAAATACGGTACATTTATTGGGTACTGTACGACACTCTATCTTAGTTCAGTTGAAAAGCACCTACTTTACGTCTGAAATTAACTTTTGCACTACATATTGAAACTGTTTTCTTGTTATTACTATTATTTTATTTTAATTAACACACAACAAAATACTGCTGAAACTACTTACAATGTGAACTACTACAAACTAAAATTCAATTTCTATCCATTACTTACAATATTTTCATTTAACCTACTTACTTATATGAAAATATTGTACGTATTAATTGAAACTGTCTGGAAAATCCATAACCATTTTCAATTTTAAAAATGCCGAGTACTAGCTAGAAATCAAAATATATATAGCTATGTGTATTTTAGTAGGCTTCAGTTGAAAACTAAATGATGAGTGGGCTAACTTTATGTTAGCTGGAACAGAGCTGTATTAAACTCCATATGTCCTCAAGATCTGAGTAACCTCCCAACCTTAGGCCCGGTTCATACGTCGCATTTCTGCCACGTCGAATTCAATTCAACGAATTAAATGCGACAGAAATTCAACGTCTGAATCGGCCACTGCATTTCTGCCACATGTTCGACTGGTCTTGTCGCACTATCCGACAGATCTAGAAATGTAACACCAATTCAAACATCAAATTTCTGCCGTGTTGAATCTAATTCATACATCATGTTAATGTATTGAGTATGCATAAATTTGGTCCCGCCAAAGAGAAGGAAGAAATTTGGCTATTCTCGTCCCAATGCAGTCTGAGCTTATTGCAAAACAAACTGCTGCATTGTCAGCCTTCTCCTTCTCATTCCATTGGTGGATAATTTTCGCAAAATTAAAGTCCTTCGTCCCTCAGTATCTCGGACGGTCATATTGAATACTCTACGTTTCAGACATTTTCCGTTGACCGACATACCCGACAGCATTAATTCTGAATTAAGTTCAACACAAGTGCGACGTATGAATCGACAGTCGCATTTCTGCCGCTCTTAATTGAATTGAATGCGACAAGGCAGAAAAGCGACGTATGAACCAGGCCTTAACTTCGTTATCTCTATCTTCAGATGTACTAATATAAAATGTAAACTCGCATGGTATCAACAAATAGTGACGCTCTCTTTAGACCACTTTAACTACAATGATCAACCTTCGATAAGAATTCAATGCGATAAAAACATTCGATCGAACGAGAGAAAAAATTGCATTGTTCGATTTAAATGTTTTTGTTTACCGTTGTTTTTAATGTTTTTTTGTTTTGCTACAGTTAGAGACAGATAAATGACATTGCGTTCCAGTAACTTATTTACAGATAAAGGTAAAATGAAGAAATATTGGTTCTCTAGTTCAAGTTATTCGTTTTTATGAAACAACAATGGCAATATAAAAAGCTATAAAAGGTCGCGTCATTGTTTTCACTATACGGCCGCAAAGAGCCTGCAGACGTTTACTCCAAAACAAGCTAGGTGTCATAAACCTTTGCCTTTATTGACTATATGCGCGTTCATAAAAGGGTTAGAAAAGTTTGATTAGTGGCAAAAAGCTTATTACTTACCGTTACTGGCGAGAAATGCATAAAAAATTCCAAGTTTCCAAACACTTTTTAACAACGCCATTGTCTTGTCTTCAGTCGTTTACAGATACTTTTCTGGAATCTGCGCCCGCGACGATGGCCTTCTTTGTAGCCCTCGTATCCCAGCGGAAATTTTTATATTCAATCCCAGTCTCCTGCTCTCCGTTTGGGGCGCTCGCCCGTCTTTTGAAATTACTTGCGCGATATTTAAGAAATAGAAAACATATACCGTGTTTTTATCGAGTTTTAGTAGAATTCTACTAGTATACTAATGCAAATGCTGTAATCTGATTGGCTGAGCCATTGCACACTATCAGCCATTAGTGTGCAGTGGCTTGGTGTGGTTGAAAAAATTACAACGTTTCCTCGTTTCTCCGAAGTTTCGAAAGAACATTTAGTAACAACTGAAACAAAATTCCTAAGAAGACTAAAAGGAGAGCGTTAACGGTTTCTGGAATTAAAAAGCTCGAAATTTTTTAAAGAAACTGATAAACGCGCACACTTAGCTGTAGATGTCAAACAATTAGATTATTCGCTCTCGATTTTTATGAGGCGACAGTTGATGAGGCCGAAGGCCTCATGAACTATCACCTCATAGAAATCTCGAGCTCATAATCTAATTGTTAAGGTGGCCAAATACAGTTTTCAAGAGCTTATGCCTAATTCACCATTACTTTTAAGTATTTATGCTTTGGCGCCCGCTTTTTGCAAGAGTCAAGGTTAACCACAGAAAAGTTTATTCTCGCAGTTTGGCTAAGGTGTGTGCTGTTGCCATGGCAACGGGGCTGTTTAAAAACAAGGTTGAAAAAATGGTTTTTGTTTATTTAAAAAAAATCCAGTCGTTAGACTTTTTTCGTTTTTTGTGTTCGGCCACCTTAAATAGAAACACGATTTTTAACCAATCAGCGCGCGTATCTTCTTGGAACTGTTTTCTAATCACGAAAAATTATACTGTAGTTGCAAGCAGTAAGCAATGTACTTGTAGTGCAAGCTAATCAAACCTAAAATAGTGCACGTGCCGTAATGTATACAGAACAAGAGGTATCAAAGAACAAAGGCCCGCACCTGTAATCCAGTAGGTTTTCAGCAATAGAAAGTCTTTTGTATTCTAATACTGCGTCATTACTTTGTCCTTAAGCTTGGCAAATAGGCCACAGTGACGTCTTTGGCAGAAGGAGAGAGGCCGTGAGGAGGGGTTGATAAACGCCAACTGGAAAAATAAATTTCAAGTTGTGACCTGAGAGATGGAAAATAAGATGACTGTGACATGTGAGACCTCGCTGCTAATACTTATAAGTCTGTTCCTTATAGTAGTTGAAGGACGTTTAAAGTCACACTTTCCTATGAGCGAACAGAAGGAAGAATCCAGGGGAAAAGGCAAGGAGACAGGTACATGGTTCTTATTTATCTTTCAGTTTGTTTTATTATTCTTCTCTTGATCGTATCAAAATAATTTGCCATAAATTAGCTTAAGAGTTTTTCATTTTAACTAAGTACGCTTGAACAAGACCAGCCAAATGTCAGTTCTCGAAAAAAGGAACATTTTCTTACGTTAACTATTAACACGGAGCAATTGACCTCCCGTTAATGTGACATATCCAATTACGCTCCGGCCGAAAGTATGGGAAAGAATAAATTGAACAGGATTATTCGGCAACAAAAACAGAGACCAAATGTAAAAAAAAAAAAATAACTGCTAGTAAACTGACGAGCGGTAACTAGAAAACATTATGAGTGAGGCAATGTGCATTGTTAAATTCGCTTCCCAGATTGCTTGCTTATGATAACTATAAACAACGAAACGATGAAAATGACTGAGGCCAGTGCCTCGGTTTGCCTCTCACTAGCTACGACCCTGATCGACGTTGAAACTTTGCACACATGACTTAAAATCAGTATCCTTCGTCCGTTTTTGGCGAATCTAGCTAACTCACTTGCTGAACCGGCGGATGAGCTTTGAAACAGGTGAAAGATACATCGCATTAACTTATCCGATTAGTGAAGATATTTATGCTGCTAAGAGCTAGTTTGGCGTTTATAAACTCTGCATACTTAATCCATCGCAGCCTATCTATCTTTTCTAAGTTTAACTTAGCCTTTTCATTTCCATTTTATAGCACTTCGATTGTCTAACGTATACTGACTGGCCGTATCCTTATTATTTTTTTTTTTTAGGTATAGATTTGCAGCCCATTTACAGAAATGTCAATCTTTGCCGTATCACTTCAGCCCAAACGGCAGAAAAGGCTGAACCAAGCCACAGAATGGTAAAAATTAAATGATTTATTCTGTGTGGCAATCTTCTATGTTTCCTTTGCCATCATCTGGTATCGATTAGCTGAGGGTAACAATTGAGTCTACACGAACAAAAAAGAAATGATCATATGCCGATACATTAAAATTGGACACTGAAAAGTTCTTTGTTTTCTCAATTGTCTCAGAACACTAGTGCTTTTAAATTCTCTTCTTCTCGGTTAGTGCTTAAAGCCCCGTATGCCAGCTTTAGATTTTTAGCACACGGATAAAACAGTTACATTTTCATGCAGGAACGCTCGATCGTGTTTTGAAAGAAAGGACATCAAATTTCGTCAATATCTCGCAAAGGAAGAATTTAGTACGCTTGGATTGGCACCTGCATTAAATGACAGTCTTATTTCGCGTTTATTCAACATAAAACTGATATTAACTTTCATCCTCAGCCTTGCACAGCCCCTCGAATGTGCGTGGCCAATGAAAGTTTAGTTGAGCAACTTGCTCTGTCGGACGGTCTAAAGGAGGTCACGAGCGCTCTAAACTGCAGTTGCCTTGATCCACGCCCTCCTTGCCTCAGAAAGAACAACATTCGGGTATTCCACTGGGGAACAACGTACGAGAGAAGCGTAGACACTGGCCAGTGCGTTGGCTCCTGCAGTAAAGGTATTTTACATGGACTGCGCCCGAACGTGGTCTTTCAGTAGTCACCTATCAATTATGCATCTGGTGGTGTATGTTTCACAGAAGAAAATATCGCCAAGGATATCATAAAATGTCGCCGGGAGTTACCGATATTATTTTTTCCTACTTACTACCGGAATATAAGTGCTTTTACTAAAGGCTGGGTGGCCATGGGGATTTTAAAATATGATTGACATTAAGTAGAAGCAATATCATTTTTCTTGTGACAGGAAAGAAGACTTGTCATCTCATTGCCAGTAAAATTGTTAGTGTTAAGGGTCCAAACGGTAAGTTTGTTTCTAGTAACCATTTTTGCGCTCTCTGTATTAAGCCAAGTCATTTATGATTGTTAAGTGAGGCCTCTCAGGCGTATGAGTCCAAGGACCACTGTGTCAAGATGATTATCAAAACTCCGTCTCGATGCGGTTCAGAACTGAAGAAAAGAAAATGAAGTATTTTATACTTAAATTGTTTTATGAATTTTTCTTTCTCGAAGATATTAGCTCAATAGAGCCACTCTGTTAATTCGAGTTGAAATAAAATGCATTCGATGTTTCCCCGATTTTCTGGAAAAGAGAGCCAACATGAAATAAAAGTGTTTTTGGAGGAAAGACCATGTGAAAGGAGTGATCGGGGCTTTCTGAATTTGGAATCGGACGCACTGATAGTTTAATAGCTCTGCGCGTTTGCGCCTTGACTAAGGAACGTATAAATTATTTCATGAATATGGCATTCTTTTCAGTTTAACGTAACTCGATTTTCTTTCGATTTTTTCAACTGTCACTTTATTTTATTTCTGGCTGATTCCACAGGCGCTCATTGTGTTGAGAAAGTGTTCAGGTGTAGCTGTACGCGAAGCTGTCACCGTGTGTCATTCCATCAGTTGTACAGTGCCACTGTGTTTGACGAGAATACTAGTAGAAATGAAACACTGGAACAGGTTTGTTCGACGTCATGAGAACAATACGTCAGGTTATGTTATACAAACATATTTGGAGGCTAGAGGGGAAGCTAGGGTTCGAAGATTAACACTGTTCTCGTTTCTGCAGGTCATTGATGTCGGGCGCTGTGTCGGAGAATGTTCCGGAAGAAAGAAGGGACGTTGTATTCATTGGTGAGAATCTTTTCCATACTATGTAAACAAGGGATCATTCCTATACCGGTTCAAAACTTAACAACGTATGCCTGCTATGTGGTAAAAATTAAGCAAATGACGGTAGATTTGTCAATTCGAATGACTCGTAAAATATACTCAACACAAAGAAACATGTGATTTTATAAGAATGATGCACTCAAGGTCACGTGACTTTCATCGTGAGCTTATTATTCTTTACAGGGTGGATAATCCTCTATGGCGTCCAGGCTCTAACGTCCCGCCAAAAGTGTGTATGCTGTCATCTCCACCCAGAGAGACTGGAGGTAAATGTCGCCCCGTGTCCATTGAGAAGAAAGTTTTGTATGCCAACAATGGAGCCCCAAAGACCGTCAACGTCATAAAACGTTGTAAATGTTTCTAACGTATAACTGATGAAACTAATATTTAGTCCAAGAATTACACTTAAACATAACCTACTGACCAACCATACAGTAAACGAGCTATCTGTGATCTGATTGGCTACAAAGGGGCCGTCTATTGATCGATAGATCACAGCGGGAGCTGCTCAATCTTTGACGAAACCATTTCAACTTCTTGTTTTGCTGAAGTTTCTGGAATAAAAATAGTTTTTGTTGTTTGATAGATCGGTCAGTGGGGTATACTTAAACGATTAGATGGCTCCCTCTGGGTTGATCTTATCCGAACTTTAACGTTTGACTTGCCAAAACCTCAAGCTAGCCTCTCATTAAGGAGTCAATAGCGATGTCCCTTTAATTTTTTGTCATTTATCTATTCATTTGCTCGTTTATTTTTTGGATGACTGTTCGCTTGTCTGTTTATTTTAATTTACTGAATACAGAAAAGGACTGGATCGGACTGAGAACCGACCTCGGTGACGTTATGAAGTTCTCCTAATTTCATAACGCCATAATTTCTTATTCAAACACGATCCATCAGATTCAAACTAAGAACTAAATTGTGGCGGCGAAATATTCCATAATTGATCACTTGTAAAGTAAGATCAAGAAAAAATACAAGAGGATGTCATTCTTCACATTACAATTCCGAATCGAGGCGCAATTTTTCAAACTTTGCAGTCGTACATTGTTTTAATAAAAGGAAATTTCTTGTTGTCGAATTTTATTTTCCAGGCACTTGCGCCAGATATATTATTGCCATTAAACCCAATTACACCTGCAATAAAAGCATCTCAGCTAAAGTTCGTATTAGTCAGACGTTATTAGCTAAATAAAACATCAATCTAATACTTTAGGAAGAGTTTTACGAAGCGCTACAATTTATATTAACGCTAGTTCACTTAGTCTCCTTCGCAGCCGTTATTAGGGACGTCACGCAACGCTTCTCCCACACTAGCGGAGAAGCGTTGCGTGACGACCCTAGTAACGGCTGAGACTAGTTTTCACTAGGCTCGATTTCCAGCCGTTTTGGAAGTCCGGTTGTTTATCCTCCTCCCAACGAGGCAAGGAACGCGGGCTCACAAAATGACTGGCACATCAGTAAAAGCATTCAGGTATAAACAACGTACACAGACACGATGCAGTAAAGATGAACTGAAGATGATGCGTTAGCGCCCTTTGAAAGGAACATTGACTGAAAAGCGTTACAGCACCTTACTGCCTCTTCTGCAATGCTTGTGCTTTACTGAATGGCTGGTTTGCAGTGTCACGCAATCAAAATAAAAATCATAACCACTCAATAAATTAAGTCAAGAAGCTGGGATATGAAAGATGATTGATATATAAACAACTTCGCCAAGATTTAGGGCTGTGCAGTTTTTCATATTCCCGTTATTCGGAGAAGTGTTTCAAACAAATTTATAGAGTTCTGTATGGAGTCGCCATGTTTGTGCCCTCGGAGGGACACAAACATGGCGGCCGTAAAGTAACAGAAACATCTGTCATTGAGTTTTGCCATTGAAACGGAAAGTTATTACTCTAGAGCTCCGACACATTGAAATTAATACTTTTTCTAGAGCAACAACTGTTTAGTTAGCAAAAACTTGAGCAAAAACTTATCTTTTTGACCATTCGAGAGCCTTATCGGGCCGCCATTTTAATGTCACATGACGCATAAACTTGGAAATTCAAACGTGCCCTATTTCAAAATGAGGAACCCTGTCTAGCTTAAACGCAGCAAAGCATCAAGTTATTAAAGGGTCTTACATCCGATGAAACTAAAACTTCAGATGGATTGGTAATTTCTTATTTTGGAAAATGATGACGTCAGATGAAAAGCGGCAATAGTTGTTCGAAGCATCCCGTTCCCGCCATTTTTGTTGACGTAAAGCAGCCGACTCACATCATTCGGGAGGGTGTCACTCTTCAAATTAAAAAGCGTGGGAAAACGAATGACGCGCTCGCCCGAAAGATTCAGAAAGGTTATTATTATATTCCAAGCCATAGCAGCATGTTTTAGCTTCGCTCAGTGCAGTTGTCGACAATAAATAAAAGGAGTTGATGCAGGAAAATCTAATTCAAGGTAAGTTTACACTTTATTTATTGTATACACATTTTCAGAAACACCACAGAAGTCTATAGACTCCTAATTTCAGCTGAAGAATGGACATATATCTGGACATGTTTTGCTACTTTCTAAGCCTTAGAATAATTTCGAAACACATAGCTAAAACATGACGTCGCTTGTCGCTGCTACAACTACAACTTTCCCAACAATTAACTTTAGGTATACAGTATGGGGCCCAGTTCTCAGCCACAAAAAACGTAAACTTGTATTTCTCACCTTGGAATAGCCGTAAGGAGTTAAAATTTCACGCATAACTAGCTTCAGCATTCAGTTTACACATGTAGAGCTATCGACTGCTCAACGCTGTTTTCTCCCGAGTAATAACGAAAATGGAGGCTTCGTTCCTGGGCCCAGTTATCGGCCAGCGGGCCCAGTTCTCGGCCACAAAAGAGTACATGCGATTCCTCAGAATGAACAACGCTTTATTGCCATTTTTTGTTGTTAAATCAATTATAAGGCTTGTGTTTTGATATTTCGATCACAAATTATCCTTAAAGAGCTTTGTTTCATTTTAGAAAAGGAAGTTTTTTGCACACCTAGTTTTTCTCTTAAGTGCAGTCAAGCGAAGCTAAAAAGAGTTGGATATTTAAAACGGGGTTAAGTCAGAGCTCATAGTTTTCAGCATGCCACCCCATTACAGCTTTATTTTTGCAACTGACTTGACACGAATACTCCACACAAAACTATGAGCGCTTTTAGTGTTGAAGGCGAGCAGGGTGGCCGAGAATAGGCAAATACGCAAAAGTACTAAGGAAATATTGAGGAGTGAATTTAGGTCAAAGAACTAAACACGCCAGGAAAAGTTTATATTTAACAGATAGCTTTATCACTCTACGTTCTTTATGCCAAGAATTGGCTCATTTGGGCTTTCTAGACGGACAAAATATAAACTTGAATTAAACCATGTAATTCGCGTAGCCGTAAACAAACACGTTTTCGGGGAAACCAAATTCACCTACCTTCGCGTCACCTCGATGTGCTCACAGAAAAACTCGGCAGGATGAAACAAAACTCGGCAGAACGGAAGACAAGGAATCAAGCTACCTTTGGAAACAATTGCTTTTTATTCAGATTCATTTGTGACGCGAAAAATAAACGCTGAACAAAAAGTGGCCGAGAACTGGGCCCGGCCGAGAACTGGGTCCCACACTGTACTCTCTCGAAATACTGCAAAATTCATTCTGTTAATTAATCCCACAAATTTTACAGTTCTACGTGCTTACAAGATTAACTTTTTATACGATTTGCATCCTGTTTCTAGCACTTTAACTTTTTCAAGTTAAGATAAAAGAACACCATTTTGAAAAAGAGCAAAAGCATGAAATACAGTTTCAGTTTGTAGACTCCATGAATATCTCTTATCAGACATATGATTTTGTAGTATCGCTGTATAGCTCAGTTTACGAATCTTGCAGTACTTTGGTGAGCCCGTAAGGCACCGGGGAAAAAATACGAATGACGGATAGAAACGTACAGGGCTAGTACAAACTAAAATGTGTATGAATTAATTATCAAATAAATATCAATTAATTATAAATGTCTTATTCAACGTTTTCCTTTTTCAGCGTCACGCAATTCAAAATAGATCAAAATAAAAATCAAAACTGGTCAATAGATAAAGTCCAGAATCTGGGAAATGAAAGAAGGTAAATATGCAAAGACTTTTGCCAAAATTCTGGTCACGGCAATTTTTCTTATGCGAGATATGCGGAGGAATTTTTTACCCAAATTTATAGAGATTTGTATGGAGACGCCATGCTGGTGCCCATCCGTATGGGCACCAACATGGCGGCCGGAAACTAACAGAAACATCTGTCACTGAGTTTCGCTACAAAAGCGTGAATTTATCCCTCGAGAACTCTAAAACATTAAAATAATACTTTTTCTAAGACATGAACTGTTCAGATAGCCAAGTTCTCTGAAATAAGTCACTCTTTTAACCATCATGACAGCTCTCTAGGCCGTCATGTAAATACCGTGTTACGCAAAAGCTTAGAAATTCAAGCGTAGTTTATCACAAAACCAAGAACCCATTCGGAGCGAAAATTTGTATGAATATTAGTTTTCAGCTGCTCTCATACATCATTTAAGTAAAATCTCAGGAAGATCAATAGATTTGTAGTTCGAATTTTAGTGACGTCATGTGAAAACCAGCTATTGTGTTTTGTGTTTTGGCTTTGGTTCACGAGCCACAACAGACTAACTTGTTAAACCGGTTTCCTGGAGCAAAAATATCATGGGACATTTGTACTTTGTTATGTTTCGCGCGTTGCTTGTAATCTACTGAGTGCACATAGGTACCTGAGCTGATACTGTTAAAAAGATTTCGGCGATCATATTTGAGGATTGAATTCAAAATCGAGGACTGTAGATTTCCAGAGAAAGTCAAAAAAGGATTGAGCACTTGATATCAAAGATCGAGGATTCGATAAAGCCTTTTGACCAAAGATGCCCAGTAATATGTTAAGGGCCGCAATGCTGGTTCACAGACATGTACACTCGCTGACCGCCATGTTTGACAGTTCATCAATTTTTGGTTCACCATCCTTGAAGTAGAGCACGACCAGTGGCTCGTAAGTCTTAGGCACGCAGCAGGGGTCCCCTGGGGCATCTGGGTTGATTTTGTTGTACAGAGACATAATGGTAGTGTGGTGGTTCTGTTTCTCAACTCCCCACATCAAAGGACAGTGACCGGCGCAGTAGTTTGCGTAGAAGCCTTTCGGCGCGTGCAGCCACTTCCAACGCAAATCTTTCTTGAAGTCGATGTAGAGCGAACGAAGACAGCATCGTGTTTCCGTAGACCGTTTCTTGCAATAATTTGAATCCAAGGATCGCTTGTTCCTTCGTCTCGTCGAGTGGACCCGTTCACGAGGGATGAACCATACAAGAATATTTGGCCACGGTTCTTCGTCTTCGTCGTGCATCTGTTTTGGTGCTGGCCCACCGAGATAAATCGGAGAAACGCGTTCATCTTTGTCTGCAGGTACCGAGCTTGTTACGGTAACCGTGAGACCGTAGTTTGTGTTAGAATCCTCAAGCCACTTCTGAACCACTGAAGTGATATCAAAAGATATCCACTTCTCTTCGCTAGATAAACTCCAGGCAGAATCAAGCGCAGTAATGCAGCCATTCTTAGCATTGTCGTCGTGTTCCCCAGTGTTTTCACAAACATCGATGCGTACATTGCTTAGAGGCTGTCGCTGGTTTGGCATCTGATAAAGCCGCAGCTCTGCTAGCGACACCAGTGCGCTCTCTGTTACAAGCTTGCTGAGGTTGAATCTCAGTGAGTACACATCCTTGTCATTCTTTCCTTTGGGGCCTACAAGAGTTAATTATTCGTGTTATATAATTGTTGTTTATGTTTTGAATTGACGCTTTATATAATCTCAATTCCTGGTATGGCAATAAAAAACAGCATGCTACTCTATATGTAACTTACACGTCGACCTATCATTGAAATCAAATCATATAGTAATACCAATAAAAAAGTGGTCTTTCCACTCAGTAGAGACGAGTCTGGATGGGATTTAAGTATTGGTCAGCTGAGAAATGAAGGGCTTTTTATCTGATAACTGAGATACGAGAACTACAAATTTATACTGATTGCTGAGAATGGAGCTAACATTTTAACTTACAACTGAGTTTCTAGCCTAACCTCAATTCGGCCCTCTTTTAAGCCTTGATGGTCAAGCCAGCGCTTGACTCCGGTTTCAATAGCATGTAGAGACGAGTATCATTACCTCTCTCCCCTGACTGGGATGCTAATCGATCTCAGCTCAACCCCCAGAGCCGCCAGCATTTCAAATCCTCTGCAACCATTTACACAACCCGTGCGAAGAGAAGCCCCATGAAAATTAAGCGCGCCTTGTTCAACGTAACAAAGTGGCTCTGGTAATAAAATTGCCTCGATCCTTCCGAATCGTTTGAGTTACACCATGTACCACTGTAAGTCTAAGCGATAATAGATCGGGAACAAACACCTAAGACCTGAAGACTTTTAAAAACTTACGAAAATTCCAGAAAAATGTCAAAGAACATGATCAAGCAAAGCCTTACAGTCTAAGCTTTGCATACTTACTTGGTACGACCGTTCTAGCAACCTCTTTTTCCAGTAGCAGTCGTTCGACTCTCTTAGCAAAGTATTCTTCGTCTGCGTCCACTTGAGAACGACACAACTTCGATTCCAGTAATAACTTGTCTTTTTCCTGCACCGCGCTTTTGTACGTCTGCATCACTTCACGGCTAACATTCATAAAAATCTCTTCTCCGTTCGGAGGCTTCGTTAAGCCAAGCTTGGCCAGAATCTGTCCCTGAACTGCGATCAACCTCTTCTCGCGAGCTTGTCTACTGTTGCAAGTCTTGCATCCAGTTATGAAAGCCACGCCAACAACATTCATCCATATCAAAAACCAAACATACAGCGGAAAGGTTACAAGCATTTGAGATGACAACAACGACATTTTTTCAACTTTGTTCAGTCTGGCATATAGAAAGAAATGATGGACGAGATGATAAGTGCATGGACGTGTAAAGACAATTAACATCCTTTGAATCGACAGGCCTTTGTTAACGCCTCCAGTGACAATTAAATCCTTCGTTTACACAATACTAATGGACCATGAGTTGTCATTAGAATCTGCCAGGAAAAATTGTCAATAGTTTAGAGATTATAATGGTCCTTACCAAAGTTTTCTCTAAGATAACGCTTTATTGTTTACGAACCAGTTGGAAAGGTCTGTCTATGCCTCACGTTTGGAACAGTACAGAGGGAGAAAAAGAAACCAGGTACACTCGACACTCAGTAGTTTTATAACCTTTAATAATTTTAAAATTGAGAAATGCTTTTACAAAAGTAAGCAGACCTTACTCAATAATCTATTTATTAGAGGCGGGCTCTCTTCGAAGCAAAGCAAATCTTGATACTAGTTTATAAGCGAAATTATTCATGATATAACTGAAGAAAGAAGTGACTGATTTATTGTAAGCGTTTTCTTCAAAATGTAAGGAAAGATATCTCTTTTAAAGCTTAGCTAGTGTTGGACTTGAACGAAACTAATTGATGTGACAAATGTATTTCTGAGAAATATTTCAAGCCCATTACGGTTGATGGCTAAGTTAATGTTTCCCTGAGGACTTGAACGGGATTAATCATTATTTAGTTGAATGGCCCCAAAAGCTCTTTTCAAATATATACAAAAACGATTTGTTTTCAGTTTCGTTCATTTGCATTCTCCGTTTTATCTGCTTCTTCTTTGAGTTAGCTTGTTGCTTATGTTGATAGCATTTTGCCAGATTTAGTTAGGTCAGAGCCCTGCCCAAAACATGAAAACAGAATGCCTGATCGCAAGTTACCCTTCTTTCCATCAGACCGTCATGCGCAGGCTAATTGTTCCTTTAATGTGCTGATTGTTCCTAAATGTGCTTTTGAAATTTGTCATCTGTCGAGCAGCTTTACAGCTCTTAAATGTTCTCTTACTATTTCGTTCTCTTTTCTTATCCTTGCTCTGAGATATCTTACAGATTTATCCATCGTCAGTAGTGTCCTCAGCTTTTTTTTCACCGTTGTTTAATTCACTAGCGACACGCGCACGACTCTATAACCGACACCGTCTTTCCGCCCACAGTCTGCTCACTGGTGGATTCTGGGTAACATTGCTTCGGCCTAGTCTTAGTGCGGACTGCGCAATGCCTTGTTCTCGACCCAGACCCATCTCTGTTGTTTATCCTGTGGAAATAAAACAGTTTATGAGAAAGATAACCGATCAATAGCGATAACTTTTTTCATCTCTGGTCTCCACACTTTTCTGTATGGAAATAGTCTCCGTACCTTTCTCCTAAAGTATCGTGCGCGTAAAACAAATTGATATTGATGTGATCGTTCTTAAGAATGTAATAGAAAATAAGTATATTTACCAGTAAAGACATTCTCCTTTGGTGTGACCAGAACATCTTCCAACGCAGCGACCGACATCGATGATCTGAAACAACCAAGGCAAAATTATCTTCAGCACTTTAAATTTGTATTAGCGTCCTCAGTAAACAAATGAAAGAGGAACCTGTTTCAATTATGTGTGTTTCTAAGGGAAGTAAAGTGATTCAACTTTGGTAATACGTTCAGTTTTATTTTGGCCAAAAGGGTGTTGTCTCATAGGCAGATAAAATTTATACTGCATGACTTCAAAACTACCAAGGAGCAACTCGATTTAACAAATTGACGTCAGTTTTTCATGCGTCTGTCCTGTTATTGATCATGAATTTCGTCATAACATTGACGAAATTCATTGTCTATAACAGGACAGACGCATCAAAAACTGACGTCAATTTGTATTTTACAATAACCAATTGTCAAATTGTCTGCCCTCGCTCACTGACACATCGCATAAATTAGAAATTCATGAATCTGTCCGCTTATTAACAGTGAAAATTAGCCAATGAGCGCGCGAGAATTTCTGCGGTTATTGTAAAGAAGGTTATCATATGTTAAATTAATATTTCGGTGAAAGATGTCTAATTTTCTCGTCTAATGCCGTTTACGACTGGACTTTGACAGTAAGTATCCGCTCGCTATAGTGGATTTATTAGCAATAGCATTGAATTAGGTTCTGCTCACCTTTGTCAATGTGGAGTTGTTGTGTTGGAATGCCTCGTTATGAGAGATTCTGTAACACTTTCTTTCACATGCACATGACCGGATTACTTCAACACACTTGGCACCTGAATCACAAAATGTAGAAGTACAACGTGAATTTGCTGCACTGTGGTTTAATTTAGTACACTGAGTAGCACGGGTTTCACTATGTGGGGCAATGTCTTATTAGTTACTCACCATTTGGTCCTATTACTGTGACAGTCTTTAAAGAGGTTGGCTTGCATTCTATTTCACGAGAACCTGCAAACACACGAAACAATTATAAGTTGAGTTTTTAAAGACAGCGAACATGCATGGTCGATCGCAGTGTGTGATTTGTTAAGGGCTGTGCGCGATACAATGAAACTCCACAACACCGCAGTAAAACAGTTGTACTCATAAGATCTAAACCCGCATTACCACTTACCATGTAAGCGACACTTTCCAATGCACTGACCGACATCGACTCTCGTTTCAAACTTGGTTTCATTGAAAAAGACTTGCTGGCTGGAAATTCGCTGACAGTCCCTTTCACGTGGAACGCATGTGCAGCTGACAGCACTTGTGACGTCACGAACACCAGTCAATGTCCTGATCGTGGTAACCTCTGATAGCGAGGCTATGCAAAGGTCGGTACCAGGACAAACTTCCTGACAAGATTAAAGAGAAGGTGATTGGATATCTTAAGTTTATCTGACGAGGACTAAAAGCAAGAGACTATCATAGTCTCTTGCTGAAAGCAATACAAAGACAAATTGCCATAGAAACGGTTAAGTCCGGGGCAGGGGGACAGGGGGAACTTCTGTGTACAAATGACGGGCTCTTCGTCGGGTTAAAACCTGTGTTTTCGTACCTCGTAAGGTGTTTAAATCTAAAGTTGCTTGCCTTAGAGCAATCCCAGTTCCTTTTTAGTGTATGAATCCTGAACTTATAAGACGGAAATTAGTTTGAAGGAAGAACTAGTACCTTCTAGGGTGAAAATGAATTCAAGCCAACCCCACAAAGTGACAATTTTGTACGCTTTCAGGGATTCCTTTCTTAATTTCTGATAACCACCTCTGTCAGGTTCATATAGGAGCCCCCTGGGGGAGGGGGAAACGCTACAGTCCTTTATCGGATTCAAGAGCTTATAAACGTACTTGATCTCCGCGCGAGTGCTCCTCTTCTCTTGTGGCATCAACAAGACTTGTTTTACAATAAGCCACTTGGAATGTTTGTCCAGTTCCTGGAACAGAGTACGTGTATGAACATTCTAATTATGAAAGGAAATACTTGCTAAGACGTTACCGTCAGCAAAACATCTGTGTACTTATGATCATCAAGTGTTTTGATTCCTGAGAGCTCCGGATGCATTTATATATATTGCTTACCAGAAATTACGTTGAAGTTCTATACTGTGAGAGACATGCATACAGCCATTATGATTTCCTTTCTTACAGTTGTCAATCTCGTTATTGCATCTATAAGCCTATCTAATGAGTAATTAGCTGTCATTCTTATGAGATCTAATAAACATCGTCACCCGGACATCAATATCGATCAAGATCGAAGACACAACAACAATAAGTTTTTCCAAACCGCGAGCGTCGTGTCGGGGCACTTAAATTGTTTTTGAAGTCCTTAAGTGAGACCGTTATCAATTTTATTATTCTAAACGCATATCTGTATATTTCGTAAGATCTCTATAGATTTATTTGATAAAGTCATAAATTTGGTGGCAAGTGTTAATTTCATTAAACTAACGTTCAATGCTATCGGCCGAAAATTACCTGTGTTTTCCAAGATAAGATTAAGCCGTTGTTGTTTCTCGTTCAGCCTTGATATTGGTGTTCGACAATGTGGCCTCTTAGTTGTCCCAGTGAAAGGGGAAATGGGTGTATGTTTACCTCTCACAGGGTAAGCGTCAACAAATAACTCTAGCAATATTGAACATCAATTGAAACCCTAGGAATGACGAAAACACTCGGTCACAAGTACAATGTTCCGTTGAGGACAGCATGCCGTATCTTCATTCAGTTAAATGGCCTTTTTTCCTTCAACCGTCTTTCACGTATTCCAATCAACCGAAATAAAACATTCCTCGGGCAATTTAACTCCGTAGCAGTTGCATAAGGATTCCAGGCCTTATCTAGAATATCGTACTACTTGTGTGTCAGGCAGACGTTTAACCGGCTTTGACTGATAAAGAAAACAGTATTTATTTTCACCTGTGTGTACTTTTTCCTTGGTGTCCCTGTGGCATACTCTTTTCACCATTTTTTGTTGCTGAAGCCAAAGACCGATAGCGCTGTCGGGAAGTGCATACTGTTGGCTTTCTGAATATGAAAGAAGGATAACAACGAATCATTGCTTGTTGTAAAGTGCCTTCGTGCTTCTATAATAGGTAAAGGTCGCAGATGGCTAATGCTCTTAATGAGTACAGTCAAACTTCTAACGAAACTTTGCAGAGCTCTTTTCTGGACACCAGCTGACGTTCAATTAGGGGACGTCACCACAACGACCGGCTGCATTACGTGACCAGAAATGCATTGATCGCGCTTTTAAATTTTGGAGCCTAGATCTAGGTAACAGCAACACGCAGTGATTGAGTTTCCTTACCAAAGCATTCCATTAAATAAGTTATTCCTTCGTTATTAAAATCCGCACGCATTGGTGCCTTTAAAAGAACTATAGTGTATATGTCACGATTATTTTCAGTTCCAAAGGAACCTTAAAGGAAACTAAGGCCCCGATCAAACGTCGAACTTCACATGAGACGAACTAAATTGCAATTTGAGTCGATCCAAACAGGCAAAGTTTGACCGTTGGGTCAAACGTCAAACTTAATTCGAATATTTAGATCGACTGCCTCAGACGGATAGAACGTGCTAGATGATCTTAATCATGGTTGCCATAGACATCACTTTTCAAAATTCCCTGACCAAATAAATACAAAATGTCAGGTCTAATAGCAGCTTCTAGCCTTCCCTTACAGCCGTCCTTTCCACTCGTTCCTAAAGACTAATAAGTTTTCAACAAATCTCTCTTCTTCATTCAGGAAAAATACCGTTGAGATCACAGTGACCCCGAATGTTTCCTACAGTCCTCAATGGTATGAAAAATTTCCCTGACTTTCTTCAAAATGTCAATTTTCTCTCAGGACTCGAAATAAAATTCCCTGACTTTTCCCTGGCCTTAAAGAGAATTTTTTTTCTCCTGACCATTTCCTGACCTGTGGCAACCTTGTTTATTCAGCGGGACGAACTCAGTTGAGTCAAACGTCGTACTTATCACGAACTTAATTTGCTCAGTTTAGTTCGTCTCATGTGAAGTTCGACGTTTGACCTGGGCCCAAAGGAAACCACAAAACAGAAGAAGGACTGAGAAATAACCAAAAATAAAATAAACAAGTCTGATAACAACTGAGGTACATTAAGGCAGATTTTGAGCCAAAAATGTGGGAAATTGGTTACTTTTTCCAATGCCCTTTCTCGTAGCAGCTTCTTTAATACGTTCATCCATGCGGTTGAAATTGAAAATCAATAGACGTAGATATTTCGGAATTGCCAGACTGCGACATAAGATCGTGGAATAGTCGATAAAAGTTGCAAATGAAGGAGGTCGTTTGTTGCTTCCAGAGATTAGATTCGTGGTCGTGATTTTCCAATACAACATGTAACACGTAAAATGTTGAGCTCCTACCTATCATAATAGATTGTTTCATATACAGTAAAAAACGCGTGCAAGAGTCTAGTGGTTCAAGAACCTGCTGGCGGAAATTTGACGTTTTGAGTGCCCAAGGTATAAGAATCTGTTTAGCCAAGCAAGATTCAAACAAGTTCTTATATGTGAATTACAGCTAAATTATGATAAACATTTTAACCAAGGAGTGTGGCTTTGAGACTACAAATTTCCGTTACAAGAAACATGCATAATACCGGTCAGTTGAGAATGAATACTGTAACAACCACTGAACACAAGTGTATTTATTTTTCTGGTAATCAACAACTATATCTCCTTCATAGAAATTAAGGAGCTAATTAACAACCTACTTAGACTAAATTGCCAGTAACTACCCCCAAAATAGAAGAACCTATTTTGCCAGACTTCAAAAAATGTAGGTCAGTCTTACACGCGGATTTTTACTGAATAGTGAAGAGCACAGCTGACACAACGTACGCGTGATTTTACGCGAGAACTCGACCACCAAGATGTATAATCTTGTGACTCTATGTTTGAGATATCCTGAAAGGATGTAATAAGGTTACCCGCTTATCTTATCTTACCAGCGAGCCAGTCATTTCTGATCGTATTACCAGGATGACTTTAAATGATAGTGAGATTTTTTTAAGCCGAAAACTGGCTGTGATACGTACTAGGTGGTGGTACTAACGAGGTTGTCGGAGTATAATAAGGGATTGACTGTGTGAGAGGTTATGTACAATGGCTACGTTGTACAAGGGGGTCTTTCGCTTTCAGTATTTTCGTCAAATCTCATTTACTTATTGTGATAACCTAGAAAAGACTAAACCGCTAACACTAATAGTCCCCTACTGCTTCAGACTGGTGGTCTTTACCTCTAGTGTGTGACACTAGCTGGGGTCAAACCTATCTACAAACACGATTATCAATTAAGACATGCTTCTGCGGCCTGAAAAACAGTAGCGGCACTTATTTGATCTGACCAGTATGGTGGTGATGTGAAATCACGGCCTTGTAGTGTACATGCAAAGCCGAAATTGAACCCACAGAGTGGTTCAACGAAAATAGTGAAAAGCTGAAACAAACTACAGCTGTTCCCGATTTGTAAAACAAGAACTGTATGAAATAAAACTAACGAACCTTGTTCAAGTTTGATCGGCTGTTCTTCTGGTTCTCCAAGAACGTTCATGGACGCAAGACACACAAAGACAAAAACTAGAGGAGACATTGTTAGAACCCGGTTGTCTTCTGACATAAATGGAATGTGACGGTTAATGTTTCAATGGTTATATATCTTTGATTTTTGCTACCACGACTGCAGGCTATTGTAATTTTAACGCCAATTTTATGATTCACATTGCATGTCGTTACAATACTGTCTAGTCTGAAAATGAAACAATTCTTGCTAATTTTCCGCCTGTTATATACAAGTTGTGTTTTGTTTTTACGACATTGATGGTAACTTTTAACGCCATTTTTATTATTCAAGTCGCGTGTTTTGACAATACTGTCTAGATTGGAGTGTATAAGACTGTCTAAGATTGGAAAAATGCTTATTTACTATTTTGTAAGCATACAATAGACTTTGCTTAGTTAATTTCCCTTGTACGTTATAATTATAGCCTATTCCAGTCTCCTTCTCAGCATGATATCGCAGGGTGTCCAGATGACAAAGTTAAACAGTTTGTGTGATAAGTAAATAATACAATTTTGCTAATTTTGATATAAATGCTTGGTATTTGCTGGTCCCCAGTTTCTGTAAATGCCGGTTAGTTCAACACTCTATCTCTCTTCAGAATTTATTATCCATTCTTGTTTCGACTCATAACAATGCAAATAACTTTGGGCGACAAGTAAAAAACTAAAAAAACTCAAACTAAAATGTTGTTAATCAGACGTTCGCTCAAAGGAAATATACAACTGATGTTCCCCTTCTCTCGCAAACCGGCATTGTGTTTCAATAATGTTTTACATAGGGTTAACTAAAACTGCTGTAAAACATCGATATTTTAATGCATAAGTAGTCGAACATTTTCAGGCCAGTGTAACTGTTAGCGACTGACTTAATATTTCAGATCTTCGTGGGACTGTTACATGCTTTTTGTTTCCTTTGTTGCCTTTTTACCGTAGTTTTATTCCCTGATTAACGCGTTTCTAGTGTATATGCGTGTAGACAACAAAGAAGGTTTTACACGTGGCTGGCTTTGTGAGTTTAATAATCTAAAATAGGAAATGTCGGCAAGCCATGTGTCAAAGATCTTGCTTTGTTTTGTTATGGATCCACCGCACACTGAAGAGCGGTACTTGAACAGTCAAAAAAACCTCTTTATGAAATTCACAAAAAGCCGGCTGATTTTATATCGCTTACTGTTTTTGATCACCGCAGGAATTAGAGACGGAATTATGCAATCTTCTCACCTGCTTAGACAAACCGAAATTTCGGCTTAACCACAAAAGAACACCTTTGCGAAAGTCCGGCGGAAAAAACCGGGGCACTGAAAGACTTCTAACGTAAAGACTTAAAGGACGTCAAAAGATGCACGACAAAAGAAAGTCAACAAAACGTTACCGACATAATTAGAGTGAACATGAGGGAATAATCAAGAATATTTCTTTCACTTGGTAGAACAATTAATATCGAATTTGTCTGGTGTAAGATATAGAGATGTGGGGGCAATATTTTGCTCGAGTCAGTTTTCAACTCGGAATAATCCACGTGGCAAGCTATTCACTTTAGAGAAGATTAAAAAACCAGCGGGTTGTGACTGTTAGGTCAGCCTTTTTTCAATTTACTCTCTTACTTGCAGTTTCTCGTGATTTTCTATCTAACCCAATCCATGTAAATCGTCAATTCAGCATGCGATGACTTCCTATTTCAGTTATTTTCATGCCCGCGCCAATTCAATCTCTGTATTGCTGATTTGACCGATGAAAGGACTGTGTTATGCGGTCCAATATTGTGCGATGTTCTTGTATAATATCTGTGGTTAACTTAAGAATGCTCTTAAGCACTTCTTTTTAGATATTTGAGTTTCGGTATATCTAAAGAAAAAAAACCCGCGCGCGCAATTATGTCACTGTACTGGCGATAAAATTCCTCATGTATTAAGTATGACTCAAACGCTATATAACTAGAAAACTTTTCAATTAGATTTTTCACCTTATTTGGTAAGGGTTGGCGACAGAAAATCAAATGATGTGTTATTTGGGTTTATTTATAAAATAGTAAAGATAGCATTGTGCGAAAACATGGAACTATTGCGTCAAACAATTCGGCCGAGAAGTAGTTCCTATGAGAAAACCGAGACACACCTTGTGCAGTGCACAAGATGTACATTTTTTTTTAAACCGGATCTTCTCTTCAAAAGTCTTGCCTCTTTCCCGTATAAGGAGCAATTGGAACATTAATTATCATAAATCATACCGCTGTCTGATATTGACCGGAGGCTCACGAGAATTTTACTTTGGATTCCTTTATTCAATTTATTGCACTGACACTTGCCTGTTCGACCTTGAACACCATTATTCGTGTTAAAAACGATTAATTGGACACGATTACTCGTTAATTTGGACACAAATTACTCGTTAATTTGGAGACTGATTACTTTTCAATTTGGACATAGATTGCTCGTTATTTTGGACACAAACTACTCGTTACTTTAGACACTGATTACTTATCAATTTGGACATTAATCACTCGTTGTTTTGAACACGACAGTTACTCCTTAATTTGGGCAAATAAAGACTAAGTTAGACAGTTAATATGTCATCCTGAGAACGTTTGTATGAGAAGACATGATCAGTGTCTGAACAGGTTGGGAATCGATTTGAGCCCATGGCTTTCTTTAAATCGGGCATTTCAGTGATCCACCATGCAGACAAAAAAACATATCCAATGTCACGTTTACTTTAAGTATCATTCAGGTAATCACGCTGTATCACTCATCAGTTTGTTGCTGTAATAACTTTTCAGCAATGTTACCTTTCCGCCTAAACATATAAATACTAAGTAAACCGGTATTGCGTTTTAATGAAGAAGAAACTCGATAGAATAACTCTGGAGTTTTGTTGTGATACCAACTTGGTGTAATCTCGAGTAAACTGTCAGATTCATTTAGGCCGCGTTAGCTAATATGTTTTTTGACTTTCCGATTGGAAAAAAACTGTGAAACGTTTATTGACAATAGTAAATAAGATTAAAAGCAAATGGGGAAGTACGTAAATGTACAAAAACAACAATACGCAATAAACTGAGGGGTTCGCTGATGTAAAAATATTTTGCATCAGATATTGTTTTCCTGGTTGCCTTCCTTCCAACCTTTTACAAGGACTAACAATAGTCTGTTTTTCTTTACAATGTAAACTCTGATTACCAGGGCTTGAAACGGAAAAATGTCCAAAACTTGAAATCCGATAAATAGGTTGTCAAGCCAACTTAATTAATTCTTTCCGGACGAGCACAATAAACTTGCACTTGGTAAAACATTGCTTCAAATGTGTACGTTTCTCATGTTTTCTTGTTTTATAGCAATCAAGGTCTGCTCTCAAAGTCCATTCAATTGTAATGGTCTTACATTATTCTCAACGATTTCACGTTTGTAATGAATATCTATCATATTCCACATTCTGATCTAACGGTATACAAGTATTGTTACTAGATCTTACTAAGCCAGGTCGGAATTCATCACAAGCTAGCTAGACTCCTGGCCGCCTCATAACCGCAAGTTTTGTTTCTCAGGGCAATTTTTTTTCCGCGTTTTCTTTGGCAACCACAATCATGTACAGTAGACAAACATCCTGGCATATGACATCTTCGCTGTCATCGCTAATAGAAAGATTTAATGAACGTAACATCTAAGGTAAACTGGTAAGTGCATAATCCACGAGAGATCAAGAGAGGAACATTCGACAATTTTGGGTTTGACAATTTTGGCTTGTCATCTTTTTAAAAAAGTGTAATCTAACTTTGGCTTGACTTTATAAAGCCACTTTATTATATTGCGAAGGCTTATTACGTACAATCGTAAACAAAACAAAGTCAGTTTTACGTCATACAAGAAATCCCTGACGTATAATTGTTTTTTTTCCTGCAAAGACTGTGAGCAATAAACAACTAGATTTCGTCATTTTGTTCTTTTTCTGGCCAGTTGCTACCTGCTCATTTCTTCAGCTCTTATTTTCTGAACGGAAATTAAGTGAAATCACGCAGTGGTTGGGATGGTGGAAGTTGAAAATCGTGGTGTAATTTAGTATGACCAAAATGTGCAATTATATATTTACTTTGTCATTTTTTAAACAACTTACTAAAATTCAAATTAATATAATTAACGACTAATTAGCAGTTTCGTGCGCGCAATAATTTTCACATAGTGTTCTATATCCTGATCGAATTTGTAAATAACTGAATTACAAGAAAATCCCTATGACCACTACTTAGTTTATCTTTCTCATGTTGTATTATTATCCAGTTATTTCCGAATTAGTCAGCATGCTGTCTTGTTATACATACAAAGCTGATAGCAAAACATGTCGTAATTTAGCGAGCAAGCACGTATACACACCACACAGACGTTTAAAAGAAGGAAAAGGGCGTTAACTATATCTTAAAATAATGTGGGCGTTTGTTAAAAGGTCCATCCCATTACACCAGGGGGTCATGGCTAAAATTGAAGTTTTTTTAAAATGTGCTTTGACGCTCTGAATTTCCAAGGTGATCAGAGAAAGGTAAGCGCTGTCAAGTGGAAAGAATTTCTCATCTGAATCGGATCAAACTCCTTCGATGTTCTCTTCACACGCGCCTTGAGAGAGTGTCCCGTAGGACTGAAGAGGGAAGAGAATTTCCTTTCAGTAGAAAAATACTTGAACAATAATTTACTAGTTGCTTTACACTAAGAGGTTTTTAGTTACCATTTCCGTGCAAGATACACGGCTAGTGAGTTTCGAATATATATATTTATATAGCGTTAAACACCAATTGTTTGATAAAATGCCCTATCCGCATAAATAGCTTAGATTTCTTCTGCTGGTTGTTAATTAAATGAGAAACATACAGAGAAACTTTCCCTTATAACTTGCGGATAACTATAAAATTAAGCGTGTTTGAGTGAGTTCAACTGACCACGTTGCTGATTATGTGTCACTATAACGCTAATTAGTTCTGCGGGAATTTGAATTTTACAAGCCTACACTTGCACATCCCAGACAGTAACACATATCAGGCTCATTTAAGCAGTATTGTGAGTGCGATCCTTAAGAAACTCTTTTCGAGCGAACATTTTTTATTTTGTCTCTTGCACTCTCCTCTCAGTTCAGTTTGCCAGTTTCTTTAGCTCTGAAATGATGCTCCGCCTTTGAGGAAACGGGGCAGTATTACAAAAGGACTGATCACCCTGAGCTAAGGATGAGAGAAATATCTTCCACTTGCAAGTCGTGTATGGATTAACGTAATATTAGTCCACAGATAAAAAACACAGAATTGAAAATTCTTATCATAGCTTTTAGTGATATTGGTACAGAGAGCACAAAATGACTTGAATTATAACACGTGTAACGAGCAAAACTGACAGATGGCAAATTGCATTATTGATGGATACGCACGACTAATTACTAAAACACTCGTTATAAAAGATTTCGACGTAACAGGTTATCGAGAAGGACTTCACTTCGGTTTTATGAAAAGTAAGCCTGATTTATTTATTCAGTTTGTTACCGGCATCAGCTCAACAGTTTTCTCCTTTCTATGTTCGTTTGTATCAGTTTGTCGTTGTTTTGTCAGTTAATGTGGGAGCGTCGCTATCGATTGCTATTCAAAACAGGCTAAGGACTTAATCGGATAACTCAAGGAAAATAAAACAGTATTCAAAGAGAAGATGAATGGTTAATACTCATCAAAAAAACACGATTATCAGTTTGAAGATGTGTGCCAATAATAAAAACATTTAACCCAAGATTTCCCGTTGGTTCTAGGTTTCTAAACCTAGATGAAAACACGTGATGCATGCATCTAAATTAACGCTTTGTTTCAGTGAAAAATCGTACTAAATGTGAAAGAAAATTAAAGCAAAAGTTAACGCTGTAAGCTGTCTATTTTCAATTGATAGCAAGCTTTATTCAGAAACCGTGACGTTGTCAGTTACAAGAATATGTTTACGGCTTTCGCACGTGTGTTTCAGCACCCGCACAAATTGGATTCAGCTTTGAGCCATGTTTGATTCGTTGCCCGCATTGTTCAAAGACGAAAGACCATTTAGAGCGTGTGAACTTAAACAAACCACAGTTATGTTGAATATTTCCTCTGACACGAACCTCCGATTTGTGTATAAATCGTTTTGAGTAAGGCTTATCCGGCCCCATTCAACAAATGACTCGAACAATGGGTGTTAACACAAGTGCCTTGTTTTCTCAGCCACATCGTCTCCACTGAAAAACAGGACTCGGCTCCAATTTGGCGAAGATTGAAAAATCGTACGTAGGATTTTAAGTTTGTTTTGATCTTCAAGCTGAGTTGTTTGTTTTCCCTTACTTCAAGGAAAAAAAACAATACCTAAAAGAATTTGAAGGAAAGAGGTTTTACGGCACCTCCCTATTCTTTGTTTTTTTTTTTATGCGACAGGCCTAACATCATTGTAAGCGATTTTTGTCTCCGGAATTTCCACAAACTCCGAAACAAAATTATGTATCGAAGCATAATCTAAATATAATTATTCATGACTTATCATAGGGCAAATTTCCGGAAGTTTAACTCAAAACCAATATAGTTTTTAAAAAAAAAAAAAAGAAAAAGAACACTGTAATGTGCCTAATAATTACTCGGTTATCTTTGGGATGTGTAGCTACTCAAAAGGTACTCGCTTAAAATAAATTATTGATTTATTGCATACGTACATGTTATAAATAAAGTTAGTACTGTTGCAATTTTTGACGCAACATACTTACAAAGAAACAAACTCATCAACTGCCGACTTATGTTACCTAATAACGTCATAAGATTGAGTCATACACCTATTTCGCGGTCACGAAATATCACTTTCAGGCTGCACGAGCGGACACCAGACGAAATATCTCTCAGTCTAGATATCGACAAAAAACGATCTAAATTTGAATCACTTTTAAATGCGGCACTTGAAATAATTCCGGCCTGAGTTATTTTAAAAAGCTGAAATAGCCATTATCAAAACGGCAATTCGGCTGTAGATACAGGAACCACATTTGGCGACATGACATGTCAAAAATATAGGGACAAAGTATTTGTGTCGTGATGTAATGTACTTATTTATATAATAGCAATTTGTATTCCACAGTCTGTGCCGTTATGTGGTTAATTAGGCTAGGCAAAAAAAAATTGCATTGCTGGTCATGCAATACAAAATACTGAAATCCGCCATACTTTGTTAAGAAACAATTAAAAAGAGTTCCTTTGTCTTTTTTTATCCCTTGGATACAGTGGATTTATACCATCCCCAAGAAACGTTCTACGAGCTGAAGCCAATCATTTTCATCCGACATAAGCAAATATACAAGCACAGCTGAAATACCTCAAACAGAACGGTTATAGACACATTTAAAACTGTGTCGCATTTCTCTGACTAATGCCATTAGTTTTCCTACAGCCACCACGACCTTCGGCCTCCATCAGATACAATGTCTTTGAAAACAGTGTCAACAATTTGGAGAAGAAGAAAAAAAGGATAACGAATTATAATTATTCATCCTTTCGTATTTTTATTCTATTTTGCGAGTGATGATATCAGACCAACACAATCGATATGACTCGGGGAAAAACCCTCCCACGCCTTGTCATTGACTTTTATTTAAAGAAACATTGATTTTAATTACGTTACGATGCAGTTATGCTGATAGACATGCTATAGTTCCTCTTTTTTTTTGTTGTTCAGCTTTTAATCCTTACAATTGTTCACGCGACAGTTCTAGAAATTACAAGAGCAAGTTGTTTGTGTTGGCTGAAGTCTTGCATAATATGTTACGCTCAGATGAACTCAAAAGATTCTAGCGTTGCTTAGTAAGTTAGTGTTTGTCTGACCGGGAAGACGTACTGGCATGGCTTAAATAACCTTTCGCTTCCGAGAAGGAAAGAAAATAAATCTAGAGAACCTTTCTAAATCCTTAAAAGGTCAGTCATAAATTTGGAAGGATATTTATGTGACAACTCTGATTTCAGCCCAGAACCGGTTAGTCAGCACATTCACAAACATTAGTTTGGACTGTTGAAATGGCGACGGTGATGCTTCCTGATAAAAAAAAAATACCCATTGAATAACCGTACATGAATTTGTTCCTTTTGCGTCAGAGCTCTCGCAATCAGTGTGCTCGACTAACCGGAACCAGAAAAGAATATAAGAGCCTTTGATGGATCAGTATTTTACAACCATCTAAATTGCAAACTCTTGTAGAGTGATTGGTGTGGTTGGAAAAAAATAGCCACAGTACTCCTACGCTACCCTCGCTTTCCGCGAACACGACGAGAAAAACTCCACTGGAACGCACCAATTCCGGTAGCACTATTGTTTGTGTTATTACGTGATTCTGTGCCAACTTCGGGGTGGGGTCGGCTTCTTGTTCGCTATTTGTATAAAGAGAAACATCCTTCGGAGAGAAAACTCGGAATGCTCGGCATGCCGACCACTCGACGACGGCTGTCACTAAAATCAGCAGATTCGTGTGTCCGGCGGTAAACAGCGGTATAAAAGCTGGATAACAGAGTGAGACGACTTAATCGTTACACGCACCGGTAAGGTCAACAGCAGCTGAATTCCTCAATTCAAAGAAGTCACAAAGCAGGTAGCCCTGACATCCCGTACAAAATTATCATCAACATGGCGTGGGAACAACTTCGGTCTTGGATTATCTCTGTTTTATGCCTGTCATCGTAAGTAAGCCATTTTATTACAGATTGTAGAAACGGAGTTCTCCTTTGATTTCAAGTTGGAGAGTGACTTTAATCTTCCACGATTTTAAGCGTGTTCTGTTTTTATTCCCAGATGTCTTGCAATGCCCACGAGAAAACCGTCTTCGCATTCTGCAGTAAGTACTTCGATATTTTTTGTACTTTGCTTTCTGAATCACTCGTTCGCTTGTATATTGAAAAGGCTCTTAAAGTCTAAGTTAACAACTAAACATCGTTTGAGCAAAATGTCCCACATGGAAAAAATGTTTCAAATTTGGTTTTATAAAACGTTAAGTATACCACGTTCATTGAACGGTTCTTTAAAAAAAGTTGTTAAACTTTTTTTAAAATTTTTAATTCAAGGCAAAATATTCAGCTAAAAAGTCGTAGATGCGGATTTTTCTCCAAGAATTTGCGTCATTCGACCAATATCAAGAAGATTCGTATCGCTCAGAGCACTGTTATTGCTTCTCAACACTTGGAAGCTGGTCCACAAAAAATATTAGTCTGCCCGTGAGAGAGAAACGACAGCAATTTGCCCGCGAGGAATTTTGCCGGTTAAATCGCAGCTGAGAGATAATCAAATCCTTATGTCAGAGGTCAATAATCATCTTAAATACAATGGTTCTTGTATGTATCGTCCAGCTGTCCTGATATTTGAGACTGTTATTTTTCTTGGCAATTCGCGGTAACTTTGTCAAGCTTGTCAAACGCGACAATCGATCCTGCGCTCGTTGGCGGAAAAACAACTTGAACTCCCACGCAATTTCGCTTAACGCCGCGCGCGAAGCCCACGGAATGTTTATCCTGCGCGGCTTTCGTCTGCAAAGGCGGCGAGCGTTACTGACAGACTAGCAAACAAGCTAAGATCCAGGACAATTTCACCGAAACCACAGCACAAAGCGTTCGATCGCCTTGGTAGGTCCGCACTATAATTGAATGTTGTTTACTTTGCTTTTTAGGACACCCAAGCTCTAGAGAACAGTGGAATTAACCCGCTGGATGTGATGAATAACAACGTCGTTACAATCCACAAGTACAAAAGGTTGTACTCCAAGAACAGCGCCAAGTTTGTGCGAATCCACAACGGTAAAGTGGACGGCTTCGGTGACAAACACGAATTAAGTGGTGAGTGATGTGAACTGGGATTTGTCCTTCCGCCGATCTTTTTGATTTTAATTAATGATCGTAAAGTAACAAAGAAATCTTTCATTCTATTTAATGGCCGCTGAATAGGTGAATAAGGATTACTTTTGCACAAACTTCAAGCGAGATTTTATGAAAAGCGACCGCGAATCACGTCCTATAAAAACTACTGGCGAATTTGGGACGATTTAAAATCTATTTAACACTAATTTAATCATGTTTAATACCTGAGTTACACTGAAATCACCGACATAGTTTACAAGGGCTCTCTTGTAAGAACCTGCTAAAGCACTTTGATCACTTCGCATATAGAGGGAAACATTAAACTTGCGCAAAAACTCTTTTCTCTCGCAGCACGCTTGGTCACGTTTTTGTTTAGAGTGTGCGCGATTGTTATATCGTGTCACAGACAGCGTAATAATTTCCACAAGAGCGTGACAGTCTCATACATTTATTGGATTCGCTATGCTTTGTTGTAACGATATTATGTTTTGTTTTGCAGTTAAGATCAAGCTGGAATCAGTTGGATCTGGGGGTCAAATTATATTGAAGTCATACGATGGAAGTCTCTGCTTATGTCTCGACAAGCATGGGTCAGTCGTTGCAAAAGTAAGTTTTCTACGGTTTATCGCTATGAGGTAGAATTACACCAGCCCTCCGTATATTCCATGTTCTTGACACAAGCAAGAGTTTGTACATGATGTCTTGGGACAGGGTTATAGTGATCGGGGTTGTGCTGTATTGCAAGCCCTCATAGACCCAGTGACGCGCGAACCATGCCTGGGGGTATGCAGAAAACTTGGCACCGGTTTATATGGTGGTTTGGCTCAGTTTTAAAAAGGTTTCGTGCGAGGCAATACAATTGGAAACAGAGTAGAACTATTCCAGTGCATGGCGAAGTATCTGAACCACTTTCTGACCCCAGGGGCGCGGATTTCTCACGGAAATTGCGCGCCTCGGAGTTACCCTATACGGCTTTACGGTACACAGGTACGAGGACATTTTTCTTAGCCGGATAAGATTCGATAACCACGCCATTTCCATCGGATGTACGCCAAAGAAGAATATTCCGTAAGTTCGTGGTTTCTTTAGCAAAACTGTCTACTTTTCATAACTTTTACGCACTGAAGCATGTGTTGAACTACGGAGGAAAAACGTCTTGACCGCAGACGGGTTGTTCAGTTACCTCCCATAAAGCGGATAGATCTGACGAGCCGATATGATATACACACAGACATTCCATTAATTGGTCTTATATGCACTATGCAAACAGGTGGCATGTCACACAGAGTCAAAACCAGACCAGGTGTGACTTGAAACGTTGGAACAACCTGGATGACTTTCTAGATTAAGACATTGGGTGGGTTGGGATATCGAGGGATACCAAGGTGATGGGAAAGGAAGAGGGATCAGAGAAAGATTGATTCACGTACAGATAGAATACTTGATTCGGGGGAGGCATGGGTGCAAACCCAGTCATATCCTCCAGGCTGGCAGATGAGAGGTGTAAGTGAACTTATCAGTGAACCCGGTCTAGTGATTAGTAATTGTGCCGAGACAAAATCACTTAATGCCTTATCGTCTGCCAGGCTACTTAGTTGATAATAAAAACGATACGACATCCATGTTCTAAGAGAGTAGTCATAATGAGATGGCCAGACGGATCATATCGTCTAGTCGAGTACTTAGACAGCAAATGAACAGGGCAGAAGTATCGAGATAACTCCACATAAAATTTTAAACCAATTTATTCAAACCAATCTCAAACTTACAACAATACTGAGCGTTTTCTACAGTCCAAAAGCGATTTCAAGTCGAAGGAGGTGGAGTTATTTTCATAAAATTTTCCCAGCGAAACCAAGACCAAACTAGCATTTTAATATCTTTATTTGTCACGCTTCGAGCTAGGGTCACTGATACTGTAACTGAGGTTCTTTTCCCATGACCAATCTACCCAATACCTCATCCCCCAAACAGGCAACATGCAAGATAATACAGGGCTAAAGAACTGACATGAATAACTCTTGTATTGATCCGCAGTTGTCGACGCAAGGCAAGACAAACCAAGGTTGCGTGTTTTTCCAAGATCTTTCATCCAAGGGATACACGAGATTTCGCTCAAAGCTTAACGCCCAGTGGTACCTGGCGATAACAAGAGATGGCAGAACAAAATCGGCGAGAAAAACACACCCATATCAGAGATCTGTCCAATTTATAGAAATGAACTGACACGATTATTCTCTAGGTTATATCTATATCAAATTCATGAGATTATTTAAATTATTTATTCAAGAATTTATATTTATTGTTTACAAAAAGGACATAATATTGTCAAGACTACATATAGTCAATATTACATTGCTACGATCCGAATGATCGTTATACTAGTTTCATGCGGTGTCACGTGTCATAACGATTTTTTCATCGCCGCGACTTGAGTCTCAGAGAACCTGCAAGGCCAGGGGCCTATAAAGAGAGCCAGAGAAAATTAGGTATAATATAAAATATCTACTTAGCTATCTGATTGAAATTTACAATATAATTTATTTTAGTATGTTGAATTATACAGCGTATTCGATATTCGAAAAATGAAGTTACTTTGATCGAAAGAGAAACTACCAGATATTGTTCCAGACTATTTACTAAACAAGTTAATCACTTTTTTCTCAAAGATGTAAAAGATAAGGAACAAGTTATTAACTCTCCAAAGAAGTTGTAGCCTTTGCCTTTTTATCTGCATCATTTATTTATGAAGAATATGTTCGTCTGTACAACTCGTTATTCAAATCGTTAGTTATATTTATTAGATAATTTTTTGTCCTTGTAATATTTATATTATTTACATACTTATTTTTTAAATTAACTTCCATGGCCAAAGGCCTCTAAATTATAGTTATTTATTATTTATTTATGAAAAGAATGAAAAAGATCATATTTATTAATTTCCGAAGAGTATTTCTATAATAAAATTATTTATTTTTAGCAAGAAGTATTTTGACATTCCAAAGAACAATTCCAACATTTTTCTGGGTGATTTTGTGATAAAACGATTTTCTTGTGAACCAAACTAATCCAGCTTATCTCGCCAATTACATTAAGAGTAAATGTTGCAATGAGCCAATCAGAATGCAACCGGTATCGAGCGCGGGAAGATGTCGTGCAACTACTGCAAAACGGGAAAACGAGTACCTCGTGACACGTTGAGCGCGGGAAAACATGCAATCAGTGCTAAGGGCGGGAAAATATGCAACTTTTGGAAACCGCGGCATGGCTGGTTTTAACTTTACTCCTGACTGTTAAAAAAAACTTGCTTATTGGGAGCATTGCGCGACTTATCCTAAGTCAATCAGGGCTTAGAAAACGCCAACCAATCCAAATACTGTTTTCTTTCGACGGTCACAAAAAGTCGCTTTTAACGCTACTTTTTATTCCAGCAAGTTAGTCCGGCTGAAATGCATTGCTCTTCCTATCACACGCTCGAAATATTGACCCCTTTAGTTAGTTGTGCATTTCTTGCCATACGCTCTGAGAATTAAGTAGCAGATGTAAAAAGAAGTCAAGCTAAACAAATGTTAGAATTTCAAAAAGAGAGTCACAGCTAAAAAGCAGTGCCCTAAAGAAGTCGAATAAATTCGTCCAAAGTATTCCTCTCATTGATTCGATATTCAAGGCACAAGAAATCAAACTAGTAGTCCTCCTACAAGGACTGATAAGCGCACTCATGGAGGCACAAAGTGGTGGAAGTTTTACTGAAGAATAAGTCAACTATCGGTATTAGCCAAGGATCATTACTCACGATGTATAAAGAAGTATGAGAAATCTAACGAGAATGATAAGTTGAAATTTTCAATCTGCCTCTTGAATTTTTCTACATTGGTCTCCCAAGACTCAAAAGCCTACTTAGGGATCAGAAATTTATCTCAATTACAGCACTTGGTAATTAACAAGATCCATAATTCTGCTGCACAGCACTTTACCTCCCGGCCTCCCGGACTTGTCGACCTGGTTCTTTCTGAGTCGACTTCAATATTCTTGCAGCTTACCTGCAACCATCAGTTCACCTCTAGAGAGAAAAAGTGGAATGTCAGGGGAGGGGAGTAAACTTGGCGACGTAGAACCGACTGAAGTAAAGGAAGGAGACTTTTATTTTTTTGTATGTGGACTGGTGGAAACCGATAGGGACTGACCGTCTTTTTCTGTCCAAAGAAAAGATCGTGACTCAAGTGGGTTAGCTCTTTGCTCGTTGCTCTTTCTTTATAAGCGAACCACGAGAAAAACGTATACTTATCTTTTAAATTATTTTGAGTTCAAATATGCACGTTTTTAGTTGTCGCTCGCGACAGCTAGATCGTTTGACTGAGTAATCCTAAGATAATGGCGGATTCCTATAAAATAAACACGAACGGTAGCGCTCGCAAGCTTTTAGCTCAAAAGCGAGACTGAAACACAAACAGCCGGTATGGACTACTTATGATTGATTAACATGTTGACTGGTCAACCAGAAATTCCCTCGCGCTCTCCTTTCTCACGGTTTTAGCATCTATGTGTTCTTACGCTTCCTATACAAGCCAAAACTCTCTTCTCGTCTTCTCTTCTGTTCCTTAACCACCCATGCTTCCCACCGACAAAGATTTTACTCGTTTTAAACTCCTCGCTTTGGCAAAAGTGCTGCCGGCAAAGATTGGACATCTTCTCAGTTCTCTCTCAGGAAACGACGTTTAAACTATTTTGCTTATGACCTGGCTGGGCTCCTGCCCTCCGAACCTCGGTTGTTAAGTAAGTTCTATATGCCTGAGCTTTATGAAGACTTTTTACATATTGTCATCAAGGGATAAAGAGCTATTGTATTTCTTCCGGCTGTCCTCGTAGACTTGCACATAATCTGCTCAGCCGACCGTTCTTTAGCATGGATGCAGGCAACTTGTCGTTTTTCGCCGTTTGTATAGAGGGATTGACTTTGATCTGAGCTGCGCTCATATTTGGAGTTTTTTTTAAACTTTAATTATCACTGAGAACCTTGCACAAGTTTGTATTTGGCTGCCAAAAAATGACTACATCTGCGACACGCTCACTTGGCCCACTTAAAACTGGGTATTGAGGGCCTGTGCTTATTATTCAATTTTGAGCGGAAAACGGAAATTCGCGTTAAATTCCTTCTGGTTGGACATGCTAACATTATAACCGACAGCATGGCCTGTAGGTTATGTGGGTATTACCAGGCCTATGACGGGGTCGCGACAAGCCGCCGTCAAGTCCCGGGAGTTCTTACCTCCATGTAGGTCGGAATCAGCGAGTAACCAATTTAATTTTCTTTTTAACTTGTCCACGAAAGCGAAACAGTATAAAAATTAAGTCAGCTGTGGAATCCCACGAAGCAGGGGAACTTTCCGTGAGTGGCAGACATGCTTGTGTAAATAATATCAAATTGAACTGTTTACATTTGATCGCAGCCCATTTGATCACATCCGTAATCTTCCAAGGAAGCCGGGAAATCTTAATCGATCCAATTAATTTTCCGATCGGCACGAAAAGATACTGCAGGCACGCGACACACGCAGGACTGTCATGCGAGACAGTCGCGCGCGAAAGATCGAGATCATCCCACCCACGCGTAAAGGCTCAGCTAGCCTTTTGACCTGTATACAGTTTTTCTGCCCACGTGTTTATTTTTAACGTTATTTCAACCGATGGCTTAACAAATAAAGTTTAATTCCTGAACAAACAGACCAATTTAGCACTACTATCATCTATCATTCTTGTTTTATTCCTTTGCGGCATAGAATATATATATATGTTATTAATCTAGACAGCCAATTAGCTATGCGAACAATCGATGGCGTTCGATATATTCCATTAATTACACGAGCGACTGTCTTGCAGAGTAAGGGAAGTTAAAACTCTCTAGTTTGACCTGGTTTTTGCGGTAGTTTTGTGTTCTCGTCGGGCGGAGATATAACAAAGGGGACGAAAATGTGCGTGGATGGTGTATTTGGGATGCTCTCGAAAAATCTCTAGAAACACATTCATTTAAATGGAGATCTGTCTAATTTCACCTTTCGACGAATAGAAATTACCTCCTCGGAGGTCCTGTAGGTGTAATGGCCTGGTCTGTGCACAGCATCGGTTCATCCTCCACAACATTATACATGGAAAAAATAAACTCTATAAAAAGATTGCGTAATATGGGAACTCCCATTTTGCGGCCCCGCACGGAAATTTTGGCAAAGTTTCCGTCATCCAGTTACCAGGTTTGCCAGCTGCAAAACTGTGTTATTGTTTTAGTTTTAAAAATAAACCTGTTTACAGGTTTAGATAAAAACATACTAAGTTGCGTTCTGGAGTCAGCCAGCCGCTACAAAGCTAAGAGTCCGGAAGGCTTTCATTTAGCACGCAGCAAATACAATAGGATCCAATCTTATTCTCTAAAGTATTTAAAAATATTTGAGAGAGATTTAACAGTTTATAGTAAACTCCCACCCACCAATCCGAACCACACGGTTTCAAAGCCACTTACGGTCACATTTAGCTTTTACTTCTTCATGTTTGAATATGTGTGTTTGTTGGTCTAGTTGATTTTGCTGGCACTGTTAATACGTTTTTTTTTTTAATGTTATCTTGTAAATTTGAAATCTTATCTGGAGAGAATAAAATTTTAAGGAAAACGACGAGAATTTTGCCCACATTAAGTCAGCATTCTTTAAAAATTACTAAAGCGTGGCATACATAAATTGACTTTCGTGTGTCTAAATAAGTGCCAGAAGGTAGGGCGCCCTAAATCTCTTATGGTATCGAAGCGTGTATTTGTTTGTCTTTTATATTAAGAGTACAAACATTTATATTGTTGCAAACCTATCTCTTTATAACTTTTATCCTCGTAAAAAAATACTTTAATCCTCCTAAAACAAACTTTTATCTTCATGGAAAAAAAAAAAACTTTTGTCCTCGTGCCGCAGTCAGTCAATTGACATTCATCAAAAGATTGCAGAAACGATGCCATGAACCAGGGACACAGACTTGATTGACGTTTGGGATCACTCAGGTTAACTAATTTCCAGCCGCTTGGCGGCTAGTAGTACTCGTGAATCCTGATTCTTCGAAGGAAACGAGAATTGTTCGAGAAATTAGGAGTTCAAGATACCAGGCCCTAAATTATAAAGCAAAAAAAAACAAACAAACAAACAAACCAAAGGGAAACGACTATTGCTTGGCCGGAGTCATCAGACGGCTCGAGAAATCGAGTCGAAGGTGCGAGAAATTGGGATTTCACTTTAGTTGAAAACTCGACACTTGACGCGTTTCCGAGCTCTATGTGGGCTGACCGTGGGCGGCATCCACTTATAGCCCCATTAGTTTGCTGGATGGTGTTGAGGTTTCAGGTTGATCCTAGACCCGATGAATAGATTATGTGACTAAAAATTCTACCTTGTTGGCTTATAGTAAGCAGCCTAATAAACAATCATCGGATGACCAGTACATAACCAGAGCCATGAATTGCAATTTCGTTTTGATTCGCTCTGTAGCTCTACCCTGCGAGCCTCTACTGCTTTCGAGCTTAACTCCACAGTTTCCGGTTTATAATTAATTTAGACCCCTCAATTAATTTGACAATCCGTTTAGTCAAACAAAACTGTGGCTCACTCGAAAAGAAGACAAAAGCATCTACAACTAAAAGAAAAATCATCATGCTGTTTTTATGGAAAGTGAACGGGAAAGTTCGGGATCGTCTCTTGGCATTTTTTGGAGTACCCTCTATTCCAAGAGAGGTTACTCGCGGGTTAAATTCGAGACGGTAATTTGAGGTTAAAGTGACAGGAAGTGAGTGGGCGAGAGAAAGGTCTCCTAACCATCGTATATGAGTATTTGCGTAATAATAATTTGAGAAAATTGCATAGTCACTTAGTTTGTTGAAAGTGATTGCTTAGGGGCGGGTTTTGGCTCGACTTCCGCTGTTGTGTCGTCTCCGGTCTGAGTACGAGTGCTGATTGAGGTCAGGGAGGGCCCAGGAGGCGGTGCAGGAGTGGGCGGAGCTCTCTGTCAGTGGAGTCACGTAGCACCACAGGCCCTCGTGAGGAGTAGTCCAGGGACCTTGTCAGACAGGGCACTTTTCCTTACCCGCCCTTCCGGATTTGAAGGACAACGCGCCATTCCCGGAGTCCATTGGACCCCTTCCTGGAACGCAATGGTGCGAACGTTTCTTGCTTGGAAGCAAACACCGCAAGAATTGCAGTAAATGTATGGGAAAAATTAAACGTTCGATGCCCAATAAGTTGAGATTGATTGACTTTCTGAGTATTTTATGAGACACAAGGAAAAGATACCCAGCGGGTTTTTTTTTTGGTCAAATTTAAAGAGCATAGATTTGCTGTGAGGCGAAGAATTGTACTTTTAATTTTTCATACATATATGTCTCTAAATTTTCCCGCGAATAGGGACTCAGTTTTACAGGCAAATGTATTGAAAAAGGAAAACCTTAATTGTGGCTTTTCTAGCGAGGCTATTTCCCTCAAACGCGATCAATAAATTCTTTTGCCTGATATCTTTAGATTTTAATTCAGAAATACTTCAGAACTCGAATTTTACGTGAATTGTTAGACATTAGATCATCATATTACATTAGATTTTCTCGTACATTTATTGTAATTTCTGCCTTATTTGCCCCTCAAATAACATGGTGTCGAAAAGCTTGAAAAGGTCTATACCATTCGAGAAACGAAAATCATCAGAAAAACCAAATATGTCAGAGTAATAGCAAGCAAGTCCGTAGGACGTAGAAGTATCTCGAGAAGAAGAGAGTCAGGAGGGGAAGCAGGAGTTACTTTGAAAGAACAAATTCTGCGAAGACGTTTTACTCATATTTCTGAAGATCACAGGCTGTAAGGACTGGATCGCACAGCAAAAATGCCTGTTCTAACTTTTACCGAGTCTTGATTAGCTTGCGGTGCAGCAGGACGTGTCGCAAAATCCGGGCAAAATCCCCGGTATATTCCTGTACCGGCGGTTTAGACTGTCTGTGGCGCAGGCAAGCCTTGATAAAACCTGTCTAAGTGACTATGTTATGACACTGTTTGTCTAGGAACGTTCCTGTCCCATGGACCCATCACAAAGGGAATCCCTCCGGTTGCGCCTCAGCCCGATTCTCAGAAGGGAGAGAGAATGCGTGGCCGCGAGCGACCTGAACCATCTGAAAATCTGGCTAGCTGCACTAAGGGACGGACCGTTGAAAAGTGATGGGGGGCGGGGTGGAGAAAAAGCAAAACAAACACTAATGCAAGGGAGGGTGACTGAAAAAAAATCGTGCAAAGGAGAAGTGAAGAAAAAAAATTCCTGCAGAGTGAGTTGCAATCTCGGACTTACAAATTGTACTCGCCTGAAGGGCACTTTATAACGTAGTTTTAAGACCGAGTTTACCAGAGGACCAGGCAGGGATGATAAATGCCATCTCTCCTTTTTGGATGAAACTTTGCCAGATTGAAGGTACTACCCAACAACTCTAAAAGACAAAGTGGGCCGGCTTTGGGATTTTTCCCTTAGGAGTTAGACCACCCCCCCCCCCCCCCTGGTTTTTGGACCAAAATCCCAAAAATGTCACTATAATAAGCATCAAATTTAGACACAACTCCTGCTTACACTATCCATTGAATTTTATTGATATTTAACACGAATATAGATTAGACCTATCTTAGTTCATACCAGGAGTTTCAAGTCATTTGAAGTGACAGGTGCCAATCAAGGATTGTCATTTCCTACCCATGTCACGCAACATTTAGCTATAAGGCAAATTAGCTCAAATTCTGACTCAAATATTGCTTAAATCCAACTTTCTAAATCAAAACTAATTTTACCACAGTTTAGAGTCACCCTTGGCCTGATAAAATTAAGAATAGAATTTTTGGCATCTGTTATTTTTTGGTACCAAAGCCTGTTCAAACAACATGACAAGAGACTAGTTTTAACAAAGAGACAAGGGCGAAATCTAAAAATATTAGACATTATAAAATCAGTTTGTCAAAGTTATTTCTATGTTGATGTCATTAACAAAGTTAAATATTATTTAGGGCAGTGGAAGCTCAATGAATGCAAAACTCATTGCAATATTCCTTAACCCTCGGACGTACAAGGCGGGGGGGGGGTGGGGGCTGAATGCCAACCCCCAATACGGTTTTTTCAAAATTTTGAAAAGACGATTTACTCTAAGGGGCTGAAACTTTCAGTAGCTGTTCATTCATTCTTCACGAATATTTTGATATGTCAATTGTGTTTCCATCATTTTTGACGTTGTCATAGCAACCGCTAGTTTCATGCGGGCTTGGCCATAAATCAACTTTTTTTGACATAATTCTGTAGTGTTTTTTTTTTCCAGTTTTCTTCATCAAATTCCCGGCAGAAACTCACTAGTTTGTATATGTAAAAAGCATTCTGGCTTGATTTTGTATCAATTTCCGTTATTTGTTGACTTTTTAAGAAAAAAGTAAAATCCAAGATGGCGGTCAAATGACATCATTTTGCAACCAACATATATGGTATCATTTTGTAGACCAAGATCAGGGCTATCTAATCAATGTAAATTTTTTTCGCTGGCCCTAAAGAGAGAGAAATCTCAAGGGGTTCCATCCACTTCCCCCTTGTACCACGGTGGGGTTATGAGTTAGCTTGTACGTCCGCGGGTTAAATAACAGTGCAAAACACCTAAATTCTATTCGTAAAATCTAAATATGAGAATGAATGTCCATGATATTAAAATTCTAAAACATTGACTAGTTAGATGAGAGTTTCTCTGGGCATATCTTACTTTTTAGATTACTCTTGAAACCCTGCTCGATTTTCATGGACAGGTCACATGCTTGATATTGCAATTGATTATTGTCAACTATTACTTTACAGTCAGCATACAAACTCATCAATCCTGACAAGTATTATTCGCTGAAATTATTGTTTGCCCTCATATATCAACTCTTGAGCTCACCCAATGAATATCAATTTCATGCGAATCGAGTTAAAAAACATCTTTGACTTTTTTTTACCTTGCTGCATCAGCCGGCAAGTAAATCTTAATTGATATAAAAATAAACATTGTGAATATAACTTCGGCATGGGAACAAGAACCAAAGACCTTGGTCAGCAGTAAATAATATCACCAAGTGACAATTAATAGTTTGTTGGTATTATTATTATTATTATTATTATTATTATTATTATCATTATTAATTATTTTTATGTATATTTATTGCTGTTATTATTTATTATAAATAGTTTGCTTTTATTATTATTTATTAACTATTCTTTTATATAATTACTTGTAAAGCAAACATATTCATTGTTGTGAATATGTCCAGAGAAGTCAGAGAACCCTTTAATTGTAGGTCAGTGCATTTATAATTGCTTTACATAAATCTGTTTGATTGGGAATGAATGACACATGACCTAGTCATTTGATATAGCTTAGACCACTGCACAAGAGATTTTAATCTATATTTATAGATGTGCACACTCCAATGTTGAGAATGGCTTCGATGTTTTGCTCAAATGTAACTTTTTTGAAAGAAAAGCGTGACAATACGTACCGGATGTCACCTTTGTTCTCATTCCATCCTCTCACTTCCCAGCTAAGCTAAGTGTATATACACAAGAAACTTGACTTACCCACTTACTTACCAGCCGTACATAGTGCACAGGCATTAAGATCGTCAGATATGATTTCAGTGATCCACAGGTTGGAAAGGATGTCTGTGACAGATGAATTGCCACAGTGAAGAGCCATGTGCGTTACAGCATAAATAAAGGCGACGACATCAAAAGTGCTAGTGATATCCTACGGCGGGCCCTGGTAAACGTTTCACACCTGCTCAATGAGGAATGGATTTGAAAGACCTTAAGGGCCTACAGACTTATGCGTAGAGCAGCCCTTAAATGTACTGTGCACAAGAGAGACTGCTACTTTTAGATCCAGGAGTTTGACAAGTGTCAGCTCCAACAGCCTCAGTCTAGGCATAGTTAATAGAAGGGGACTATTATAAAACTCAACAAAGTTCTTTGTTGTATGTTTTTGTTCTCTTTTTTGGCCTTGAACTTGCACAAAACACAATTGTTGTATATACTACTGACCGAAGAACTAACCAATAGAAACGTTTTGGTTACGTAATTCATGCATCGTGTATGAGCACAGAAAAGATTGCCCATGGTCATGGACCTTCCAACACAAATCTAGGCATCTTTGTTTGCTCCTTTGATGTTTGCCGGGCTTCATAACCATTCCCCTCAATTAACTATGGTCTAGGACCTCGCAATCTATTGAAGAAGAGTCCCAAGTTATCAAAGCTACGAGAGTGTATTCCTCCTACCCTGAGGAGGGATTCACAAAAACATACCAATATTTTGCAGTCTGCAGAAACACATGGATCAGCGGGTAAACACCTAATGAGGTTAGAGAAAGAAACGGCATAGACAGCGTCAAAATAAACTGGGTTAAAATCCCAAATGTCCTTTAGTGATCATGATCTACATGAGAAATCTCAAAGGGATGGGTCTGACGAACCCGCTTTTCTGAGAAAGTGAAAAGAACATTCCTGGAAGGTGAGGAGACAGGACGAAAATGTAGTGGATGAGTGCAGTAAGATGAGAATCTGCAGGACAGCAGTGGCAGAAAAATGTCCAGCAAAGAAGATTAGCTTGCTGCAGACCAAATAGCCCAGTACTTCTGCTGGTTGTCTGTGATGTACAGAAGTGGCCAACTCACCATACACCAGGCTGATCTGAGTCCTTCTCAAGATTAAGCAGAAGAGATCTTGACCAGGCTTGCAGTAGGAAAACAGCACTACCTCTCAGCTTCTTTACCATCTACCATGTAGAATATGTAACACAGTCTTGTGAGCAGAAAAAAAACAAATTACTTATTTCACAGCGCTATGGAGCTACGGATGTACACTGGAGGTTGCTGAGCAGAAAAGAAAACGATAGCCGAGAGCCACTCAAGCTTCTTGAGTGTCTAGAAAAATTCAAAAAGTTCAACCACGGCCAAACCTTGCTAAACCCAAGGCACTGGTGCCGTGTATATTGTTATGTGTATCCGCTTGGACGATAGGTTTTTCAGATAATTTCAGCTACTAGATCTTCTCAAGGCGCAATTTTTTCTCAGAATTGCAATTTTTTTCACATCCTCTTACTCGCAGATATGCGATTATTTATAATATTTTGTGCTAACATCTTTGAGGTATAAAATTTATCTTCGGTTAATTCAGTATAGGAACTTTCAGAAGAAAAACGCTAGCTGAAGCTCAGTCTTACTTGCATGCCTGATGCAGCAAAATCAACATCTCAAGGGTTTTTTGAACTCAGAATGGGGGCAAACAATAGTTTCAGCGAATAACACTTCTTAGGATTGATGAGTTTGTATGCCGAATGTAAAGTAAGAGTTGACGATAATCAATTGCAAGATCAAGTATTAACGACCTGTAATGATTGAGCAGGGTATCAAGAGTAATCTAAAAAGCAAGATAGGCCGAGAAAAGCTCTCATCTAACTAGTCAATGTTTTAGAATTTAAACATCACGGCCGTTCATTCCCATATTTAGATTGTACGAACAGAATTTAGGTGTTTTGTACTGTTATTTAACCTGCAGACGTACAAGCTAACTCTTACCCCCACCGTGGTACAAGGGGAAAGTGAATGGAATCCCTTGGGTTTTCGTTCTGTTAAGGCACAGCGAAACAAATTTACATTGATTAGATAGCCCTGATCTTGGTCTACAAAATGATACCGTAATCATTGGTTGTGACATCATATGATGTCAAATGACGTCATTTGACCCGCCACCTTGGATCCGCCATCTTGGATTTTACTTTTTTCTTAAAAAGTCAAGAAGTAACAGAAATTAATACAAAATCCAGCCAAAATACTTATGAAATGTACAAATTGGTGAATTTCTGGAATTTTATGAGGAAAACTGGAAAAAACACTACAGAATTATGTCAAAGAAAGTTGATTTTTGGCCAATTACCCACATCAAACTAGCGGTTGCCATGGAAACGTCAAAAATGATGATAGACACACAATTGACATATTAAAATATCCGCCAACGATGAGTGAACAGCTAGTGAAAGTTTCAGTCCCTTAGAATAAATCGTCTTTTCAAAATTTTGAAAAAACCTTATTGGGGGATGGCATTCACCCTCCCTCCCCCCACCTTGTACGTGCGAGGGTTAAGGGATATTGCAAAGAGTTTTGCTTTCATTGAGCTTCCACTGCCCTAAATAATATTTAAAGACTTTGTTAATGACATTAACATAAAAATGACTTTGAAAAACTGATTCTATAATATCTAATATTTTTTAGATTTCGCCCTTGTCTCTTTGTTAAAACTAGTCTTTTGTCACGTTGTTTAAACAGCTTCTGTTACCAAAAAATAACAGATGCCAAAAATTTTATTCTTGATTTCATTAGGCCAAGGGTGACTCTAAACTGTGGTAGAATTAGTTTTGATTTAGAAAGTTGGATTTAAGCAATATTTGAGTCAGAATTTGAGCTAATTTGCCTTATAGCTAAATGTTGCGTGACATGGGTAGGAAATGACAATCCTTGATTGACACCTGTCACTTCAAATGACTTGAAACTCCTGGTATGAACTAAGATAGGTCCTATCTATATTCGTGTTAAATATCAATAAATTCAATGCATTGTGTAAGCAGGAGTTGTGTCTAAATTTGATGCTTATTTTAATGACATTTTTGGGATTTTGGTCCAAAAACCAGGGGGGTGGTCTAACTCCTAAGGGAAAAATCCCAAAGCCGGCCCACTTTGTCTTTTAGAGTTGTTGGGTAGTACCTTCAATCTGGCAAAGTTTCATCCAAAAAGGAGAGATGGCATGTATCACCCCTGCCTGGTCCTCTGGTAAACTCGGTCTTAATTTCTTGGTCCTGGTGTAATCCCCATTGACCTGGTTTTCTCTACAATTAGGAAAACACACATTTTTTTCCTTTCAAGGCTGATACATTTTGATCGTAGCAAACTCATCATGGACACTGCTAACCAAACATCCTTGCAGAAAAACCCTCACGGATAACCATGGCTTAAAAGAGATTAAAAAAATGTGCTATAAACACTTAACAGCCATTCTGTGTGATTCCTTTGCAATTAAGGAAGCACATACCATGTTTTAAAAGCCTTGACACATATCATAGGAGTGATTTATAAATGATGATTGTGGACACAGATGTGCACACCCATGGCAAACCGTAACACTTCCCCTAAGATGGCCACTAAGATCAACGTTGGACAAACGTCGTAAAAGACAATCATGGAGGTGTTAACACAACTGCTACATTTAGTATGCAGGGCTGTTCCAATCTATTTTAGGTTTTTGACAAAGTAAACGACGCATTATCATTGAAGTCCAATCGATACATTAAATTTATGGGCTGTAAATCGTGGAAAACGCACAAAAAACGCTTCAATTTTGCAAACTTTTCTAGGGGGGCATACCCCTAGACCCCCCTAGCAGAATAGTCCCTTAGGCCCCATATCATAGTTACTGGACGGCCACTCACAGAATCCTAGCTAAAACCTTGATTCACTGCATGCAAGAGAAAACGAGTGTCCTTCATTTTCTCTTGCTGCGTGCCAAGAATGAATTTTTTAAAAGCGAAAGGAATAAATAAAATAAAATTGTTATTTCCCTAGACATCAAACAAAAAATGCAACGCAACCCCATCAGTTGGACAATAGCCGCTTATAAACGTTTCTGATACTTGGTTATGTTTTCTCCTGAGTATAATTTTGACAGTACAGCAAAACGACTGTGTGAAAGATAAAAAAAGATATTTGTTTGAAGCCTGCCCAGGAAATCAGATTGTGGCGAGTGAAGATTAAGATTGCGACAGTAGAATATCCACTAGGCCAGGGAAAAGACCCTGGGAACGAGGTTGCTGAAAAAGAGCCACCAAACTGCCGTTATCCATGCAGACTATGCGTCGCCTGACTGTTCCACAGCAATCGTCGCGTGACCAGATGCTAACCAGAATGCACCGCGAATGTAATCTCGTGATACGAGATATACTACCCGAGTTGGAGCAGAATGCAGAAAAACATGAAAGAAGTCAGATTGAAAAAAGCTACCTAAGCCGATGCTGTATTTGTATTGAGAAAACTATTCTTAATGAACGTTGACGTTTAATTTTACCTTCCAAATGAACCGCGCTAGCGCGCTATTTTTAGTGGAAAACATCTTCTCCCGGAAGAACATTCCTCAACATGGCGTACGTTGACTTAGCTGAGGAAGGCTGGTGGAAGGTTTTATCGAGATAACTTCACTTTTGACATTACAAAATGAGTCACGGTGAAGCTGAGGAAGAGTCTCTCGAGTCTCATGTAAAAGGCCTTGAGTTTGAGAGAGAAATTGGGAAAGGTTCTTATGGAAAAGTCTACAAGGCCGTCTGGAATGGGAGCGAGGTTGCAGCCAAAAGGTTCCACTGCGCCTTCTTTGAAAACGGTTTAAGTCAAGTGGCAGATCAATTCATGGAGGAAATTCAGCGAGAATGCGATGTTCTAAAGATGCTGAACCATGCCAACGTTGTTAAGCTGCATGCTGTTTTGTTTCCCAAGGGACTCTCGCCCATAATCATTACAGAACTTTTACACTGTGATTTAGAAAAGTACATTAAAGAATCCACCTCCTCACCGAAAATTCCAAACATGAACCTGGTTTGTATAGCTTTGGATGTGATTCAAGGGCTACAGTACATGCATAGTTTGTCCCCACCTGTGGTCCATCGTGACCTAGCAACCAAGAATATTTTACTTACAACAAATGGCACTGCCAAGATTGCTGATTTGGGCGTTGCTAAAGTGTTTGCCGCAGGTTGCGAAATGTATGCTACTCGTGTGCCAGGTACACCGGCTTATGCAGCTCCAGAAACCTATCCTGTTATGAAGAATTTTAAAGTGGTAGGCAATGCAAAGTATGGTCCCAAAGTTGACATCTTTTCATTTGGTGCTGTTTTACTGGCTATGATCGTTGGTCATGAGCCTGTGATTTGGCCGATAACTCCAATCAGCAAAGGTATTTGCCAGTCATTTGTTTGTGTAATTTATCTGACAGCCAATCTGATATTGTTTCTTTTATTACAGTCAGTAAAAATAAGTAAATGGGCCTTTTGTGGCAACATTTTAATGAGGTCATGCAGGAAAAGCAATTGTCTCCCAAACTAAGGAACTTGCTCACCTTTGTCACAAAGTACTTTTGGTTGGATTTAGCCCAGAAAGAGGCTAGGGGGATGGGCACTGCTGAATCTGACTGCATAAAATGATATGTTGTTTCATGTCATGGGATTTCGAAGCACCTGATGAGAGCATGTGCTCTTGAGGAAAAACCCAGCTACTGGTATATAACATCAAAATATCAAATATTTCTTCATCGTCTACACTATGCTTGACCAGACTATTGAATTCCTTAAGATAATAAGAACATCTTTTAACACAAGATATTAGTAAGGCAGAAGTACTTAAGGCATTAGTAAGGTGCAAATTAAAGCTGCCTCCTTTTACCTATTTTGGAGATCAAAGCAATGCTTGCTCAGGATTAATTGCAGAAGAGGTAAAATATGTCTCAGATGTGTAAATAATTTACACATCTGAGATTTATAATGATTATACATCTCAGACATACAGTTTGTGTCTCAGACATTATTATTATTTACAGGTCAAGATAAATACTGACAGATAATATCGAACTTATTAAGTAATTTAAAGATACATAGGACTATTTTTTGGTATTTAGTTTGTGTATAATTACTTCTCAGATCTATTATACAATCATGTAATACTGACAGTGTTATTGGTCTCCAGAGAGAAATGCAGCCAGGCTTAAGTACTCAGGCATTAGTAAGGTGCAAATTAAAGCTGTATCCTTTAACCTATTTTTGGAAATCAAAGCAATGCCTGCTCAGGAGTAATCATAGAAGAGGTCCAATATTTCTCAGATGTGTAAATAATTTACACATCTGAGATTTAAAATGATTATAGTTCTCAGACATACAGTATGTGTCTCAGACATGTTATTATTATTTACAGATCAAAATAAACACTTATCTGACAGAAAATATCAGACTTATAAGATACATTGAACTATTTTGTGGTAAATAGTTTGTTTATAATTACCTCTTAGATGTATTATACAATCATGTAAAACTGACAGTATTAGTCTCCTGCAAGAAATACAGCTAGAAACTTACTGATGGATCAGTATAATAAGGGAACCACATACCTTAGCTTGTGAAACTGCATGCCCTTTGGTAACATTGAAGCAAAGTGCTGGTGAACAGGACAAAGTATTTGAAATATTTACAATGAATGGTGTGTGCATATTTCGCCAGTCTTCAATGTGAAATTTATTAGCTTAAGCTAGTTGTGTCTGGTGACCTGCAGGGACCAAAAAACAAGAACTACGTTATTTTATGAATGATTAATGTCCTGTCACCCTAATAGATGATGTAGGGGATATCTGGATCTGCTACTAACAGGTCACTGTAAAACTCTAACATAATCTGTCTTGTTTCTTTACTAATCTGTGCAAATTCTAAAGCGATCCTTGTCATTCATTGTCATTTCATTTCATTCACCTTGCTGTTTCAACAGTTTTCAATGGCCATGTCCTGTGTTAGGCCTGAAACTTTCTTAAGCTGAGTTGTTCAGTATCCAAAATGAGACTTAAAATGTTTGCTAATTGGATTTTTTGTCTGGCGTTCTGCAAAAAACCGGTCAGGAATTTGCAGACAATTCATAGACGTACAGATTGTCACCCACAGCATTTTTGTGCTGTTCTTGTCATTAAGGATTAATTTGATTGTAAAATAATTTCAGGGATCAGTCAAGTTCAGGAATTTAAGCTATTTTTTGGCTTGCTTTCTATTTTCTCCTATGTATCTCAAGAAATTAGTATTTTTCATGCTTCTTTTAGGCTTGTACTTGCTGTATGAAAACATTTTGAAATATTTGAGATAAATTCAACAAAATTGATAAATTATACAAACTGAACCTTTTTTGTCAAAAAGACCAGTTTGATTAATCATGTTCTTCTGAAACTTCTGTCCAGACTTATAAATCTCAGTGCTATTGGTGGCATGTAGGGGATCCTGTAATCTTGATCCTGCACTGACCCTCTCCTCATTAGAGGCTCAAAGGTGTTTTGGGGTAGGGAGAATTTCCTGAATGAAGCAAGTGCAGGCATAGGGGAGTCATGAAGGATGGCAATCATTCCAATCAACTGTACTCACCTTGCACAGCAGATCTCTGTTAGTACCGGTAATAGTAATTGGACTGAGTGGAGTACAATTCAGGGAGTAATTGCACAAGTAGTTTCAAAATCAGACCAGCGCAAAGCGCAAGGCCAATTTGAAATTACAAGTACGATTACTCCCTGAATTGTGCAAAATGAGGTTCAGTTGCTAATTAATCGTATCTATAACAAATTTCGGAATTAAAAATGTCTTTTGAGAACTTCTTTTGAGTGAAAACGTCTGTTATGCTTTCAAAAGTTTTGAAAACTGCAGAAAATAATGCAAAGGAAGCCATTAAAGTGCACGTAATTGGACACCCACATGGTCGCGCATTAATTATGTGACAAATAGGCGTGCAGAGAACCAATCACGATCAAGAATTTTGTTATAGATACTATTATGAACATAAAACTTTCATCAACTGTAATATAGTGTAGCCCAAATTTTGCTTGGCAAGGCCAACACTAAACCAAGACCAAGCAATGCAAAGTTTAGAGAACATAGGAGAAATCCCTGAGAGTAAGAAGGCCTACACCTCTCAGCGATAAAGTGAGAAGACGCCTTACAATTCAGACTGACAAACAGCATAAACTGCTGGAAAATACAAACCTGTCATAAACAGCATGTGCTGCCCCCAAAAAGAGCAAAGCTCAAGTTAGCCAATCTGCTAAATGAGCAAGAAAATAATTAATATTAATATTTATTGAAATATTAATAGATATAAAAGGAATATTATTAAGCATTTTCTCCTGTTGTGGTTTGAGAATTCCAGTTTTTTCTCCCATTTTTGACCTCTTTCTTTCTGTTTTTCATTTTTATTTTCCTATTTTCCTCGTGTCATTTGTCACTTAACATCCTGTAATTTAAAATTATGTTTTGGTGACAATCATGCTTTCTACATGAGAGGTACCAAATACTGCACTTAAGATACAGGAGCTTGAGCATTTGTACAGTGTTACTTTTGTCATGTGTTTCCAGAAAGAAAGAGTTTAATATCAGTGTGCAGATTTGTAAACTAACTATCAGTGTCTTGGTAAAAGTAGGATCCATATACAACACTTGAATAAGCTATTACTAACGTAATTTAGTTGGTTGGTTATTGTAAATCTGAGAAATATGGAGGGGGAAATGTAGGCTACCTACAAGTTAGATAATTTAACCTCCTGTCTGGAGAGAGAAGCTCTTCTCCTTCATGGAAACTATAGCTGAGTTAAGCTACTAGGCTTTTTGAACGAGATGTGTTAATAGTCCTGCTTTTTCTTGTTTGTGTCACATTACAGATGGTGAGATGATTAGTGAACATGATCGTCGCAAAACTGACATCCTAGAAATGGGGGATCATTTTCTACAAGGGCTGGTGTTAAGTTGTTTGGAGAATGATAGCAATTACCGTAAATCAGCAAAGGACATTATAACAGAGCTAGAGAAGCAGAAATGGAACCTAGTTCGACACTCTGGGTCTTGTGGAGTGGAGGAAGAGCTAGTGATTGAGAAGGTTGGACGCCAACCATCATATGATTACAAATTCAAGATCCTCTTTATTGGAGATAGGGGAGTCGGAAAGTCTTGTTTGTTTCAACGCTTTCAGAACCCCTTTTATAACATTCTCATGAGCACAATGACAATAGGCTTAGAAATCGACACCGAGTCATTCAAGTGTGGCTCCAAGTTTGTACATTTAGAGGTAATTGACACTGCTGGGCAGGAGCAATTCTTTGCAGTGCAAGCTATGTATTTTCGTGGCGTCCATGGTATTTTTCTTGTGTGTGATGTGACAAATCGTGAAACTTTTCACAACGTTCCCAGGTGGTTGGACCTAGCTCGGCTTTATTGCACCGAAAGCAATGCTCTGATTATTCTGATTGGTAACAAGATAGATCAAGTCAGCAACCGTAAAGTTTCTTATGAGGAAGGCCAGGCACTTGCCAAATGTCATGGCCTGAGCTACATGGAAGCCAGTGCTTTGAATGTGGAAAGAATTGAGGAAATGTACAAGACTATGATTCAACTTTTGATGAGATCTGTTGATCTGGGTCAAATAAAAATCGAGCTTCGTAACACAGAGGAGAAAGTCAAGTTAAAGAAATTGCCAAAGAAATCAAAATGTAACATCTGCAAGTGAAGCAAATGAAGTAAACAAAGATCCACATAAAGGCTATGGAAAATGTCACTTCACTTTTCAATAACACACAGACACAGAAGTTTAAAACCTAACACTACGTTTTTTTCTGCTGTCAGTAATTAAGATGACAATCAGCAAACCTTGAAAAAGAGAAATAAGCAAAATGGATGGAAATCTACCAACCACAACCCACAAAAATAGTGTTTTAACCCACTGAAGTGAACATTTGTTTCTTGAGAGGTCTGCAATGATTGATGGCAGCAAAAAATGTAGTCTATGATTGAGTAGCTCTAATTTTGTATGTTATAAGAGGCCCACTAATACAAACTCCTTCCAGATAATTATGTAACAATCTCCTGTTTGGAGTGATGTGCTAAAAAAGAAGCATGTACATCATGCAGTTATAGTTCACATGCTATGGCTCTATGAAAATTGCTTGAGAAGAAATTGACAGTTGCCATGCATACTTCATGTCATATTTTCATTACTGTTTTGCATATAATGCCATTTATTAGATTTCCTTGTTATTACAATGGTTTTGACTGATTGGAAAAAGAGAGAATTGTGTTGTGTCCTTTAAAACTTTATGAAATTAATAGTAATATTAACAAGGGAAAGTTTTTCTTTTTATGTAAATGAAAACAGTCCTAAATTATATAAAAGCAGGATAATTTTAACTTGACACTTTACTAAAGATGATTAATACTGATTTCCATAGTTATGAAAGGTGAGAGTATTTACAAGGCTTGAAGAGATCAAACTCCCTCCTAAAGGAACCAAAGCAAAAGTGTCTTGAAGTTTAATAGCACTTACATATAAACATAGTGACTTTAAATATTACTTTTTCCACCTCATGGAAATATTAATTATATATTGGTTCTTTTCTTAGCTTTTCTTCTTAACTTGTTGTTTAATTAAGGGAAAATCTTACAAAAAAATGACAGTTCCCAACAAAAGAGTGTGTTTTTGTGTTCTTCGATCCACAAATTCCTTAAGTCCAGTCCAATCACAACCAGCGGAAAATCGTTCGCGGAAACCCGCACGAATTCCACCAATGACAGTGCAGTGCTCGAACAATAACCGTGTCGGCAACGTGTCAGCTGTTGTCGCAAGCTTGCTTCTTTCTTCGCACGAGTTAAAACTTTTAGTGTTCGAAGACTGTGGAGTCTGTCTCCAGTTCAGTTTAAATGGAACAGAAACGCGATGATGAGAAAGGCGGAAGTTATCGGTTTGGCTTGCGTTCCGAAGAAGTTCCCGCGCAGTTCCGCGAAATGTTTATTTGCTCGGGCTATCGCAAACCTTACGGCTCTGCGTTGGATTGTGTGAAGAGTGTGTTCCTGCCTTTCAACGAAACTGTGAATGTTTGGACTCACTTTGTTCCGTTTTTACTTTTCTTGGTTCGTTTTGCGTCCGTGTTCTGGAAATATCGGTTGACGGAAGTATATGTGTACCCTCTCTTATCATTTGCGCTGGGAATCTGTGGCTTCCTCTTGATGAGTTCGGGCGCTCACCTCTTCAACTGTATGTCTCCAAGGGTGCGACACATTTGCTTCTTCTTCGATTACGCGGCAATAAGCGTCTACAGTTTGGGTGCAGGCCAGGCATTTTATTTCTACACTCGTTCATGGAAGAGCGATAGCTTTCTCTTCAGTTCCCCCGGCCCTTTCTTGACGATTTCTTGTTTAATTTCCGTCGTGTCGACGTACACCTGTTGTGCTTCTCGCCACAGATGGCCCAAGATGAAGTACGTTATTCGAACGTTCTGTTTTGTGGTCGCGTTTTTCTTCAACAGCTTTCCATATGTACATCGATGTTTCGTAGATCCAACACCGCTTGTCCAAACTCAACAAGAGCTTCTTGCGTGGTCCTACTTCAAGCGACACTCGTATTTCTATCTGATTTCCGCCTTGGCGAATATGTCTCGAATGCCTGAGCGCTTAATACCGGGTGTTTTTGACATCATAGGTCACAGTCATCATTATCTACACGTTTTTACAGCGCTTGGTGCAGCAGACCAGTTTACTGCGATTCATATCCAAATGGAATCGAGACGAAGCGACTTGGAGAACTTTCCAGTAGCAACCTTTGGAAACAGTTTCGGGCTTATGGTGTTAATTTGTCTAATTAACATCGGGATTGTGTCCTGGTTTGGCAAGAATCTTCGATCGGACAAGGAAGAGGAACATAAATCACTTTGAAAGCTGAAACACTAATTTTTTTTGGTAACGATAGAAAAGTTTTGCTTCTGTATGGGGTTGGTTGCTATTAAGTACAGGTGCAAGTAAGATAAATTAACGCGCTCGCCGAAAGTGAAAGATTTTGGTGAGTGGATGGTGGTTTTCTCCAAAACAAGTCATTATTAAAAGTGAAGGAAAACTTCTCAAGGATTGCAGCATCGCCTCACTTTTATTGCTTAGTGGTGTAAAACTCAGGTGTAAGTGAAAATAAAGATTTAGTATCTTAAATTTCATGAGCAATGAAATATTTATCTCGGTAGAGGGATTGAAATTAGATTCTGAATTTCAGTTGTCAGACAGACATTGATCAGAATTTTTCTAGAGAAAGAGAAAATTAAAAGTTTTCTGGTAGAAATGTTGAAGATGGAAGGGTTCATTTGAAGGTTATTACCGTCAAAATTTTAACCTATTCATTTTATTGTAGGAAATTAAAAAAATGTCAGTTTGTTTACAATATTGTTATAGGACAGTTTAGGTCATTTAATCAAGTTACCAGTCTTCCATTGGCTACTGACATTTGCTAACAGTCAAATTTATAACAGATATCAAATAGACCACCTGTTTCTCTAAATTTATAACAACTACAATAACATTATGAATATAAAATGTTCTTGGTGAAGATTTGTTTAGTGTTTTTTTAAATATTTTGTGATAATTTGCTGATACTTTGGTGAGCTTGGTACCCTTAAACATGAAAAAAAAAACTGCTGTTTGTTTTTCTTTCCTTAAGAAATGTTATACTTTTCCCAATATTTATAGAATGATAAGTAGTTAATACAAATAAACCAAATATGTAGGATACGACAGGACAGATACGAAACAAGGTCTCTCTTTCTGCAGTAAAGCACCTCTCCCTTTGAGCTTTTGTTTAGGATGAAATAAATGAAGCCAAGTCTAATTAGCGAATAAGAAAAACATTAGGAAACTAAACAATTAATGGGCACAGCATTTAGGATCACAATGGAGTGCAAAGCTTGGCACTTACTTAGCTCTTATCAACTGAGGAGGAGGTCAAGATTCTCCCATGCAGACCGACTTAGTTCAGTTAATAAGATGTTTATTATATGGCAAAGAAGAAAACTTTAATTTGTTTAATGTAACTGGTTTGTACTAGGTGACATTTTGCTTGTGAGCGGCGATGAGCTTAACTTAAACCCGCCGAAATTTGTTCGTCTCCTCTACTTTTTTTTTGTCATCAGGCTTTTTGGCACTTCCATAAATGATTGAGAAGAAAACAAAAGAAAATGGTGAATATTTTTGTATTTTGGTTTGCCACTTTTTCAACACAAAATGAAACCGGTCTAGATGCCAGTCTAGATGGGAAAATCTAGACTGTGGTCAATATCGATTTCAGCCAATCAAATTCGTGAATTCGGTAGTTCCCAGTCCTCGTGAGACACAGCCATAGAGTAAATGTTTATATAGCTCGATAGTTAAGCATAACACTGCTTTTTTAACAAACCCAGGTCCAGAGCTCCAAGAAAATATGCAAATTCTGTCTTACTTTTCAAAGTTGTAGTGAAAATCCTTGTAAAAATCTTTGGGAAAAAACAACTTTGAGAGGAGTGAATGCTGGTGAAATTAATCTCTCCCGATAGTATTCAACTTAAGACTTAACCCACCCACCCCTCTCCTCCCGCCCCTGTTACCCTCCCTCAGGTGGTATTCTCATTGCAAGGTCTTCCCTGTTTTCGGGCCGTTACTAAATAGAAGCAACATGAGCAGTGTCGTCTATGATTTGCTCATCAAATCTTCTCACAGTCTATCTCTCCCGATAGTATTCAAATTAAGACTTAACCCACCCACCCCTCTCCCCCCGCCCCCAACCCGCGCGATCTCTCCTGCTTCACCTCTACTGCTAGATGGAGGAAACTCGAGGACCACCAAGTCAACAGTGAGGGAGAAGATTTGATGAGCAAATCATAGACGACACTGCTCATGTTGCTTCTATTTAGTAACGGCCCGAAAACAGGGAAGACCTTGCAATGAGAATACCACCTGAGGGAGGGTAACAGGGGACCTTTTGACACGAGAAAGCGTGACATTGCTCTCTCCCAAATAGCGCAAACAAAATGGCTGGTGGAGAGTATCTTGTTTGCTTCTCGGAGAAATGTGAAAAGGAAGACATAAAACAGCACATCATTGATTGCTTAACCCTTGCTAAGTTTAGCGTATCACGAGAAGAATTTGAAGGAAAAACGTTGCTAACCGTCGGTGCTCCTTTCGAAATTCTAGCTCAAAAGGTGAGGTTTCATTTATTAACTACCAGCTCCCCGGGATTCAAACAATTTGCTTGCGGATAGGCTTAAATTTCTTCCTTGTTTTGTTTTGTTTTGCTAAATAATTTGAAACAATAATTATTAATCATAAACGATATTTTAGGCGGACGAAGTTGGTTTGGAGAAAACCACGACGACTGAAAACAAAGTAAGTTCTGGCTGCGCATAAACTAATTAAATATTTATGACTAATAAATATGCACGCCACGTCCACTATTAAAGGATTTTTTGTTTCCACTGTATTGGTTTATTCATGCATAACTTGTAGTTACCAGATCAGGTACCATAAATCCTCTATTTAGACCTCAGGGTCAAGAGTGTAAGTACTAATTACATTTCACTGGTACTGTAAGTGAACTTCTGCACTGCAGGTACCATTTGGCATTAACTGCTTTGGTAAAAGGAGAGGGGTGGGGCAATAAAACAGAGGAGAGATTCAAAAAATGCCTTGCTCTGAAAAGGGGAGGCTTATTTGAGAAGGGGGCTTACAGAGGCTTATGGTGTGTTTATGCCAATGTCACTCAATCTCTACAGTTTTCATACTTTTTATTTTAGCCAAAAACCATCTCCATAGATTAATTTATAATGCCAAAGTTCATAAAGAATCCATCACAGACACATGAAAAAATGGGACCCTGAACTTGCCAATTTTTTTACAAATAAATGTCTGCCAGGAGGCAACATTTGCACACTGACAATGACAGATGTATGGTCAAAACATGTCCGAAAGTTAAAAAGGAGTTTTGTTTTTTAAGGATTTCAACAATATTGCTGTTGTCTCAACCAGAAGGGATTTAAAGGTGTCACATAGACATGGCACTCATGAGAAGAACAAGAGTCTAGCTGGTTTCTCGTCTCACCCTAACCCCTTCTTGTTCATACTGCCCTTTTGCATTCACATTTGCAGTTTAATACTTGTCAGACCATGAGAGAAGACAAGGCTGCTGCCAACTCTCTCTATTGAGCTAAGTCATGACCATCAATTCGTTTTGATAGCCAACATGGGGTCCATTTCTTTCCATGTTGGTGAGGACACTTTAACAATATCTCAACCAATCCTAATTGAGGCCTTGTCTAATTTTTCCAGTTTTAGGGATATTGGATGGTTAATTAATACACGCAGGTTTTATACAATATAATTAATTACCATTCCAGCCACTTTTTATGTGCTTTGTCTGCCTGAAGAGGTACAATTTTATGGAAATTGTGACATCACATTTATTGTTTTCTTAGATCCGAGAATTTGTCATTGGTAGACTTGATGAATATGTTGGAAGTGAAGATGAAGCCACATTTTTTACATCAGCTGAAAGAGCTCATTTACTTGAGATTTGCCTGGAATCTGTACAGTATAATAAAGTAAGTGCATGCTGTATATTTTGGCCACAAAATAAAAATGTATTTGCAGAAGTTTTCTCTCGTGTCAATTCTGTGTAGGTGTGGCTTTAACTTTATAACCTTTACAGGTCTATGGGAGGGGCTCAGAGGCATCCCTCCCCCTTTTTGTTAAAAACAGTTAAGCCAAAGGACTATAAAAACTTTCTCCTCCCCCTCTCCTTCCCCCGTTCTTAAGTAAAAGACAACCCATATTAACTCTAAAGCCTGCCCCCCCCCCCCCCCACCCCCACCCCTTCCTTTTGAAGCAAGGAGAACCCATTTTCATGTTTGGCATTAACAAAAGTACTCTCTTGTTTCTTTGTGACTAGGAGCATTTAATGTCCTTTGGTGTTAAATTCAGAGGAGACGGCTCATTCATCACAGACTGTATGCATTCTAAGCCACCTATCCTAGAGTCAGCTTTTCCTCTTCATCAAGCCCAGGAACAAGAGAAAATATGGAAAAGAATGAAGCAAAATGTGATTGTTTGTCCATTGCAGGAGATCAGGGATTACTATGGTAAGTAAAATAGTGCTAGTTTATTAAAAAAGATTATTTTGTTATCTTCAATTGAAAATAAGCCTAAAAACAACCTTGAACTCTCCATGCAACTTCTAGGGACAGATAGGTTGCCATAAAAAACAAAAAACTGTTGAGTATGGTTGCCATTGTTGAGATAACTGTTATTAGTGACAGCTATGGTAGCTGCAACATGAACTTCAAACTTTCATGACAGTGTCACCTGACTATTTGATTGTTTTTTCCTTAGGAGAAGGTGTTGCATTTTATTTTGGCTGGATGACATGTTTTACCTGGACATTAGTACCAATAGCATTTGTAGGAATCCTGCTGTACTTTTTCAAGCCTCGAGGTGTCACTGTTGACGACAACCCTCTGTTACCTTTGTATGAGGTTCTAATGGCTTTCTGGGCAATCAGCTTTCTTACTGTAAGTGTGATCCCACATTGGGGACTAGATATTATTGCCAGTAGCCAGTATCTGGCTTGTGTACAGTAAGTTTGTAAGTGTAAGGCCCTCTTCATTGTGTATAAAGATGCATCAAGTTTGTGGCAGGAGACCATGGTATCTGTAGCTTGTGGTGACTACAAGTATTGTTACTTTCCCAAGATGTAAGTCTACTGCAGGTAGCCCTAAGCACTTTGTAAGGTTGCGTGGAGGGAGCGCAGCCAAATGGCTAGGGTGGTGCGCTTATAATCCAGAGTTCCCAAGTTCCCTACCAGCTACATGTTTTTGTGTTCAGTAGTCCCAAATTCAACTCCTCCACACTTTGTAAATGGCCAACTGACTAGTCTCCACCAGTTTAGGAAGTTTTATAAGTTTCTGTCCTATTTACAACTTATGCTTGATTATTTAGTGTCCCAATTTGCTCATTAGAGCAAAGTACCATGACACTTATATTAAATATAATTAAATAAATAGATTTTTTTTTTTGCCCTGGCTAAATGTGTGAAAGTATCCTTTTTGTCAGTTCTAATGCTAGAAGTCTGACAGGCACTGTATGACCCTAACAGGGAGCTTTAACCTGAAAATGCTCCTCTCAAAGTCCAGGGTGGTCCCATCCCTCTTGCTGTTAGTAAATGTTATTTATTGTTTACCATAGGTATGGAAAAGAAAAGAATCAGAATACTCATTCTTGTGGCGAACATACAGTCTGGAAAACTCAGAACTGCTGCGTCCTGAGTTCTCTGGTGAAATACGTCCTAGCCTTATCACTGGAAAACCAGAGAAGTATTTTCCCAGATGGAAAAGATGGCTGCGTCATGGCTTAAGTTTTTTGTTAACTTTGCCTGTGCTCATGTTGGCTGTTGGTGCAATGCTGTGTTCACTCAACTTCAATGGTTACATCAAAGATAAAGAGAGCCCTGTCTATATTGCAGCTTTTGCTTACTTTGCAGAACCGGTAATTTAAATTTTATGATGGACTTACTTGCATTCATCCTCAGCTGAAAATGGATACAAAAACTGAATATTAATTAGATAATAAGCACTTAATGACTGGCCCCTCAGGAAACAATGAGTTTTGATTCCCTGAGACCTAAATGTTCCCCAAGGTGAAGCCGAGGGGAACATTGAGGGTCAAGGGGAAACAAAACTCACTATTTCCTGAGAGGCCAGTCATTAAGTGTTTTGTTATACCTCCTGACTCAAAAATAGGAAAGACTATGAAAAAGTGATTTGCTTGACGCCTGCAGGGGCTGTGGTTATTGTACGAGCGGCAGTCAAACCAAGCTGCCCTACTGAAACGACATGATAACAGTCTTTTTCTTTGCAGCTAAGAAAAATAAAGAGAACGCTTAAGTTGCTTTGCCTTCTTCTAGTGCTTAACTTGAGAATTCTGGGTTTGATTTGACGAGGAACAGCATATTTTGTTGTAAATGAAACAACTATATTCCTACCTGGCGAGTGGCGACAGCAATTGAAGAGCAAGTTGCCGAACACGGGCAACCCATTTTTGGCACTAAATTAAAAGCTGGAAGACACAAACTGTTCAAATTTTCCCCTTTGGTAATCTGATATGTTTTTGTGGAATAATGAATGCCTTCTCTAGTGAGAAATGTTGCCCGCCGACTGGCACACAAATTTGCCGCTGTTATAAGGTGCACTACCTGATCACGTGCGAGTTGAAGGGTCAAGTTGTTGTTTCCCCAGGGAGTTAGTGAGTTTTGTTAGCCCTTGGGAGTTAGTGAGTTTTGACCCATGGCATGTGACACATTCTCCTCCGATCGGAAAATGTATTTGAGTTGCGAGGTATAACAATTTCATTTATCAGTTAATATTGGGTTTAGAAACAACAGGATAAATTAAATTAGTCAACAAAAATTTGTACAGAGCAAAAACTGGGCCACCGCAGCATTGCCATTTATAACAGTTTCCCCAGGTATTATATGTATGCTGTATATTAATGCCATTTTGCAATCTCCACTGATTTAATCATAATATTATTATTTCAGGTTTTTCGATCTATTCTTTTTTTTGGTCATTTCTACAGGGCCACATTTTTGCAGCTGACAACCAGTACTATGGGTATCTAATTCCTACTATTGGTCATTCAGTGGTCATCAATATATTGAACAAATTGTACCGTTCTGTGGCAAACTTTTGTACTGACTTGGAAAATCATAGGTAAAAATTTTGCCAAACCTTTTTATCAAAATAAATAAAAAGTGTAAATCAAATTGTTTATCATAATAAAGTGGGAATCAAAGTGTTAATTAAAATTATTTGACATTTACTGTTAACCCCAGACATGGCTTACCTAGAAACAATTACTAGAGACCAAGACTTAGTGTACTAATTACTAATTACCCCAGAAATCAGTTAAAGTGGCACTTTTTCAAACACACTTGGTGCAAAACCTCAAGGAATCAACTTAGCTATTGTGAACTGTGTTTTTTCCACATTTTCTAATTTACACATTCAGTTTATTGTTATTATTATTTTGTTTACATTGATAAATATTTAAAAGATGCAAAATGTCTGGGATCAATATCAGTACCTGTAGGAGTGTAATAATTGTAGTCACTTCATGCTGCAGTAACCAAAGATAATCACTGGCACCAAGAAGGCATCTAGCTCCTCTAATCCCTAGCATTAAAACACACTTCAATCTTTTCAGTATTTAACTCAAGATTGACATTTTTTGACAGGACAGAGAGGGACTGGGACAACTCGCTTATCATAAAACGCGTGTTTTTCGAGATCTTTGACTGCTTTTTACCGCTGTTCTACATTGCGTTTTATCAGCTTAATGTTGTCGCCCTGCGAAGAGAACTGGTTGGCCTGTTTTGGGGTATGTATATGTTAGTGTTTTGAGGGAGATGTTCATTATGTGCCAAGTTAGTGTCTACAACTATTTTTCTGTTATCAACGCTAAATGGAAGAAAACAAAATTCATTTTTCCTGTTTCAATGAATCAGATTCAGATTCAAATCTCAGTTCTTAAAAAAGTTTGAAAAATGAATGATAAACTACTGAAGATTTAATCTGTGGTCATCTTCCATCAGTGGCTATTGTGAAAGAGAAAAAATAAGATATATAGTAAAATCAGATTTTGCTAACAGGCAAGTCTCATTTTCCCCTTGTCTCTGGTCAAAGGATGCAGACATGTACACGTCAGACACGTATATGAATGCAAGAAACACAGGTATTGCTAATTTAATTCAATTTGTTTTTGACTCAAGGTGATGAGATACGCCGCCTCATAACAGAATCACTTCTTCCATATTTGACAGAAAAAGGCCATGTGTGGAAAGTAAAGAGAGAGTATGCTAAGAGTAAAAAAGATGCAGATGAAAAAGGTTTCATTCCTTCTCAGGTAAGGAATGTTAATCTGTTATTCCATACTGTAAAAACTTGCTAAAGTAGAAGTAGTGTAAAAGTACTAGCAAAAATATTAAAGAAATTAATAACTGTTATCAGGTTTTAAGTCTGATTTTGTACACCATACCATGGCAGGCTCAACAGGATATTGTTTTAGAGGAATATGAACAGTTTGATGACTATTTGGAAATGGTTGTGCAGTTTGGGGTGAGTGTTTATTTCACTAAATGTCACATTAAAAAGGATAGCATTAGGATAGCATTCATAAGTAACAAAGTTTCACATTGTATACAGATTTGCTTTGAATTGATTCTCTAATTTAGAATACCACAGTATCCTGCATCCATTTCAAACAAATACTCAACTAAGATTTAAACAATTACCTCCTGTACAATGTGGTAGTCACCCTTGTGGTAGTTTATTATTACCTTTATAACACCATCACTATTTAAAAAACACTACAGTAACTGTCATCTGCAAACTAAGAAACAAACTGTTCTGCAACTTCTGGTGTGGTTGAGAAACAGGCAAACATCCAAATAGCTCATCGACTGCAATTGCATAACATTATTTTGATATGCATCATAACAACATTTTCAATCCAATGAAGATTATGGTTGAATGATTGTAGTGCTCACAACTTTGAGGTTTTAGACTATTTTGAAACAAAGAATTGAAACTTGTCTTCAACAAATAAAGAAGCCTGAGGGGTGTATTACACTGTGATAAAACACTGCAGGCATTTGAGAACATGAGGGAAATGTAGAGAACATGAGGGAAATGTAGAAAACACGAGCCACAGGCGAGTGTTTTCTACATTTCCCTCATGTTCGCAAATGCCCGGAGTGTTTTATCACAGTGTAATACATGGTTTAGACTTCTTCATTTGCTTTTATTATGATATAGATTTTACACACGCAAAAAAATAAAACACGCTTTTTCTATGTTTTATACTCTGATAAAACATGGGTTTTCAACCAGTCAGAGCACACGCAGGGTCCTATCTATATTACAATGGTTAATATAAGTCAATTGTTCTGTGGTTTTGGACAATGTTGACTACATTGTAAATAGCAATTATTACATTATTTTCTTTGGCCTCATAACATGTATGATAGATCTCTCTGACCAAAATGGACTGCTCTAATTTCATGCTTGTTTATTCTCTTCGTTATCAGTATGTGACCCTGTTTGCATCTGCTTTTCCACTTGCTGCGGCTGTGAGCATTGTGTTCTTGTTCATTGAGGGAAGGGCTGACTTATTTAAACTACTTTATGTGTATCAGCGTCCAAGAGTTAGGAGGTATGTCTTTTAAGTGACTGCTAAAATTCCATCAAAGTTAACATTTAATCAATTTACATAGTGTTCGTTGTTTATGCATACAAAACGTATGGATCTTTCAAGGGGGGGGGGGCACGAAAAATCATAGAAATTCTAGAGGGAGAGGGGAAGTACTGTGAAGCCCCATGGAACAGAAAATCTAGGGGGTGGGTGGTGAAACTGGATAAGTGGGGCTTATGGATTTTTCCTTGAAAAACATTTCCATTCTTGGAGAAAACTCATCTCTGGAGAAACCTTATCTGGGCAGTTTTTCTATTGGTGACTGCTTCAAAACTCCTAGCCCATGTGCTGATACTCTTTGAAAGAGTTAACTTTTCATGGCAAGTAAAGTACTGTTGCCAGGAGGACAATCATGCTCTTAGAGACTTCCTTTAATATAGTTTTTACTTAAATGAATCCTTTGGTTTCTCAAAACTTTCTTCTTAATTTCATTTCCTGTAGGTAATTTTTCTATTGCTACTCTACTTGAAAAGAAAAACCCACTTTTGATCTTCAAAATGTTAATGGCGTTACTAATATTTTGGGTTTTCTCACAGGATGTCCAATATTGGTGCATGGTACAATGTTCTGTATACCATGATGGTTCTCTCTATGCTCACAAACAGCTTAATTGTTGGATTCTCTTCTGAACAACTTGCTGTATGGTGTCCTTGGATGTATGAGACTATTGACAATGATCAGTTCATTATTTCTGGATATGGAAGGTACCATAAATTATAACATTTTAGTCTGTCCATAGACATTAATTTTTTGCTACAAATTATTTCGTTCAAGTGCAGCAGGGAGCGCAAAGCACACAAGAGAACAGCTGGGCTTTGTTTTTCAAAAGCTAATTAACTAATTAATACAGGAGTAAGGTGATTGAGATTAAATTTTTTCTTTTATCAAAGTTTTTTTGATAATATCATTGGATTTTAAGATCAGTAGACATCAAAGCGGGAGTACAACAAATTATAAAGGAAAATGTTCTCTGCAAAGTCTCCGCTGAAAAGTTATATGACTTTAATCACTCCAATTCTTGATTAGCTTAACATGTTTTGGACAACCAGGTCATACTAGATTTTTTTATCAGAAGATTAAAATTTAATATGTTATGATTGGTTTTATTAATGAATAGTACTGTAGGAATGTTGTTTTCAAGGCTGGTTCAGCAATTATTGCTGGCTGACCAAAATCCATGTGTTGAATTTGTACTAGACAAAACACCAGTTGTAATCTAAAACAAATTCAAAACAAGTTTTAATTATTTCCTTTCTACATAGATGTGGCAGCATGAAATGTTTCACAACTTCAGTGTTGCTTGTAGACTTTAGTATTCTGTATTCAGAATTCAAAGAAATCTACCATGAAATTTTAAACTTCATGATGTCTTTCCTTAATGCTCTCATCAATTTTTTGGACTTTGTGTCATTTTTGTAGGTATGTTGTAGCCATTGTGTTTTGTATCGAGCATTTCCTTATCCTGTGTGCTGTATTTGCAAGATGCCTGGTGTGTGAAAAACCTAAATGGGTGCGCATTGCAGTGGCTAAAGAGAACTACGAGAGAGTGCAAGAAGCAAAAGAGGAGAAAGAGAAAACCAAGTAGCCAACATCATCAAAGAACTTTTGTGGATAGCCTTTCTTTTTGTTCCTGAAAGAGGTGAAGAATCGGCTAGAATTGCACTCTACAAAGAAGATCACTTTCCAGACACTTGAAAAGATCTCCAATTAGAATTCTGCCTATGAAATTACTGCTTAGAGTTGAGACCTTGAACGCATTTATTTTTTCTCAGTAATTTGGTGCTTCTCTGACTTCTATCATTGTGTACTTTTGTGTTTCACTTTGCACTAATGAAGCCTTGCATTTACTAGGGTAATCTGTAGGAGCAGCTGCATAAACTTTGAGTGAAAACCAGCAAAATCAATCTATCAATTTAAATATTTGGCTACATACTGTTAAATAATATTATTATGGAATAACTTATTGCTGCACACTTTGTCATAAAAATGAATTATTTATAGCTGGTAATTAAATTATTATTGGACAGAGAGACTGAAAAGAATAGTTTATACTTCATATTGCACTTAATTACTTGCAAAGATATGTAAAGCAAAATATATTACAGCTGTGGTGTTAAATTGAGTGTGTAGTGAGACTAGTTTGGAATAAATTATGTGGTGTTGTAGAATAATGTTGTTGTCATTATTTTCTCAATAACCTTATTTTGCTTTCATTTTTTCAATCATTCCAGTTGAATTTATAAGAGGTACACTAAGCTGCCTTGAGCACTTTGGAGTCTTAGCTGCTTTTTATCCAATGGTGTATTGCTAAAAGCAACTTATGCTTTGTGATGGAATCCAGATTTCACCATTCTAATAGCAGGTGTACATAATGTTTGTTTTGCAAAACTAAAAGAGCTTTACAACCTATCTTCCCTTAACTCTGTTCGGTTCTTCACTTGTTGGTATTTGCTTTTAACAAATAGGGCAGAAAATTATTTCTTTTTACTATTTGAGTAGAATATAGATTTTGAAACTGCAGTGAAGTAAACCATTTTGGAATCATAATAATTTATTGTGTTGAATTTATGCAAATATTTCATCTCCTGAAAACAAGCTTATTTCTGGTACTGTCTCCTGCCTTGGTGAGGTATTCAGTCGTCTCCCTTTCCTATTCATTGGATTTTTTGCTTGCACAGGTGAGAAATGTGGCACAACTTGTTCTGCAGAACAACAAGTTTAAATCTTTCATTGTCATGACTAACAGTTATGTCCCTCTCTTCTCCTAGGCTCAATTACCAGCTGCTGTTTGGGCAAGGAGCCTGCGCTCCTGCCATGAAGGCAGGAGTGTACTCCAGACTCAAATCAGCAGTGGAAATCAAGCTTACCCTTCTCCTTAATGATAGCAACTGTCTGTTAAATTAAACTTCTAAAGACCTTAACAAACAAACTGAACAAGGAACCAAATTCTCTAGATATAGCAGCAACCATTTTAGCCCCCCCCCCCCCCCCCCCCGCTTAATGGTTAGGCAGACATTTTGGGGGACTTAGAGAGAAGATATGCCAGATATGTACAAAGAAGATATGTTTACGAGGCTACAACGACAATCCTCACACCCAAAATTAATTTTATAAAATAATGCATGGGGTAATCCAAACCATGTTACAAAATTTAGATTCGAGGGAAACAAAACTTACTGGTTTCCCTGGGAATCAGCCATTAAGTGATTTGCTATGTAGCACAACAAAGACATTAGAGGTAGTCATGGGTCAATATTTGCAGGTAACAGTGCACTGTTATCCTCTAATGTCACAGCTTTGGAAACAGTTTCATTTAATAAGAAATAGAAAACATACCATGTTTCTATCAAGTTTAAGTATAAATCTACTAGCATTCTATGATGAATGCGATTCTCTGATTGGCTATGCTTCTCACTATCTATTCTGTGATAGACAGCGAGTAACATAGCTGTGTGCCCTTATTAACAAAATGACAGCCACTTCTTGGCATTTTTGAAGAGTCTGTGAGGAGTAGATTTATACCAAAACAATAGGATTATTTGCACTTGATTGCTATTTTGTGATAGTTGACTCGGGCTGTACCCTCATCAACTATCAAGCAATAGAAATCTCGAACTCATAATCTAATCGTTTAATAGAAACACAAGTGGAAGTTGAGAGAACAAGAAATGCTGTAGGATCTCAAGCTGACAGGTAAGTATTACCACAGCTTTTTTGAGTTCTCCCAAATTTCACGAGCATTTCTATAACTCAATAGAAACACGGAGGAATATTCCGTGACAACATAAAAAGAAAACTTTTTACTTTGATCATCAAAATGTAAATTCTTTTTCTTTGCACTGTCATTATGTCAACAGCTCATGCTAGCTCTGTGTTTCTATTGAGTTGTAGAAACATGATTGTAAACCAATCAGCATGCGAGTTTTATCTGGGCTATTTTCTAATATTAGATGTCTTGTGACCTTGAAGAACCCAGTGAGAGAACATGCTGTTGGGGAAAAAATTCCAGCTAAATTACAATATTGTTTGTAACAATCTTTCGCAGTGTTGAGTGAAATTCACTGTACCTTTCTGTGGAGTTCCAGAAACAGTGCTGGGAGTTGCTTGTTGTGGTGTTGCTGGGGCTGAAATAGATGGAACCACGGGTGTAGGTGACAGAAGACTATGGTTAATTGAATATTGTGGCCTTGTACTTGTATCTCTTCCTGCAAGGGAAAACAAGATAAATATCTTGTATGCAGGACAAATTTGTACCAAGTAACCAAAAACAATGAATAGGAAATTTGTAAGTAAGTACACAGACTTGCAAACAGAACATTCTGAGGGATTTGTTATTCTTACCATTATGGAGTAGACCACTTGTTGAGTGTCTGTTGTCTCTTAGGTTATCAATGTCAGGCACACCTGGGACTGGTGATTGGGTAACCTGTGGCCTTTTTGGCATCAGATACGGTGAATTTGGCACGTGATGATATAGGAATGGCGAATGAGTAAAGCCTATTGGTGCGGTCATCTCAGCTTGTACACAAGCTGCTTATCTGTTGGAGCAGAAGAAAGCACATAACATTAAATAGCTTTGTATTAAAATTAAGCTTAAACTTAAGTAAGCTCAGAGTAAATAAATTTTTGGGGCCCGTATGTGAGATCATGACTTGTGACTGTGCTAGAAGGGCTTAGAAAGCTAAAGACATTTTACTGGAAAAAATTGTAAGCCTTAGGGAAACCTTTCCATTTAAAAAATCACAATTTAACTTTTAGACAGGAAAGAAGGCTCAGCTTTCAGTAAGTGAGAACACTGGATATGGTTTGTTCAAACACCAGAAAATGTAGATTAAAACGTAGAGCAATCGGAACAAAGGTTACCTGTTTAAAGCACTAACAGCTAAAGACCGAGTTAAATTAAAATTCGTGAGATTTGCCCCAAAACTTCGCAGCAACGACACAATAACAACTAGATTCCTTGGACTCTGCGCTTTGCGGGAAATTTGGTTGCCCGCTCTATTTTCCCGCCCTTTGTGGTCGGTAAAGACCGAACGCGACCGAGAATAACATCGGAAAATGTTAACCAATTGCTATATTAGTTGTGATCGTAATAATTCTCGGAAACATTCGGGATTTCGCGGTCAGCTCAAACTCAGATGGCGGATTGTAAGAAGCGAATTATGACTGTTGAGAGTGATCCTGATTTTAATTTTATAAGTGGTGTTCGGTCGTAGAGGGTCCCATCAAAGCAGGTAAAATTGTTCTAGGATATGATCGATGAACTAGTTAAAAGATGTGCGGTCTTTTTCCAGGGGCAATGAGTCAAGGTGAAGGAAATATACAAGATTTAAGCTTATGTCATAGTTCGATAGTTAGCAAATACGGGCTCATTCAAACATGAGGAAACATGCCTGACCTCTGGTAAATGCCCCGCTAACGCTCAGGGGAATTATGGTTACTGCAGAGTTAATGAAGCAGTAAGTGAGTGACACTGAGCAGAATTCTACCATCTTGGTTTCCTTTCTTCAAAATACCTTTGCTAGGTCTTTCTACTTTTGACATTAAAATCACCAATCACCAGAGGCGTATGTTTAACATTTGGCCGTGCAATTCTCAAAATGTCAGGTTTTACTGTTGGAGGATACATTGTGTTCTTATAAAATGTAAACATTTCTCTTACTCCCTCCCCAACAAAAGATTATTCTTGTTTGAACCCCCTAACCTCCAGAAATTCCAGGTTAGCTTCATACTTTCTCTTAAAAGTTTTGGCTTTTGAGACCCTGGTGCCCTCTAACTGGTGTTTTACAGCAATCTGAAATAATAGCCAATATCTTCCTTTTATCTCCAGGTGATAAAATATATAATACACAGCTTAAAAACTTTTGCACACCACACAAGCTACTCACAATGAGCTTCAAGACTTATAAAGCAGTTACATATAAAGCTTCAGAAAGTAAAGATGGTACACTGTTTGGAACAACAAGAAAGAATGCCATTACAACTTACTCAAAGAATCGTCCAGTACAGATTGCTAAGAAGCACCACTTCCTTACACCAGATACACCTGAAGAGTGGATGCCATCTTCCAAAGAAACAAGCTCAAAGCAAGGTACAGACAAGAAAGGTACAGTCCAGTGAGTCACCAATTTAAAAGCCATGTCTGAACAAAAATCTTGAGCAGGCTTAGCAGTTCTCTCCTTTTAACAGCGCGGGAGGTAAGCAAAACCAGGGGCAATAGGCCACATTCGATGCATTAATGTTCTAACATGGCTCCATGGCTTTCAGGTCAAAATTGTAAATTCTTTTGTCTCTCAGTTCCCAAAAGAGACTTGGATACAAAGAAAACTACGCCAAATATAGAAGTTTGTCCTGAAAGCCTCAGAGCCATGTTAGAATATTGATATATCAAATGTGGCCTATTGAGATGTACGCCACTTCACAGGCTAAAGAATCCCCACACTAAACAATATCCCAGGGCTGGATTCTTCAAAGCCTGCTTAAGCTAACCCAGGATTAGTAAGCACTTTGATTTCAGTTTTGAAACTTTTGGGTCAGGCTTTCTGTTTACATTGTTTGTCCTTCAGTGTTGAATATTTGGAACAATCTCAAACTACACAAAATGTAAGCAGTGAAAACCATTTTTACACAGGAAACATTAACACTAATTTGTTTAACTTTTAATCCTGGGTTAGCATTAACCGGCTTTCAAACAACCCAGCCCATGTATTGCTGTCTATACCTTTGTTTATACTCATATATGTGGAATTAGCAGGTCCCACAACCTGGATGACCCCTTCTGGGGTGCCACGTGGCACTACTCTTGCTCTCAGGAACATCAGTAATATACCTCTGGAGAAAACTCTGCGCAGAACACCATGTGCACCCAACCATCAGTCAAGGCATTCACGTAAGAGTTGACGTCATATACTTTTATTCTTTGCTGTGGGGCATGGTGATTAACTTTTACAACCTTGCTCACCATGAGTCTCCCATAGACTAGTAGTAGTGTCCACCCAGTGTCTGGAAGGTCATGAGTTTGACTTCGATTTGGGGCTTGCAAAATTGTTTTTCAAGTACTTCCTCATGTATTTCACACAAATTGATAAGGTTTTTAATGTATATCCCACTGTGTATTTTTATTTCAGGCAGGAGGTTAACTCCAAGCAGCTCTCAACTTATGAAAGTAGGCTCCAGTGACAGTAAAGAATGCAAACTATACCGAGCAGAATTGGAGAGGTATTTAACTCAATATTATAGTGTTTACGATCGCGCGAATACTGAGGAAGTAATCTGCATGTGCTCAAAGGAAAACGGCAGTGTTTTTCGATATTTTACTAAGTCAACATGAGCACAAAAAGCAAAACTGACAGTGAATTTTCTCACGTTTCCTTCGGTGAAATTCTGTAAAATTTGGCAGATTGGTAGCAAATATTTTACTTTAGTCAGAGCTCATTTTTCAGGGAAATCTATAAGACCAGATTTTTTGCAGCAGTAAAAGACACAAATTTGAAAATATCGAAAAAAACTGCCTTTACAAACCCTACTTTTTTCGTGTTTAAAATTCGTATCCCGCTGGAAGCGATGTGATGTAAAATTTGGAACATTTCACCGAAGGAAATTCATGAAAATCACAAATAAAGCCATAAAAAGAGTAAAAAACATTTTTGTTTGGGCATTTATAATTTAAGACTAAATCCCAAAATTTTAACAGAGATGATAGCAAAACACTATGTAATCATTGCTTATTACATGTAATAAGTTTGAGACGACTAGGCGTGAAAGCAAATGCAAAAACAGCATTCAAAACATAACACTTGCGTACGCAATGCCATAAATGATTACCCTATGGAGCCACCTTAATGTTTAGGTGTTTGTTGTTACAGTGTTTTAGTGTTTTGTTCGTTTCCCTCTGAAGCCTAATAATAGAGCACTAGATTTCAGTACGAGTAGCACTTTTCAAATCTAGTTTGAAGCCTCCCCATTATCATGTTACACACCCAACTCATCCCATGAGCTATATGTACCCTCCCTACCTAAAACCAACATGAAGAGAGAGGCCTTAGGAAACGTCACTGGTTTGAAATTCGAAAATCATACTTGTAATTGAAGTCCAATCTAAAGGTCCCCAATTAGTGACATGTACATAATTTCTCTTTCAGGAGTAACAGTTCCAAGAAAAAAACATTAGCAAAGAAATCAAAGGTTCTAGTTTCTACAACTACATATTCTTCCAAGTCAATGTCATGTTGCTCAGTATGTGGTGGCAATGCATGCAGTAGTGATCATGCACTTTCTACCATCAAATCCATGTCATTATGCTGCTCTTTAACTGGTGAAGACATTTTAGATGACTTGAGTCTGGATGATTTGGGTAAGAATGACAAGTCACAAGTTTCTGAGCCTCACAATTCAACCCTTATTGAGGAGGACTGCCATTTGGAGCTTAAAGACATAATTCCTCAAGATCTCTCGGCCATAATGGGTAGGCATTTATTGAAAGGGAAAGTATATTTAAGGTACTGTAGTAGTATGAAGCAATCTGGGGTACTGCTTTTCCTTCTGGATCAGGCATGGTAGTTGGTTGTAAGTTAACCTTCTCCCTGACTGATGTCAGGTTTCTCTTGTAATTCTATCACTTCTGCCCCTAGCCTGTAAATCTAGGAGCCTGTTGTTTGTTTTGACATGTTTGTACACATCTTCAGGGTGCAAAGAAAACCAATATTTGGGCTTGCCCTTCAGACAAACTGTAGTTATGTTATACTAGCTTGAAGGTCATTCTCCTTACCCCCCAAAAATTATGTCAGTCTCTTACAGTACTTCCATAATTTACATTTCTTCACACATTTTCCCAAGAAACATCACTTACTCATCGGGCTAGGGATTAACAGACATCACTAGTGCAATCTGCAAAATCCACTAGGTGTGGCTATCAGACACAACTTTCTTTGCAAATCATAATTATCCAGATTACACAACAGTCAACTGTAACAATCACTGAAGGTGCAACTCCCTGCACACACAGCAAGGGATTGTAGCTCCATGTAATATGTAAGTGATTTTTTACAACATTATCAAACATGTCAACACCAACAATCCCAGATCGTCTCAGTCTAATGATGCCGAATCCGGATGTTCTGAAAATCTTTCAAATCTTTATTTCGACCTAATTTCTTAAGTTTCCCAGAGATTGTCGGGGCACTTTGTGAAGGTAGCAGCTAATTACCTGAGAACAAGTCTGAGATTTTTTGTTGAAACATTTTTGTTAAAAAATGTCTTGTGAACATGGCATGAAAGTCATACAAAAGCTTTTAACTGGACAACAACCACTTCAGGCAGTCATAGTTACTACAATGGCAAGACAAGATTTATAATAATAATAATAATAATAATAATAATAATAATAATAATAATAATAATAATAATAGTATGCATGTAGTGTCATGACTCATATTTGAATTGTAATGAGCACAACTTGGACATCTTATTTCTTTAGAAGAGCCAGAGCATGATGAACATACTGAACTTCCCAAGAACAGCAAAATGGACACAGAAATGTACAAGTTGCACGACGGAGAGGTACAGAGAAGTATACAATTGTTATAAAACTGTGTCTCTGAGAAGGCTCATAGGTATAGGTCTGCATTCAAGCAAAGTGGCCCATCATGCTCGCAGTTATCTCCTGTTTCAGTAGCATGAAGTGACTAGGAGTATTTCTATGCTTGTCCATCACAAGGTTACCCACAGCATTAAATTTGCAGACACCCATTTATACCCCTAGGTGGGAGAGGTACTGTGAGATTGAAGTGTCTTGTCCAAGAACACAGCGCATTGGCCCTGGCTAGGGCTCAAACTAGAACCACTCAATCCAGAGACAAGTGCACTACCACCCCTCTATAAGAAGGCTCACATTTCCAGCTTAATTTTCTGGTGTACTTAATTTTCTGGTGCATTGTCCTTCCTAGTTACATTTTTGCACAAATTTTCAATTGCTCGTTTCAAATTTATGCTACTCTCCTTTTTTTATCACTCTCAGTCCTTCTCTAGATAAACTGCCAGTACCTGCAGTCACTTTGTCACTCATAAATTTGATTTCAGACTTTCAGACACATATGAAATAATCTTGCTATCTTGGAGAGTTTCCTACTCTCTCGTAGGTAATTGTGCAATTGTGGTATAATTAGAAAATAATTTTATGTTGTCGAGGAAAAGGCTGTTGTTATTCATTGTGGTAGATGCAATAATAAAGTGTATTATCGTTTGTCTCACGATGTAGTCACTTGAGATGTAGATCGCAACGTTTCGACTGCTTACTGCTAGTCTTTTTCAGGCGATAAGGTCGACTGATTGCCTGGTATCATTTATATCACAGAGGTCGGCTGTGAGTGGTGCATTTCGATCCTCCTTTTGTTCCATTGTTCCGGCGAGTAGCTGTTCCCTCAGTGGTCTGCTGTTGTTGTGTATTTTGATTGTGGGCATCCATGCTTCAGGAATTTCAATTCCACTATCCCTGTTCAGTGCTGGAAATAATTTTTCTTCTTTAACAGGACATGTGTCCTTTCAAATCTTCATTTTGGTCGGACATCTTATCAATTTGACCAGACATTAATTTGCATAATTGATTAGCATAATTAATTAGCATTAGAAAATTTATTAGCATACTGTAAAGATTTTCAATACAAATAATTCAAAACTGCATTTAAATTTGATTTATCTATCATTTATGATTAACTAGTCGACTTAATCTACTAGACGACTGCACCGATCTCTCCTGGTTATCTCCTGGTTATGTGTTCATCAAGCAAACCTAGTTTTCTACTGAAGACCATCACTAGGAGTGTGCAATTACCCCAATTATTCCTGTCCTGGTGTTTTTACAGACCCATCTATTTTTAGTTTGAATTTACCGCAAATTCAGATCCCCGCAGGAACCTCAGTGACTAATCACAAGCACAGACTTTATAATTTCACTGGAAGATTAGGTCGACATGTCCACCTAAGGCTGCCATTTTTTCCTTACCGATGCACATTCATGTGGACCGGAAAAGACCTTTTTCGTGGGAAAAGAAGCCTAAAAATAGAATGGTCTGTAAAAATAACGTGACATAAGCTTACTATGGGAGTTGCAGGCTCCTGACCAAAGTTGACTCTAGGGTACATACATGAAGTGCTAACAGCATATTGCAATACATGTAATGTATAATAGGGTGATTTCTGAAGAGTACTTTATTTGGCAAATACAGGAAAGATGAACGCTTCTGCTTTATGATATGGCAGGAGTCCATAATGGGCTCCAGGATATGGCTCAAACTGTCAGAGTCAAGGGCCCAAAATTAAAAAAATTCTTGAGTGGCCATTTGGCAACTGTGATAAAAATCAAGTAGGAATTTTATTCAGAAAAGAAATCAATGCATAAAATCTGTTAAGAAAAAATTTCCAAGACTTTTATGGCCACTAATTTTGTGTACGTAGCTAATGTAATGTCTGTGAAGGATTCGTGAAGTACAAGAGACACAATCGGTAGGCATACCTGACATACTCAATGCTCAAGGGTTTGCCATGTATTATAGGGCGATTTCAAACACGATTGGCCATTTGCAAGTTTTCCGATATGAGGGAATTCTTTACAGCAAAGCAAAAGGATAGATTGCTTTCTTTTCTTATGTTGAATGTTATAGAAGCAAAGATCTTTAACTATGTATTTCTGGAAGGACATAATGTCTGAGAAAATAACCGTTATTGATCGTCAACACAGAGAAACAAAGTCGCCATTATGGTAGCCTGTGAGCGCAGACGTATTTTCGGCTGTTGACTAAACTAGCATATTTGGTCGCCAAAGGTGAAATTTTAGTCGCATTGGCGACCGTACCGGTCACAATTTCGAGCCTTTTAACAATGTATCTAACTAAATTTTATGGATGGACAACAACTTGGTGTTGGTGAAATGTTCAGACATCATGTCCGACCATAACATGAAATTAGCTGGACATATTCAAAATTTGGTCAGACAATATCCGATGACCGACTGTTATTTCCAGCCCTGCCTGATGATGTTATTAGGGTGAAGTCTTATGTGAATAGCTTCCTTGACCCTATGTGTGTACCAGTGAGGATCTCGATCAATAAACTTGACCTCATTTCAGATAGGATAGTGGCCGGTCTCGTGGGTGTGTTCAGAAACGGCAGAGGTCTGAGCACGGGTGAGTCATATATCCCTGTCGTGTTCTTTGACCCTCTCCTGCATAGATCTCCCTGTTTCCCCAATGTAGACTGCCGCACTTACAGGGAATCCTGTAGACAACACCATCTTGTTTAGCTGGGATGACGGTGTCCTTTGGTCGCACTAAGTGTGACCAAAGTGTCGTGTCGGACTTAAAGAGGGTGCGAATGCCTTGTTGTTCTAGGCAGTGACGGAGAGACTTTGAAACTCCTTGGACATAAGGTAAAATAGCGGTGGATTTAAATTCCGTGACGGGCTCTCTTCTTGGGGTTGTCTGTGCCTTTGTGATCTGTACAAAAGAGGAGGGATATCCGTTAGAAACAAGTACAGATGACAAATGTTTCTTCTCTCCAGCGATTACTAATGGTTTGGTCACGAGACATTTAGCCTGGTCGTACAGACACTTCACAATACCGCGCTTTACTGACTGAGGGTGGTGTGAATCATGCGCTAGGTACTGATCAGTATGTGTTGGTTTCAGGTAGACACTGGTGGTAAGGCGGACATCAGGTTCTCTATAAACTGACCTGTCAAGAAAGGCAATCTTGCTGTTATTCATGATCTCCGTGGTGAAATGGATTGATGGTTGTTGACTGTTTAGGTGTTGCAGGAAGATGTCAACTCTATCCTGATCCAGGATGGTGAAAGTATCATCTACGTAGCGTTTCCAGATCTTAGGCTTGCAAGGTGCGGACTCTATTGCTTGTTCTTCAAATATCTCCCTGCAGAGATTAGCAATAACCGCAGATACAGGGCTCCCCATGGCTGTGCTGTCTCGTTGTTTGTAAATTGATCTGTTGTACTGGAAGTACATAGATCTTAATACGAAATCTAAGAGGTCCGCAATTTGAACTGGTGTAAGTGTTGTGCGGTCAGCCAGGCCTGCGTCGTTCTCCATTTTTTGTAGCGCAGCTTGTATGGCACCCTCGATCGGTACGTTGGTAAACAGTGACTATGTCGAAAGATCTTGTGGTCCTGGATCTCTTCACTGGCAATGGTGGAGGTGAAGTCAGTTGAGTTTTTCACTGTGAAGTTCGAGTTACCTGCAAGAGGAGATAATACGTTAGCTAAGAAAGCAGACAGGTCATATGCTAAGGAGCTGACACACTACACAATTGACCTAAGCGGTGTGTCGGCCTTGTGGATCTTCCGCAAACAATAGATCCTAGGTGGTTGTTTGTGTCGGGGTCTGATCTTATTATAAACCGCCCCTGATATGTGTCCATTCCGTTTCAGGATTAGCAGCTTCTCAGATAGCTTCCAGGTCAAACGGTCTGTTGGATTGTTGTTGAGCAGCTGGTACGGTCCGGAATCAATTAGCGCTGACATTTTTGCATGGTATGTGTCAGCGTCCAGGATTACGCTGGCATGACCTTTATCAGCCGGAAGGACCATGATGGAGTTGTCCTCTTTTAGGCTTTTAAGAGCCTCCTGCTGTTCCTTCGTGATGCTGGGTGTGGGTAGTTGTGCCTGTTGAAGGATGGTGTTGACAGATCTCCTGACTGTGTCTGCTCGCTCCGCATCCAGTGGCCTGACTGCTGACTCAATCTTGGCGATGATCTTGGTGGCTGGGACGCTTGTAGGAGTCACGGCGAAATTCAGACCTTTCCTCAATAAGGACTCAGACCTCCGCCGTTTCTGAACACACCCACGAGACCGTCCACTATCCTATCTGGAATGAGGTCAAGTTTATTGATCGAGATCCTCACTGGTACACACATAGGGTCAAGGAAGCTATTCACAGAAGACTACACCCTAATAACATCAACAGGGATAGTGGAATTGAAATTCCTGAAGCATGGATGCCCATGATCAAAATACACAACAACAGGAGAACAGTGCAACAGCGGACCGCTGAGGGAACAGCTACTCACTGGAACAATGAAACGATAGGAGGATCGAAATGCACCAATCATAGCCGACCTTTGGGATATAAATGATACCATGCAATCAGTCGACCTTATCGCCTGAAGAAGACTAGCAGTAAGCAGTCGAAACGTTGCAATCTACATCTCAAGTGACTACATCATGAGACAAACAATAATACACTTTATTAATTGTATGTTTTTCAGGAGGCATCCCACAAAACATGTGGTCCCAGGTGCAGTACCCCTACCGATCCAGAAAAAATTCAACTCTTGGATTCTGCAACAGTAAGTAACCAGTGCAATAGGTTCCAACCTCTGTAAGTTACAATATCTGGCAATTTCAAATTTTCTCCATAATATAGTCCAGTTTTAGCATTCTCTTCAACTTTACTTCCCTGATATCACCCAATAAGAATCTCTAGCTCATAATTTATTATTGTTTATGTAATAGGTCAAATTATTCTTGCATTTCGATTGCTTCTTACTTTAAATGGTCTATGATTGGAGGACAGACACATAGATGACATCATAAATTCTTTGTTATACAAAACAAGTAGTAAAAACAGCAAAGTAACAGCGATTTTCAAAAAGGAAGCAACATTTTGCATTTTACAAAACATGTCTTGACATTCCTATGTCATCTTCAGTTTCAAATGTTCGTCGCTTGTACATTTGAATGTTCACTGTATACAAAATTATGTTGTAGAATTACGCCATAAATTTTACGTGAGCAATTTGAACATTGGAATACACTGGAAACAAAGAATAGCAACTGCAGTTGGAACAGAATCAAAAACACTAAATATATAAAAGTATATATACCAGTAGATTCCATGTTGCTGTGCATCTGTTCAATAATAGATCACAGAAGACATCAAAATGTGGTAAGAACATCAGGGACACATTCTGCTATCGCCTCATGTGCCACTTTTTTGTTCTTACTGCATTTTGTTGTTATCTGTGATCAATTACTGAACAGATGCATGGCAGCATGGAATCTATTTGTTAAATAGAAATTATTTTTAACCAATCAGCATGCATATTTTCTTTGGGCTATTTTCTGAAAAGCTGTACAGTGCACAACAAGCAAGCCAAAGCACAATGCATCCTGGTGTATAGTAGATGTATGACGGACAAGACTGATCTGTTTACATTATTTTGTTCGTCTTGCTTTGTGGTTGTTTGCATTTGCTATGTATGCAAAGTGATGTAAAATGAATTTCTTGGTCATGGGTTGAAAGGATAGATAAGATGTCAACCACTCTCTAAAGGTTGGCACATAGGTGGAAACATACCAACCTTAACAACCTTGTGTCTTGTTGTTATATAACATTGTGATGTTTGTTTTATCAACAGCTCAATGTCTCTCCAATAACAGCCAATAAGAAACTTTGTGTTATTCCTACTACGAAAAACTCCACAGACCTAAAAAGGGTTAGTATTATAATGGCATTGGAATGTTATAACTCTTATTACAAAGGTCTGGAGCTTGGTATCCTGTAGTGGTTTGCAACTGACCTTGTTTTCTTGGGCAAAGTGGATAGAGCAAAACTGTGGAAATGCTGGGGCGGTAACCTGCAGTGGACTAGCATCCCATCCAGGGGCTAGTAATTAATGTTACTGCTAGCTGTGTTGTGCTACCAGTTTCAGAGTTAAGCACCTTACCTTAAAGTTACTAGGTTGGTGTATTCACTAATGCCCATTTGAGAGTGTTTTCATTCTGTTGAAAGTGTGCAGCCACTTGACACTCTAACCTCATGTTTCTCTGTTGTTATTGTAGAGTGTTTGCCAAGGATTGGGTTCAAATGAAACACCTGACATAACTCCTGATACCATCCCTAAGAAAGTATGTATATCGGTTTTCTTACTTTTTAATATTCTCTGTTGTAGTAAAATAGTGACCAGTCATTTTTTTTAGTTCACTCTTATGTAGATAACATTAGGTAAAACTGAATAAGGGTACATGCTAGGGTGCATTTAGATAGACATTTGTTGCTACAGCTCGTAGTTACACTCCCTGTATATTAAGTTTTTGCTCTTTATGTACCAGTGTTGTTTTTATTCTTGGTTTTTGTCTATAGTGGGTAACAAGAATCCTGTGAACTCAATTCATCCTATGCAAGAGCCTGAAAAAAGATCAGAAATAGTGACATAGTTAAACAGAGATGGATGTATGATATCTTGGATTAGTTACTGAAGCAAAAATTGAAATCTAATCACATGATGCAGGTCTCTGTAGCATGAAATTTTCAGCCAACTCAAAAGTGTCTCAATTAAGGGAAGAATCGGAACACCAAAATAGACATCTGTTTACTTGCTCAACTGCTTGGTAAGTGCACTGAATGGAGAACAATGGCCAACCCCCTCTATGAGAACAATGGCTGCCAATTCCCTCCATGAGATGCACCTGCAGGGAATCATGGTAGCTGTATTCATCAAAACAAATATCCAGTCCAAGATAATGAATACAACTACCATGATTCCCTGCAGGCACATCTCTTATAAGCAACTGGACATTCAGCAAGTGATTGGGCAAGGAATTTTCAGAACACAATAACAAGGACGATTTCAAATTTCAATTAATTGGACACCTTCAAAGACACCTTCACCTTTCCAAAGTTAATCTTGTTTGTTTGTCTGTCATCCCTAACAAAAAAATACCCTGGAGACATATCTGTTTGTAATGAAGCTATGGTTTTGTCATTGAGATCCATAGAAGTAATTTCTTCATCAACATTAAGTTTCAAAGCGAGTGTTTAGCAAAACTTCATAAAATATAGACTAAACTCAGCTCTGACACAGTCCCTTTAATAGTGCTTTCTCTTTTTCTGTTAAAGGATTTCACTACTGGAACAGCTGAACCCAAACAAAAGAGGAAGTTGGCATACTCTGTGGATATCGTTAAAGGACCAGACTGCATTCTGCTGGATATAATAAATAACAAAAAGCAACCAGCTAAACTTCTTTTTAAACACGATAAAAATTCTTGGTGTCACAGTAAGCCTTGGTCAAGTTTACCAGTTGATATACTTATTCATCTTTCATGATTTAATTTTAACTCTTCAGCTTGTGGATTTTTTCATAAGCATGAATTCAAAGGACAAAATAACTTGAAAGAATTATTCAAAATGAGCAGAAAATTACTTGTTGTTTGCAAAATATTTATAATATATTGAAATAAAACTGAATATCGTTTCAGGGTTGCTTGAGCTATTGTAGCCACCTCTTGATCAGAGCTGGCACTTCTTTTCCAACCAGAATTTTTCAACCTTTGTTTTTCTTGTGAACAACATTTTTTCCCCACCACTGTTGCAGTGCAGGCATTCTTGGGCGGGGAGAGGGAATTGCACCACCACCCTGCCCCGACCCTGCCCCCCACCCCACCTCCCAAAAAATATAAATAAAATTGTACAAGGTCAAATCTTGAAATGATTTTCATCATTATGAGAGAGGACACCACATCCATCACTGGAAACGAAACAAAATAAAATTGTCCATCCCTGAAACACAAGATCAGATGATTGAGATCGTTATAAGAACAACACACCACTGTTTTTTAGTCTGGTCATTGTCTTGGGTTCATTTAAGTTCATAGTGATTTTCCTTCAGTTGATTATTTTCATTTTCTCCTACATGAATCTTAGTTGAGAACCCTTCTTACTGTAAACCACTTACACCACCAAATAGCAAAATAAATAAATTGTTCATCCCTGAGATCTAAGGCCAAATAATTGTAATCATTATGAGCTCAAGAAAAGTTTACATAATTTACATTTTTATTACTTAATGCACCAAAACAGCAGACTACATTGCAGTCCTTTTCTTTGACACCAAGAAAAAGCAAAGTTTTAAATCAACCAAAATAACACCCAAAAAAATGAGTTATTTACAGTTTACTTAAATAAACTGGATTAAACTGGATTTCTTGAGAAAATTGGTAGCTGGTCACAGTTAACCACAATTCCTTGAGGAATGTCAGATTTCAATCAAACATTTTGATACCAAAAGACTGCTGTACTCTGTCAGTATACAATTTTCTACATTTTATCTAACAATTTACTTGAAAGTGAAGGAAACAAATATTATCTAAGTTGGGATGAATAATGTTTAAAATGTTTGCAAATTAGATCACTGGCAGGGGTAAGAGAGAATAAGTATGCAACAGAACCATAGTATGAGGCAAACCAAGGCGCTTGCCTTAGTCATTGTTTTTATTTCTGTTGTTTCTTTTTTGAAGGGGAAAGTAGACCACTGCTAAATAACTAAGAAGAGAATTTAACCATGGACCATGCCTCAGCCATATTTTTTTTTTCTGTCCATGGCCCTGTGTAACAAGGACTCTTGAAAATGCCAAATTGAAGCCTCCACTCAACAATGGACCCGTCTGTTAACAGACACTCCAATTCATTGATATCCTTCAAGGTTATCCTTATGAGGTGCTGAACAGTAAAATTTATAGTTATGTTAAGTAACGATTTTCTGTCTAAAGTGTCTAGTAGCAACAAAAAATTCAAGCCAGCATACATTACTTGCAAAAAAAGTATGGACGATTTTTATTTTTGGACAGAAAAAGTGTTTGAAATAAAACCGCCCAGATCTTTGATTGGCAAACATATGAAACAACATGGAGTTGACAAACCAATCATCACGGACAATTTTTCGGTCCTCAATAAAGTGCCAGAATAAACTAGACTGCATTATTTACAAAATGTTTAATATACAAGATCTCAAACCATCATTGAATGTGCAGTCTGACTCAATTTGCATATGAATGAATGCCAGCTGATGACATTCATAATTCAACTCTTTTAACAACTTTGACATTCAATGATTTTTATTCTTGATAATGATGTTAAATACATCGAAATGTCGAATTACATTACTCCTTAGATTTCTCAAAATTTTTAAGCATTAGAAATATTTACAGTACAGTATAAAACTTTTAAGTAGCTCCAAAGCTCTTAGTTTCCTTTATGAAGCGCACTCTAGGTGAGACACTGCTTGATATAGATAATGGCTTTATACCATTTGTGTTATTTTCTTGTCAGTGTGTCTGTTCAACCTTGAGGCTGCAGTAAAACTACCATTTTCACAGATATTGTTTCAGTCTAATTCGTGTTTTGTAAGTGTAAACTTACTTAAGCTATGTTTCAGCAAAGTGTCCAAAATTTTCTGTCCCAAATTTGTCCAAAAATTAAACACCCGAAATGTTAACATCCACATTTTTTTGCAAGTCATGTAGTTTAATTGGTTAGCTTTTCAAAAGACCCAGAAAATAAAACCAGCTGCACTGTCAAATAGAATGAATGCTGCACAGGCACAAAGCAACTACATGCATGTGTATGGTATGTTTTGGGGGCCTATGGATAGCCAGCAGAGATGCTCAAGACCCAAATTGTCGGTTTTTACAAAATATTTAATATGCATAAGAAAATGCCATGCTGTATTCATAATCAGTTTGTTGCCATCAATGTTTATAGGTTGGCAGCATTGCATCGCAGCTACATCCCACATATATGTATAAACATGAGCTTATCATATTCGATGGCTGTCGAGTTTCAACAAAGTCTCTCACTTCTTAACATTAGATTTCTTGCTGCCTGTTGGCTTGGCAAAGAATGTGGGATCCAGTTGATCTAAGGGGACCCCTTTGGTGGCAAACAACCTCTGAGCCCTCTGCTGTAATGTTCCTCCGCACTTTAGCCCTCTTGTGTTTAGCTCAACCTTTAAACGATCCAATCCCAGAGATTCAAGTTCCTCAGCAGAAGTGTAGTTGTCAAGGTGAAACTCAACCTAAAATGAAAATTATCAAAGGTGAGGTATGGCTCATTTTATGAAACGCATGTTTTCAGCACAGCAGCCCATCAGGAGGGTGAGCATTTAGCTTCAGTTTCAGTTCAACTGAGCAGCTAAGAGTATTTCTATTCCCCCTTCAGCCTAATTTTACATTTGTCTAATACCAGTGCTGCACAGCTCAACACAGCATTACACTTAGAACAGTTGTAGGAGGGCAGTGATCTTTTTAAAAACCATCAAACTGCCATAAAATCTCGTACAAAAATTCTGATCAAATTTGCATTCAGTATAATCCCAGCCATATTCTATGATTCACGAGATCATGTGCATGTTCAAATGCATTGTGCCAAATTAATTAAATTATGATCACATTCTAACCTTTTCCAGGCTCTGTTCCTCAGTTACTTGGCTGTCAGCAAGGCTTGTGTTTCCAGTGTCTTCTACTCCTTGCTTAGTTGTTTTTAACGATGTACCATTTTCTTGAGTGTCTTCTGCAGCCCTATCTCTTTGGTGATCACTGTTGTCCACATCTGTTTCCAAGGCCTGCATACTTGTCACTGCCTGCATTTCCGTGTCTGTTTCTAATGTCTGCGTAGCTGTCTTTTCCTGCACCTCTGTTTCTGCATCTGATGTCGGCATGGCTGTTTTGATTGTCTCTGTCTCCATGTCCATATGTCTGTCCTCAGGAGCCTGAGGTGACCTGGGTGGCTCAACTCGAGTGCTGGAAAATGATGCATCGGTTGACGTACTGGTACAACTACTTGGTGCAGCCTTGCTGTCACTTTCTGAAGGAGAAAATTCATCGTCCTCTTCATCACTGTCTGGCAGCTCATCCATTCCTAACCTGAACTCAAAAGGTAAGTTTATTTTATTACGAGAAGGTTCTTTAGTTCTTTGAGGGGTTTTTAGATCACATTGTGTTTATAAACTGAGGATCTACTATCAATTTCAGACAACCAGCTCGCTTTAAGCACTATCAATTTTTGAAGTTTCAAATAACTGCTCATCTAATAGTATTATTGTTACTGACTCGACAATAAAGCTGAAGTTATAATAAACAAAAATTTTCATTCACAATCATGACTTGTTGCAATGTCACCGACTACCAGAAGACATAATGTTCTTCAAAAAAAAGTTCTTCCAGGTGGAAAACAAATTTAAGCCTGTACTAGGTACTAACATTGCTCTGAGTCATGGCAACAGGTAAACATCCTTTTCATTTGGTTCAACTGGTGCCCATGTGGCCAACAAAAATAGCACTACATGATGACAATCATTTTTGAAATCAGAGACTGAAACTAACAGTGCATGAACTCTAATTCTTGATAATGGTCCACTGGGATTGATCATAGGGCAGTTTATCCACATTATTCAGGCTACAGACTGATAGTGGTTAGGTGCCCATTCATTTGTTGCATAATTCTGAACTCCTCCGACGTCTTAAAAATACCAGCAACTTACCACAATCGACTTTTTTTCCCTCCTCTTGAAGTTGAGGGTTCATCAGTATGAACTCTCTTGTTTGCTGTTTTCTCTACTGAAGTTGAGCTTGAAGTTAATGTTGAACTCCCAGCTGCTTTCAGTCCTGTACCAATAACAAATGAGAAAAATTTGAACAGTGAAGGAGCAAAGCCACGCTTAGTAGGTTAGGTTAGTATTTTACCTTGGTGCAGTGCATCCTCTATTCGTTCAGAGTTTTGCTGAATGTGTTGTGTGTAAGATTGATCATCAAATGTGTGCTTGGGCATTGCTCTTCTCCTTGCCAACCTTTCCTGTTTCTGTTTTTCTTTTTCACACTCCCTCTCGGCTTGGTTGGAAACCCACTCAGCAATCCTAAACAAATGGAAGAAAATTTTTTTCTCAAAATATTAATACAAATCCACTTTAGAGCAGTTCTGGCTCGAGTGTTGAAAAGTAATTAGTTTTGCATTACCAGGCTATGTGATTGGCTCAAGACTTTCTTACCCCTTTTTCAGCCAACCAAAACCAATCTTGTGACTTTTTAAATGAATCAAAACAAAAACAAACTCCTGAGAGTGCACGGTATGGACTGGAAATCAACTTCTATAGCCCAATGATGGCTGTATTAACAGCATGTATTTGTAATTTGAGCAAGGGTAGATTTAGGGGTGGGTGGTGGATTAAGTGTCAAGCCACCCCCCTTTTGGAGGAGCAAAATGAAAAGACTGTAAATTTATAGTATAGCACAAATGACAGCAACTGCTCTGGACAGGTACACTGTACCTCATTGTAATTTCTACTTTGTAGCATTACTAGTATTTCTGATGTGACAGCTTTCAAGTAGGTTCCAATTACCAAATTGCAGCATTTTGGGGACATGCTCCAATGATTCTGCAACCTCAAGGTACCAGACAGCCCCCTTGAAAAATCCTGGATCCAGCCCTGTCTAGCTATGACAGATCCTTACTTTTTCTCATCATTGATGTCCCTCATTCGCCTTCCACTCAAGTCTCTGCAGGCTTCTCTGTTTGTTGTTTTCTCTATCTGGGCACCAAGCGCTCGCAGCATGGAACCAAATCCTCCCTTTCCACCTTGGAGAAGCAGAGTTGCGTAGCACACATCTCCAGCTTGAAGGTGTAGCTTACTGTCTTCAGTGACCAGGCGGCCATTATGGATGACAGACAGTTCTTCCACAGGGACACCCTACCATTAAATAAAATAACAAGAGCCTTAAAAAATGAACTCACTTTGAATTTGACCCAAGAGAGACATCTTACAAAGGGTTTACTGCAATGCATAATAAATGAGTACTACTTGTAAATCCTTAATTGTATTCATATGACTACCTATACTAATATTGGTCAATACAGGGCCCATTCATCACTGGTTACAAGATATCACCAAATGCAAGTAAAGAATACAGTTTTAAGCCTTATGCACATGTCAGAAGTAGAGATGGAGATACAGAAAGTATTGAAAATGCTCTAATTCTTAGAGAGTCAGGTTTTTATTTTCTTTCTTTCAGCAGGGTAAATATCCAACACAATTTTTGCAAAGAAGCATAAGGAGCATCATCTCTCATTACACATTCAATTTGACATCTTTGAGAAGGCCGTCAGAGATTCAGAGATACTAGGGGTGCTTTCCATGCCATCAGAAATTCCCAGTTTCAATTTCTGGAAATTTCGAAACTGTATCACAGCTGCCCTCTCCAAATGAAAAAAAAGGGAGAGAGCATCTGTGTGTTGCCATTGATAATCGTGTTCCTTGCATAAATTATCCACACATAAAATACATTTCAATATCACAGCAGCTGACGTGACACGCAGAGACAACAAAGGAACTTGCTCTCTGCACATGATCTTTGCACAAGACATTAAACCGCAAACAATCCATCAACTAATCAGGTCATCAGGGGTTTCAGCCAGTTTTGAAGTAGGAGGTTTCTTACAGTTGAGTAAGCAGGCACCCCTATAACCTGGAGGCCCAAGCCTCTAAGGGGATCTGGGGGCATGGTCCCCTGGAAAATTTTCAAAATTAGACTCTCGGAAATGCATTTTCCAGCATTCTGAGGTGGAAATTTATAAGTGTACATCCTCATTTTGAAAACAAAAATTGTGAATAATTTACAGAGCTTTTACCCATACTAGCACAAAAGTGACTTCTTGAAAAAGAATATTGCAACTGTTCACAGCCTTAGAGAATTTACTAAATTGACAAGCACAAAGTGACTTCATGAAAAACAATAATGTAACCGGCTTGTTTGTTAAAGTAATGTTCATAGGACAACATCCGCAGGCTCTTACACAGTGTTTGTTGTTTCCTAGGTAATTTAATTGACCATCTTGTTATATGACTGTTAGTAATGTCCAATAACCATACAATTCAGCAGGTTTGAAAGTTCTCAGAGTTCTCGCAATAGCCAATTTTGATTGTTTGTATTCAAAGGTCGTGGCAGTTCAATGACTCTTTTGACCTGCAAAACGCCCACTCTATTTATATCCGCCAGTGCAAGTTCATTATGTTGAAAAGATAACTTGTAATGTATTAATAACTCACCTTTTGACTTTTTGGGAACTATGACAAAGAAATTATCAAGGATGCCTTGGGCGTGAGATTTTTTATTCTTGTTTATATTCGTCGTCATTTTAAACCGTGTGCTTTCGGTCATGTGAAATGTCACGTGCAAATGTTATGTAACAGCATGAGAGAGGGTCCTGATAACTACTTTGATAACGTACACAATGCGTTTCGCAAAGATAAGCGATGCGCTCAAACTTCGAAATTTATTACTTTGCTTGAGAAATCCTTCAGTAATCCAGACACAAAAATATCAGTTTTCATGGAAAAAGAACTGTAATTCGGAGAAAAAATTCCTGGTTAGACTCGGCTAGCAAAGCAGAAGAGCAGTGAAAAGAAGTTTCAGTTAGTCTGGCTTTTGATTTTGTATTTCAGTCTACTTGAGACCTCATTTGAGCGAAGGCGGGTACTGTACTCAGAGTAGACGGGTACTGGTACCCGGGTCCCGGCTTCTAATAAAACCCCTGGGTAATATTTCACACAGTCCTGGAAAAGTTGCGTACTTTGAACACCATAATTATTAACAACAGGATCACACATAATAATTATTATGCGTCTTGTCGATTTTTCTTTCAGGGAGGGTAGCTGTGACACAGGCTAAGAAATTTCCAGTGGGGAATAGAACAGCATTAACTGTAATTTCTGGAATAGAGGACAACCTCTCAAGTGGGGGTGGGAGGGAGGCAGGGGGATGGGAGGCAGGAGAAGAAAGGGTGGGAAGCCAGAGTTCTAAGAGGGAGGGAAGAAGGAGGGAAATGCAAAATGCTAATTTTTGTTATTCATTAAGCGTTCAAAATACTTTCAAGAAACAAGAACTCAAAATGTTATTTGACTTAATACATTTGGCGTCTTTTGAGACTTCTGGGGTGGTGATTTATCAAAATTTGCTCTTGGGCTAGCAAACTGAGGCTTAAGGTGAGATTAACGTCACATGTATGCTGTGCCTGATCTTTAGATCAAAATTTTTCATTCATTACTTCTGGTGAAATTGGAGCCCTTTGACAGTGGTTACATCATAGGTCATGAAAGGTTGTCACTTAAACTGTCAAAAGACCCAAGTAAGAGGAGCAAGACTGAAAATGAAGGAAAAAAGGAAAAGAAACACCTAAGGATTGCGCAGCTAAATGACTAGGATGTGTTTTGAGTCTCCTAATTTACAGGGGACAGGAGCAGGATGGGCAGGGCGGTAGTCAGGAGATAAAGGTACGGAAAGCAGGAGAGCAGGGTAGGGGAAGCAGAAGGTTCAGACTCCCCTGTCCCCCTCGTCCTCCCCTCCCTTCCCCCTCCTGGCAAGGCCATATACGCGAATGTTCCAAAATATTTACCAGGAAATTTCCTGTTCCATTTGATTTTTCCTCACGGCACTTTCCCAGGAAATTTCCATACGATTTGCTCCCTTCTCGATGGTTTGGAATTTCTGGGTAAGTAGAAAGCGCCCAAGAATACCTACTCAAAGAGACTCGATCCGGTTTGGTAGAATGATGCAATCTATGATAAATGTTTCTAAGTTTAAATTCTTTTGAACAAAAACTCCTGCTAAGGCCATAAGACCTAATTCACAGAAACTGTTAATTTCTATCGGCAGGCAAGTGAAACACTTGGTTATCTATCAACTTGCGCCTGGTCGATATCGAAGACCGCCAAACGGGCATGATCACATCCCATCTAGGTTTACATTGAAAATGATGTATCTCTGACCCTAAACTATCTTTAAAACCTACCCCACAGCAATCCGATGCGATCTTCTTCAATTGCCTTCCACTTTCAACCAAACAGTCGTCCAAATTTAAGCAATAAAGCCCTCGATGAAAAGAATACAAGAAGGCAGACATTTTGAAAATTTTAAGTAACGCGTGGCGTTGTGGGTAGTTACATTCTAACCGCGTGCGATCTGAGAACCATTGGTCTCATCTCCGCTGAGGGCGGGAGATGACGTCTGGCATTTCAGTCTAGTCTTTTCACTTTAAATTTAAATTTATTTGTAAGTTAAATGGTTACTTCTGAGTATGTACGTCAAAGCATTGAAACAAAGACTACGAGTAATAGTCCCTCTTTCGCTTAGCCCGTCGAGCGAGACGCGAACGAAAACCGCGAGAAAAATCCTGGGCCGGCGCCGGGGCCGGCGCCACGTCGGGAGTGAGAAGCGCGCGAAAGGATCTTAGGCGGCCATTTTTTCTCGTGGTTTTCTTTCGCGTCTCGCTCGACGGACTAAGCAAAAGAGGAACTACACGTAGTCTAATTGAAACATTGATTACGACACGCGTTTGTCAAGTTTTTCACCGCCGTGTGCCTTTTATTTTCAAACTTAGGTCTTTCGGTAGTTTCTGATAGGGCTCTCAACAAGTTGTTCGGCAACTTTTTGGCAACTTTTTGCATTTCGAGTGACTTTTTTCGTTTCGAGCAACTTTTTGCATTCTGAGCAATTTCTAGTTTTCTATCAACTCGGAGCAGCTTTTAGTGCTTAAAGCGGCCTTGCTTCCATATTTCACAATCTTTTAGTAGACAATTTATTAACCTGTGAAAAAGGGCAGATCCCCCTCCCCGATGGGGCAGATCATGGGTGCAAGAAGCGTACTTTCGGGCTGCTAGGTCAGCGTGTTTTTTTTTTTTTTCACACTCGACTGACTCGAGTGTCTCATGATCAGGTGAAGAATTTTTACAAAATTAATATTAATATATATTGATGCGTAATCTTTACTCATACATTTTTTGGGTTTTATTGAGGACAAAATTATTTAGCAACGCTGATTAGTGGTTACGCCGCAAAATTGCACGAAGTGCTTAGAAATCTTACTTTTGTTGCCTTTTGCATCAGACGAAATAAAGGGAGACAGCAACAATTTTTTTAGCTTTGGAGCAACTTCTGAGCAACTTTCGTAACAAAACGCAACTTTTGACTTTTTTTGAGCAACTTTTGAGCAACTGTTTGAGAAACTGCGAGCAACTTTTTGGGAAATCTCGAACAACTTGTGGAAAGCCGCAGTTTCTGAAACTTGTCTTCTAGTTTTAGTTTTTGAGATTTGAAGAGACACTTAATCCCTGACCCTAATATATAGCCTAACCGTCAAGCTTGCTAAGCGATATTATTCCTCCAATTTCAATATCTTAGGGCCTGTCTACAAGGAGGGAGGGTTACCCTAGCAAGCGGGTTAACCCTAGCTGGAGGCCAAAAGATAGCCCGGGTTTACAAGCAAAATTTCACAGGTAGGCTAACCCTACAACTCGGGATAACTTAATGCATGGTTACACTCAAAGGCTCTGGAAACAATTAGAAAGTTAACCCGGGTAGGCGGATTAACCCTACCTGGAGTGTTTACAAGAAAAAAAGTTAACCCGCCTGCCAGGGTAACCCTAGCATGCAGATAGGGTAACCTGCCTAGCCGGGTGTAACCCTGGCTGTCTTGTAAACATGACAAAGTAAAAATGAGGAAATATGTGAGTGCTAGGGTAACCCGCTTGCTAGGGTAACCCTCTCTTCTTGTAAACAGGCCCTTAATCTCCCCAAGTCATATTAAGCCATATCAGCACTCCTCAGTTTGTGGAGTGCTAATCCCTGCCAGTGTAGTGGTAAAAGAGGACAGTCGATTTACTCTTTTTTACTGTTGTTGTTTTTAATTTTTCTATTTTTTTTTCTTTCTTCAGACTTAATATTCTCGTCCCCAGAGCCGCCTGTCCCCGTTAGCCGGCGGGGCCTTGGCACGAGGAAAGGGTGGCGCTGGAGATACTCTCTAATTCAACTGCTGGTTTCATTCTTGAAAATATCCATTGGTCTCTAACTAAATAATTAAATCTGTTCACCTTTCGAGCCAGATTATATTTCGAGAGAGCAACAGACTGCAGTCAGAATTTTTTTTGGGAAGCGAACACAGACGGCGTGAAACCGAAAAGCTGGCAATCACTCTGTTTTCCCGGGCTAAACCTGGTGGTATGCTAATCAAACCGTTTCTGTGGTCAGCTTACCGACAGATTACGTATTTGAAACGTGGTTACTGCGCGACCAAGATCACACAAAAGGAATTGTTTGCCCCTTTTGTTGGCATTTGATAACCCAGAAATACTTTACTAGGATTTCCACAATACACCAATTCTTGGATTCAAAGTTCAAAACATTTCTGTAGAGAACAGCACGGTCTTTTAAGTTTTAAGAGTGCTTGTGCAGCTGCGAGTGTGCTTATACTCCTGAAAATACTTTGCCGTTGATAAGTAGCTTGAAAGGGCTTGTGTTGATTTTGTGTGCGGCAGAGAGACTTTCGCCTACTGAACCAAAGAAACGCCCATCTCTGAAGTAATTAGGACTTAACTTGTTTATATGGCTCATGTTCTTTTGGAGACGCGATCCACACTGTTTTTAACCAAATATGATAAAGTAATATCATAGGATGAGCAAAAGCACGCTCAAAAACAGGTTTTTCAGTTAAAGATTGAAAATTTAGCAAAACACTGCGAAGATTGAAGCGGATTTCTCTACGTACTCGACGCGTAACTTTGATTTCAGGTTGAGGTGAACTCTTTTCAAAGTAAGGAAACTAGTGTCCAGGTCAGCGCGGTCCCAAAGCTGACTGTGTCCCTTTAAAGAGAAAGAAGAATTGCTACCCGGCCGGCCACAATCAAGATTTGAATGTCAAATCGCTTTAAAGACCTTTACAAAAAAACTACAGGCTTAAAAATTTTGAAAAGTTCGGCTGATCGGCAAGGTACTCAGTGAAATATTCTACATGCGAAGGGTGACAATCCCCTAGGGGTTCAGTTTTTGTATTTGTACTAATCTACCAGTTTTATATTATTCGAATGGCAAAGGTTTTAATGGAAATGGCTTACTGTAATTTACCGCGCTAACTCCGTTGTTCTTCTTCGCAAAAAGCACTAATTCCGAAAATGATTTATTTGACATTACTTCGTGTTCTGTGAGAAAGCGTCCGTCTACGGCAGTCCTTAAGGGTGGCAGGCTGGAGTGAACAAGACTTGAACTCAGTGCACGTTTGAGGTTACCGTAAAAATTCCGTTATTCGGTAAGTTTGAGTGAACCCTTTCAGTAACTAAGATATTGTTTAGTCTGGGGGTAGCAAAAATCTTGCCCTGATCTACCGAAGTTGAAGTTTGTACAAGCTGAGTTTATTTCTTTTTTGTCAAGCCAGCGTTTTCACTTTGTGTCGATATCTCCACTTTTGTGTTCCCCAGGAAATGCAAGAAACACTGTACGCTTTAAGTGATGAATCTAGTCGAGTACATACAAGTTACGTGTTTCGCGTCCTAGGCGCTTTCGAGAACGAAATACAGTGGAATCCCAGTGGAATTTTTGATTTTTTGAACTTCCCGATAACTCGAACCAAATGTCGTTTTTCTCCCCTCAGTCGAACTCTGTAATTTCTCGAACTATTCGATTTTTTAAACCAATTTTCTTTTCGCTAAGGGGTTTGTTTTGCACTTTGCATTAGTTTTGAGCTTTCCAGTCTGGCCAGTCTTACGACTGCTTAGATGAAAAAATAAACTTAATTTAACTTAATTAAGCTGTTTTAGATTTTTTTTTTCCCATTTTTTTCTTTTATCAGGTGGTCTGCATAGTATAGGGACTTTGTCTCTTTTGCTGACCATCCTTATGGCCATTTTATTCTTTTATTGCTTGTATTTTACATGTTATCTTCGCCGTTAAATTGTAATAAATAAAATAAATAAACCAGTCACTGTGTTGTGACAACTTCTGAAGTCACCCGAAGTAGTCACGAGCAGCAGTCAAAACTGAGCTGTCCTACCGAAACGACACCATAATAGCCTTTTTTCTTGGCAGCTTACAAAAATAAAGACCATGCTAGCGTTGCTTTGGTCTCTTCTAATGGTTAACTTGATAATTCAAGGTTTAATTTGACGAGGAACGGCATATTTTGTTCAAAGTAAGACAAATATTATCCCATAGAGGGGAATGGTTATGAAGCCCGGCAAACATCAGAGGAACAAACAAAGATGCCAAGATGTCCACGACCGTATACAATCTTTTGTTTTGCGTTCATACACTATGCTAGAATTACGTAATTAAACATTTCTATTGGTTAGTTCCTCGGTCAGGAGTAGACAACTATTTTGTGCACGGTCAAGGCCAAAAAAGAGAACAAAAACATACAACAAAGAACTTTTTCGAGTTTCATATTAAACCATTCCCCTCTATTAACTATGACTATCCTACCTGACGACACTCGACGAACTGCGAGCCGGATCGATGCCGGCGAGTGCGGCGACCCATTTTTGGCGCCAAATTAAAAGCTTGGAGATACAAAATGTTTCATATTTTTCACTTTTTAGAATCTGATATGGTTTTGAGAATATTTAATGCCATCTCCAGTGAGAAACGTTGCCTGATTTCAATGCCTTTCCTGTTAACGTACATTGTCAGGACTCGTCAGGACAGTAAAGTTTTTCCGCCTGCTTAATCCTGATTGGTCAAATTTCAGGCGCGCCAGCCGTATGCAAGGCTAAATTATGCCCGACAATGGCTTAGTCCGAATCAAATCAAGAATACATAAAAAAGGCGGGATTATGAAAAAATGCCGATCTGTTGGTGTTAAAACAGCTGTGTTTGGTTTCTGTGAAAAAGAGAATTTGAAGACTGACTTTTTATTACAACTGAAAGGGAGTTGAAAATCCACCGCTAACATCTTATTGTCACATCACAGTGACTGGTTTGTTTCCCCGTCCCCAGAAAATATAATTTGTGATAATAAGTATTGACATTAATTAATATTTTGCCGACCAGGAACAGAGAACTGGGTGCGAGCGTAGAGCGCGAAGGCTGACCAACGCGCCCATACCTCATAACCTTTGCGTGTGTTCGGTTATGCAGGGAAGGCAACTTTTTTTAATTTTTCAACGTAATCAAACGTGTCATTTTTCTTATTTCGGCCTCCGTCCCAGTTTAAAAGTCAAAATGTCTCGGGCTTGCAAAGAAAAACACTAGTCACGCCTTCTTGACAACTCTCTAACTGACTGCTAAAATGTTTGTTTGTTTCAGCACAATATCGAGACCATTGAATTAGTTGAACAAGAAAATGAAGTTTATAACCTCAAAGAAAGTTTTCTTGGTTGTTATTGGTATCATCATCTGTGTTGCCCAAGCTCAGAGCGAGATACCGGAGGTACATTACTAAATGTCATTGAGAGAAGCTCCGTACTGAGTCGTTACTATCTTAAAAAGTAAAGTCTGCATACGAGCCAAGTGGCCTATCAGGCCGGAGCTCATCCCGGTTTCTGTAGCATGAAGCGACTAGGAGTATTTCTACTCCCCCCTGGATGGGATGCTAGTCCATCGCAGGGTTACCCCCAGGATTAAGTTCGCCGGTACCCATTTATACACCTGGGTGGAGAGAGACACTGTGAGAGTAAAGTGTCTTGCCCAAGAACACAACACAATGTCCCCGGCCAGGGCTCGAACCCGGACCGCTCGATCCGGAGACGAACGCACTAACCATGAAGCCACCGCGCCTCCCCAACTATATATATGCCAGAAAAAAACTTTCGAGCAGTTTTCAATTGAGTTCTGTGTCGTAAACCAAAACCAAAGCAATCACTCTGGCCACAACCTCGGTCTTTTCCCTTGCTTGGGGGTGGGGCGGGAAAAGACTCTGGGAACGAGGCTGCTCTGGCCAATCACAAAAGACACAGACAATCCAATGAGCCGATCAAAACTCGAAGTAAATACATGTAGCTGACGTGAAGCGCGGGAAAACGAGTGCAAGCGAGTCACGATTGGTTTTTGTTTTACTTCTGATTGGATGAGAAAGTGGGGCGAATTTTTAAGCCAATCGTGTAGCGTAGTGATGTAAAACCAATAACTTGTCCCACAGGTGACGAAGAGGATTAAGTAAGTAAGTAATAACTTGTCGACACTCAAGTGAAAATCGCTCCAAGCATCCGACTATTCAAAAATGTGAATCATTGTACGATATTGCATCGCCTGTGACACTGACAACATTGTCCGAACGACAAGGGAGGCAGAGGGGAGAGAGCGTGGGAACGAGGTTACATTGTCTTTTTCCGTCTCTTTCTCGCAAAAGAGACAACAAATGCGGTGTAACTTAAACAAGGTGTCGATCATATAGCTATTCCAAAAAAGTACCAGGCAATCAAATGATTTTGAGTCTTTTTTTTTATCTTAGTTCAAAATGATATTTTTCTAAGGTAGAAATGCATCAATGAGGTACTTATAAACTGGATGCAAAAAAGAATGAAGACAAACAATAGACTGCAAGGCTGATACTACGTGAAAAACGTTTCGAGACACCAACATGACAAGAACCGATGAAGGAGGATCGCAACAGTGGACAGCTGTTTCGCCCTTCTTGGGGCTCGTCAGCACTGTGTAGCGAAGATATGTAACGCCAGCCCAACAGCCAACGCACATAAATTGCAAAATGACCCGTTCACTATATCAAGTTCCGTACTTTGAACTCACTTGCGTTCCGAAACACGCGTTGCAACATCATGTGTTTCGGGGCGCATGGAGACAAAGTGTCAAGATTGGTGTCTCGAAAAGCAAAAGAATAAATGTGGCTGGACAAGGCCAGCCTAAACATTTAAACATTCAACCGCATGGCCAGTACCATGCTTTAAAAACGCAGCGTATCGGATCTGAAAAGACTTACGGTCCAAAAATACATAAATGAGAAACCAGAAACTGCAAGGGACCGCATACGATAGTCTATTGTTTGTCTATTGCAGTCTACTGTTTGTCTTCATACTTTTTTTGGTTGATCAGATCTCATGTAGATCCTACGTTGGCAGCGTTTATCGTATGCGGTCCCTTGCAGTTTCTGGTTTCTCAAAAAAGAATGGTCTGGATTGAGCAACTGGACTTGGAATGACCAACTGAAAAATTTGACCACTTTTGCGCTTTAAGACTAATAAATAAGAAGTCTCTATAAGAAGGGCATTCTGGGGACCACTTCTACAGTGACCCGGCCTCCTAAGAAATGTAAAGATAAACAAGTAAAATTCAGCCAGGACTGTTCAGCTGTATCCCCTATATCCATGGTCCAGTCTACTTTTAGCCGCCTACGAGGCTCGTCGTGACGAGCCCAAACAGCGCTTCCGCAGGAGGCTAGTCTGCCTTGAGATTGTCGTAGAAATCCAAGATTAGAAAAACATTCGCCTGTAACTCAAAAAGCCGACCAGTCGAAAAAAGTCTGCCTCCATGTTAATGGTGGCTTGTGTTCATTTCTCTCTTTTTCCCGTGCAGTTTACAATTAAACACTTTTCGCAGTGGGCGTCGACTGATAGGCTGTGCGAGGACGCTGCGAGGGCCTTGGGATCAGGATGGGCTAGGAATGAGCACCTGGTATTTGACATCAACCTCCAGTGTCCTGACACCTGGAGCCCATATTATGATAAATTGGTAGCTCAGGTCAGCTGCGAAGACGTCGCGGTTGAAAGAAAGTCAAAGCCCGATAACCCTTGAGCCCGAGGTTACTATTTTAAGTGCCGCTATACTCATTAAGTGCTCCAAGAAAATAGTTTCTTGAGAAACTGTTGGGCTGTGACGACGAACCGCAGTGTTTAATCTAAGAACTAGAAGCTTAAGGAAAAAAACCGTGTGGTGAAACTGAAAGTGCATTTATGCTCCGAAGAAGTTTATTGTTTAAGAAATAGAAAACATGTGCCTTGTTTCTATCTAGTTATAGAAACACGAGTGGAAGTTTTGGAGAACGAGAAATGCTGTGGGAACAGGAACCGCAGGCCAGTGTTTCCACAGCTTTTTCGAGTTCTCCCAAACTTTGACGAGTGTTTCTATTAAACAATTAGATTATGAGCTCGAGATTTCTATCACGTATAAATATAGAGAACGAATAATCTAATTGTTTTAGTATAAATCTACTAGTTGTTCAAAAATTTAATCTAAATACTCTTCACAGACACTTCGAAAACACAAAGAAGCGGCCCCTAGCGCACGCTGCTCCGCTACTCACTATCACAGATTAGCATCACCCAACTAGTGGACTAATGCAAATCCTACATTTTAATTGGCTACGCTACTAGAGGACTAGTAGTAATAGTCCTCGAGTAGCGAAATTGGCGCAATCGAGCGTGACGCTCTCTTTCGTTTTATTCCAAATAAATATTTCTTCAATTTGCATTTGCTAACTTTATTGCCTTTTCTGTCCGACTAGTTGGTTGACCCTTCGCCCTCAAGGGCCACGGGTCAATAGCCCACTCGGCTTCACCTCATAGGCTATTGACCCGTAGCTCTTGCGGGCTACGGGTCTAATTGTTAAATAGATAGTGAGTAGCGTAGCCAATCAGAGAACGCCATTCGTGATAGAACGCTAGTCGATTTATACTAAAACTCAATAGAAACACGGAGAACATGTTTTCTATTTCTTTTAGAAAACACCGCGACGAAAAAAAGGAAAACAACTTGTTAACTTTGATTATCAAAATGTAAATTCTCTTTACGTCAACAGCTCGTGCTAGTTCTGTGTTTCTATCGAGTTATATAAACACGATTTTTAACCAATCAGCTTATTGTATTTTCTTAGGACTGTTTTCTAAGTTGAGATGGAGTGTACGAGTGCGGTGTTGTTGTTTTATTGTGACTTTTTAAGTCTTCAGTTACAAATAAAAAAAATAAAAAAGAGTGCAAAAGAATAGGCTTTGTCAATAATTTAACTATAAAACAATACGATAAGACAAAAGTTAAAACCATCACGGTTAAAAACTCTAAAAACTGTAAAAAACTCTAAAAAGCGACGACGTTTCGACGTTGACTCAACGTCATTTTCAAGTCAAAATGAATAAGAAAACGTTATTTGAATATAAATGTACAAAACAAATCCTTAGAGACTTAAATAAAACACTATTTAATGCGAGAAATATTTGCACGCAGTGTCACGTAAACAGTTTAGAAAAAAAGAGTGATTGAAAATTGATAGTTTCTAAGATTTGTATGGATAGAGAATTTGGTAATAATTGTTTTTGATCTACGACTGTGTTGTCAAACCTCCCAACTCAGCTCAAATACGTTGGCAGATTGGAGAACTTGTCACGTCTCAAGTGTCACGCGTCATGGGTCAAAACTCTCACTCAGAGAAACATTGTGGGTTGCAAGAAAACAAAAACTCACTGTTTCCCTTGGGGCCAGTCATTAAGCGCTTATTAAGAAATGTAAGAGAAGCTGAGGCCCGCAAACAAAAGCAGAAACTTATCCACTTGACCATGTGCACTACATTGGAAAAACGGGGGCAGTTTTGTTAAAAATACAACGAGGAAGGCAATATTGTTACTTTTCGCGCTTGCTATACGCTAGCGTAGTAACCTGGCCTACGTGACAATACTTTGCAAAACTTTGTCTAACATAAACTGATACAAACATTTTAACACTTGAATAAATTGAATTCCCTCAGGGGGTGTGTGCAACCCCTGCATTCTTCCCCCTAGATCCGCCCCAGGGCAAAAGAGCTCTAATCCCGAGCCAATACATTTTTTGTAAAATGTTGAGTTTTTTAATTAACCTGCATCACACAAAATTAAAATAAATTTATCGAGCTGATGATATTGCAGCTCCATTATAAATTTAGAACGAGGTAAATATATAGTTACATAAATTGTACACAGGTATATCCCCTATAGTTAGGGCCCCGTGGGGTACTCTACAAAGATTTCTGTTGAGAGGGCCCTGCCCCATGGTCCAACCCCTTAACCTTTAGTGTACAATTTTGACAGAAAAGGTACTCCTTTTCCATACCTTTTATCCTGTTTATTGAAAAAAAGGAACCCCTTTTACATACCTAGTTAAGAAAACAGCATCTCTTTTCTGAACAATATTAAGGGAGAAAATTGTCATTTTCATGAAGTGCTTAATAAATTAAATGATGCAGCCATAAGATGCATCTGTTCAAAATATTTTTATCAAAGGCCCTTTTAAATACTTAAATGACAGATTTCCCAGTACCCTTTCATATACCTCAACTTGTGAAATCCCTACCTCTGAAAAAGGTACCCCTTTAGGGAGGAGCTTGAACAGCGGCTGGTAATTGAGCCTATCCTGTTTTCAGTGGTATCTTTTAGGGGTCAAATAAAGCCAGAGCCACGCCCAGATTGGTCTCCTGTAGGGGTTAATAATTCAAATTTTCCAACAACCATCCCTAACCTTTTCATATTGGAGTCCCCCACCCCAGGGCCCCACCCTACTGGAAATTTTAAGCTTCATACATTCCTTTAACTTTTTTGGGTCTTACAGAACCTACCCCATCCCCAGGAAATTCCAAACCCTTCTGTGGGTGGATTATGGATACTCTCTGAAACTGTACAAATTATATAATTTTAGTGTTTTAGGAAATGCAATTTCTTGTGCAGGTGAAAGTAAGTCACGATTTTGACTTTGACCAAGAATGTAGCAAAATTACTGTGATATAAATTGCCGCTTAATATTGCAATTATCACCAAAACCTAAATAGCCCCTATAGCAAAAAGTTATTCAGATTTTGTCGACATAAGGCACCAACATGAGCAGATCTATATAAGTGAGATCTACAAGAGGGATGCCTAAGGTGGCTTGATCAGATTTTTGAGTAACAATACTACTTAACTTTGAGTGACTAGAGCACCACCCTAATCAATCTGACAGAAATTCAAACATTACTGGTGTACTAGAGATGATTAAGTTTCAAATGACATGTTTTACCAAGATCTGAGTTACCATGCCAACATTACGACATTTAAACCCAATAAGTAATTAAATAACTTACCATTAAGGGATAATTTGGGATATACGACACCTGCAGGACCTATGACCTGACATACAGATTGTTGTCAAAATGATGGCCAAATTGAAAAAAAAAAAAGAAAAAAAAATAGAGAAAATTTGTGGGTGAGGGTTCATGATATCAAAATACAACAAAAAAGCAGTTTTAAAATGTTATCCTATGGTCATAAGACTTGACTAAAAAGTATTTTGGTCTTAAATGAATGTTATAATTTACAAACAGTTTTCCAGACCGTTGGAAAGTAGCAAAAGTTACACCATTGCACAAGGGTGGCGCACGAAACGATATCAACAATTACCGCCCGATATCAGTTTTACCTGTCTTTTCGAAGATTATCGAAAAACACGTAGCCAGCTGTCGTCTTAAGTTTTTACATGACAACAACATGTTATATGAGTATCAATCAGCCTTCAGGTCAGGTCACTCTACAGAAACAGCTCTAATCAGACTTACAGATCACATCCTGAAAAACATGGACAATGACGAAGTGACCGGTCTGGTATTTATAGATTTTCGTAAAGCTTTTGATGTTATAAATCACGAACTTCTTCTAAAAAAGTTGTCTATTTACGGTGCAAGCCCTCCGTCTGTTGCCTGGTTTCAATCGTACCTGTCTCAGAGAAAGCAATTTATTACATTAGGGAAAACCACATCTGAACAGCTGACTATCAGACAGGGCGTTCCCCAAGGATCAATATTGGGACCGGTGCTTTTCCTCCTGTTTGTCAATGACATGCCTCTAAACGTTCACAAGTCAACTATGGATATCTATGCAGACGATACCATCTTGTCTTTAAGCTCAGACTGGAAAGCTATTCCTGCACTAAACAAATCATTAACAAAGGACTTGACAGAAGTTGAGAAATGGGCTAGTGAAAACAAAATGTTTATAAATACCAAGAAAACCAAAGCGTTGTTTGCTACGGGAAAGCGTCTGCGCAGACGTATAACCCATGACGCAGGAAAATTTGAAGCTAGGATGCAAAATGCAGAAATTGAACAAGTTGGTAGCCATAAACTTCTTGGAGTGATAATCGACGAGAACCTAACTTACGAAGCACATGTTGACGAACTATGTAACAAACTTTCAAAACGAATTGGTCTTCTACGCCATATAAGCTGCTACTTGAAAAAGAATCAAAAATTGATCTACTATAACGCAGTAATCAAACCACTCTTCATGTATGCAAGCACAGTATGGACATCGTGTAACAAAGAGGCACTCGAGAGAGTTCTCCGTATGCAAAAACGGGCTGCGCGTATCATTCTTGCAGCACAACGTACTAGTCGAACTGTCACTTTATTTAATAAGCTAAACTGGATCCCCTTTTACAAAGAAGCTTATATAAATCGATGTGCACTGGCCTACAAAAGGATAAACAGAACTTTACCTGAATACATGAACACATCTTTAAGGAAAAACTCTGACGTCCATTCGAGAAGTACTAGAAATTGTAATTTAAATTTATTATGCCCCTCTCACAGAAACGTCTCTGAGGGAGGACGCACTTTCGCCGTCAGAACTATTAAAGATTGGAACAGTTTACCCCGGTCTTTAAAAACAGAGAAGTCCGTTAAATCGTTTAAGGCTAAATTATGTAATACTATTCTTAACTCTCAGAAAACTAATGGAATTTTTTAACTGTTATTATTCGTAGTATGTTTGAAATTGTAAGTCCAGTTTATTATTTGTAACCATTTTTAATAGTAACTTAATTAAGTATTTTATTGTAAATAATATCGTATTTTAGCATTTTATTGTAAATAATATATTTTTAGCATTCTAATTATTTTAAGCTGAGGGCCCCAAGTTTATCAGTAACTTAAGTTACTGTCACAGGTCACCCTCATTAAATAAAGTCTTTCACTTCACTTCACTATAATATATTAAATAAATATATCCCAAAGAAATTGCTCTATTTGATGTTCAGAAACAATTATTAAAATGGATGGGAGTAAACAAACACTTCATAATTTTCAGGGGCTTAGCCAGGATTTCTCAAAGGGGGAGGGGTCACACTGTGTCAAAATGAGCGTACTCACCAGATTGTCATGCCGTTTTTGCCACCTGTTGTAGGTTGTTTGGTTAACTTACAAGATGGGGGGGGGGGGGGGACCGCTAATGTCTACCCTCAAGTCAGGAAAATGTTGCTCTGACTTTCACTGAAGTTGTTTGTTGTCTTTATTATAATTTTCTTTAGTATCGAATCACCATACTATTGTACATTTCTGAATATCACGAATTCAGAAAATGCGTGATTACTTTTTGACGGTTCTCTGAGCATCACAATAATAATAAAATATACAGTACACCTTCACTCATCTCATGCAAACACAAAATGCTGGGGGTAAGTGGTAAGCGGAACTGTAAAATCACTATGCTGGATGCTTTATGTTTAGCCTGCAAGCAGGCTCACCTTTGAGTCACGCGTGTGAGCGGCAAAGAGCAAAGCGATCCGGCAGGAAGCAGTCTGGTGAAGAGGCGGCAAGAAAGTGAGCCTGCCTTGATCATCAAGGCTTAATTCTATCACATGACTACCAGAGCGGGAGATCCCATGAGATAGCACAGCACATGCGCAAGGTCATTGCATAGCTTGCATCGCACAGCAAGGTCACGACGGAAGATTATTGTTGGAATTTCGCTTGAAAATATTGCTTGGTCTTACGAAGTAAGGCTCAAATAAACATACAGTGAGTCAACGTAGTTGACCCTATCCCAATCTAACTGTTCACGAGTTGTTACTACTCGCACTTCAACGTAGTTGAAGTTAGACGATTTCCCGCTCAAACTTGAGCATGGCGGACGCGGATGGCCCAAGTGAAGAATAGCTATTGAGAGAAGAAAGTACACCGGGCCCCACATATACAGGATCAATGTTCGCCGCTCTTCTCCAGGAGATGAGAAAGATGAATGAGAACATCTTGGTCATAACTGAGCCCACTGAACCTAGCGAAGAATCCCCTGAGAGGGAAAACAATGACTCGGAGTCACTCGACGAACGAGTAGCAAAGTTAACAGCTAGTGGGTCAACAGAACCAAATGTTCTGGCTGATATCGCTCGCGATCTAGATGCTAGCGAGAAAACTGGGCCGGCTGTCAGCGAGGGTCTGGCGGGTATTGTAAATTCTCTTTTGAAAGAGAAGTTGCCGGACGAGAAGATCCAATCGAAGATTGATCTCTACCCTAAACCACAAAACGTAACCGGCCTCAGAACGCCACGTGTAAATCACCTAATATGGAACCAAATATCCCCTACGTCGAGGACAAACGACTCCAGAACCCAAAAATCGCAGAATGCACTAGTGGCAGGCGTTGTCGCCATGATAAAAGCAACAGACCTAGTCCTTGACTCTGAACTGAAGGACAACAAAGATTTGGTCAAGTTCATGACTGACGCCATCGCGCTCACACTTCAAGGTCATCACGATTTGAACACCGCTCGACGCCGAGCGATGAAAAATGACCTTAATAAAGACTACGCTGCATTATGCAGCAGCTCACCGGTCGACCAGACTTACGAGTATCTGTTTGGAGACCTCTCCAAGCTGGCAAAAGACATCACAGATGCAAACCGACTCACTAAAAAAGTGCGTCCCTCAGCCCCACAGGCTAGTCACAGCCGGGATAGAAGAAATCGTCTTGGCGGTAGAAAAATCTACGGACACCACAACAACAACCGCTATGCTCCCTATTGGGGAAGAAACGATTTTTTATCCAAGGGCCACCCTCCTCGGGGCAGGAAAAAAGAGGGAACCACAAACAAACAGTAAACATTGAGGTAAGCTCAAATGATGTTGTTGAGTTTTTACCCGACCTTACGACCTTTCGTGCGGGCAACCTGAGAGAGTTTGTGCCCAGTTGGCGTAAGATTACAAGTGACATAAACATGTTAGACTATGTATCTGGTGTAAAAATTTCCTTTGAAGAAGGCCTTATGCCTTGTCAAGCACTTTACAGGCCGAGTGTCTTTAATGCTCAAGAAGAGCTTATAGTTCAACAAGAAATTAAAACCCTTTTAGCAAAAGGAGTAATTCAACAATCACATCATGAACCTGGCGAATTTATATCTACAATTTTTCTTAGACCCAAACCTGATGGGTCATTTCGAATGATTCTTAACCTTAAAGAATTTAATAAATCAGTGGGGCACCATCATTTTAAAATGGATACCCTGGACACAGTAACAAAAATGATTAAGCCAGGTTGTTATATGGCATCCGTGGATTTGAAGGATGCTTACTATACTGTGCCTATACACAAAGACCACCAAAAATTTTTGAAATTTAAATTTAAGGGTTGCCTTTACAAATATACTTGCCTTCCTAATGGCCTCTCGAGTGCTCCACGCATTTTTACAAAGTTGCTTAAGCCAGTGTATTCAACACTGCACAATCAAGGTCATATAAGCATGGGTTATATTGATGACTCCTATTTGCAAGGTGATACCAAGGGTGAATGCAGACTTAACATTATTAGCACTGCAAGATTATTCACCGAACTAGGTTTTTACACTCACCCCACCAAATTGGTATTCCTGCCTACTCAAACTCTGACATTCCTTGGCTTTATTCTTGACTCTGTGAAAATGACAATCTCACCAACACCAGAAAAGATAGGAAAGACTGTCAAAGCTTGTCACCAGATGGTAAAAAAGGCCGCACCCCTTATTTTAGAGGTGGCCAGGTTAATCGGCCTTATCATCTCATTGTTTTCAGGGGCAGAATATGGACCTCTCCACTACAGGGTTCTTGAACACGATAAAACAAATGCACTTGCAGCTAATGCAGGGAATTTCAATATGCCAATGAAATTGTCAGAGGCATCAATTCAGGAGCTGCTTTGGTGGATTACGTATGCACCGCAGGCCAAGAAGTACATCTCCTACCCTACACCCTCAATGATTATCCAGACAGATGCTTCCAAAAAGGGATGGGGAGCAGTATTTAAAGGAAGGAAGATTGGGGGGAGGTGGACCACATCCGAGGCTCTAAAGCATATTAACCTGCTAGAACTGCAGGCAGCATTTTTTGGCCTTAAATCCTTTGCAGAGCATATTAGAGGAATACATATTCAGCTGCAGCTAGACAACACAACAGCAGTTGCTTACGTTAATAACATGGGGGGTTCTAAATCCCTTGAGTTAGACCAACTAGCTAAAGACCTGTGGGAATGGTCAATTTCTCGGGAGATCTGGGTCTCTGCGGTTCATATCCCTGGAATATCAAATGTAGATGCAGATGAACAGTCACGGCATTTCAATGACAAGCATGAGTGGGCTCTGAACACGGGAGCCTTCCAGGAAATCACAGCAGAGTACCCTGAGCTCACTATAGACCTATTTGCTACAAGGCTTAATCATAAGTTTGAGGCCTACTGTTCCTGGAAACCAGACCCTGGGTGCTCTTTTGTAGATGCTTTTTCAATAAATTGGCATACTTTTAATTTTTATGCTTTTCCACCCTTCAGCCTGATCCCACGATGCCTCCAGAAAATCAGCAAGGACAAGGCAACAGGAATTCTCATTGTCCCGTTATGGCCCAGCCAACCATGGTTCCCCTTTCTTCTCCAGCATCTTTACAAACCCCCATGGATCCTGAACCCAGACAAGCACCTCCCTCAACACCCAGAACATCAGAAACCACACCCTCTGTGGAGAAAACTGAAGTTGATGGTATGTCCTGTCTCAGGAATTCTTTCGCAAAATACAACATTTCTGGAAACATTGCCGACATCCTCATGGCATCGTGGCGATCCGGCACCCAAAAACAGTACAAGATCTACATTGAACAGTGGCTCAAGTTTTGTGGTGAAAGGAAAATTAATTGTTATTCACCACAAATCAGTCAAGTATTAAATTTTCTGGCAGGCTTATATGACAAACAACTTAGCTACTCCACTCTGAACACTGCTCGATCAGCTCTCTCGTCAATTTTACACGTGGATACCTGTAGAAACTTTGGTTCACATCCACTTACAGTACGATTTATGAAAGGGGTTTTTGAAAAAAGACCACCTCACCCTAGGTACAACAAAATATGGGATGTTTCATTGGTCCTAAATACTTCACCAGTTTGGACCCAGTAGAAACGTTGACATTGAAAGACCTGACACTCAAGCTACTAATGTTACTCCTACTGGTCACAGGACAAAGAGGACAATCAATACACTTGCTTAATATTGTAACTATGCATCTTAGCGATACTTCCTGTGTTTTCAACCTGACTAGTCACATCAAAACAAGTAAGCCAGGAAAACCAGCATCAGCTATCACTGTCCAGGAGTTCAAACAGGACTGCCGCATGTGTCCCATAAAAACACTGAAGGAATACTTGAAACGTACAGACACTATCAGAGGTGATGAACAACAGTTGTTTATTAGTTTTGTTAAGCCGCATAAATCAGTAACAAGAGATACAATCTCTAGATGGGCTAAAATAGTACTGCAAAGATCTGGAATTGACACAGACCTGTTTACAAGCCACAGAACAAGAGCAGCCAGTGCTTCCAAAGCCAAGCAGAAGGATGTACCTCTGGATGAAATTTTATCCCAGGCTGGCTGGAGCACTGCTGATACATTCAGAAAATTCTATGATAAGCCCATTGTGTCAAGTAATGATCACATGGCCTCTGCTATATTGAGAAATTAGACATTGAAACGTTTCTTGTTATCTCATTTAATATTCAAAATAGGTTGTGTTACAATTCATAATAATTTTTCTTTTGCTACTGTTTCATTGTGATGCTACATGTAGAACCACATGTATGACAAGAACTTGGTATAGTAAATGTTTACATATGAATATACACCTACAGTCTTTTCATTTGCATGTGGGTGTTCGCAGGCTTTAAAGTCTCATGGGATCTCCCGCTCTGGTAGTCATGTGATAGAATTGGGAGGTTAAATGAGACTATCACATGACGGACAGAGCGAGGGGATCACATGCCCACCCTCTCTATTCTCCCTCCCTGTTGGAGTTATACACAAATATTTTGTTTATGGGAACATAATTGCTGATCCTTAGTGGACTGAGTTGGGGTTTCTTCCCTTCTCACACCCACACCTTTGAAGAATAACCTTGCGCATGCGCTGTGCTATCTCATGTGATCCCCTCGCTCTGGAATGAATTCTCTGATAACTGATCTTGCCATCTCTTACAATGCACGATCAGGACGAAAATAATCAATTCATGACAACATCTTCGACAAACAAATGAATATAAGCTTAGATCTCTCACACAGTTTTCTGCTACGATGAAAGTTTACGAACACACAATGCGGCCATGCGTTTTACGAAAAGTCGAGCTACCAAGTGTTGCAATTGTACGAATACCAATTGTACAATACATATTTACCCAATGTCGTTTCCTTTGTATTCTTTACAGCTTTGTACCCGATACCGTCAATCCCCGTCTTGTGCAGTTTCCTCGGACATGCAACATCGCTTGACAAAGTTGGTGCAGAAATTGTTTACAAAAAAACTACAGCTTCATAAATTGTTGTTAGATTCGCTACAAGAAACATTCATACAACCCCACTTGGCGGAGGCTCTATGTACTCTGGCTGCTTAGTCTCCCCTGAAGATTGATGGCGCGCCTCCTGTTGCATCCCTCTGTATTCCTGAAACTGTAGGATGGCCTCGACTGCGAACAGAGCGAGGCAAACGAAACCGAAAAAAGAAGCAGCTCCCGCAGTGCTTTTGCTGGTGACACACATTTCTTTGGCACACGAAGCTGCAAGCGACGAGCCGATCAAGAAACCCACCACTGCTAGAACACACAGTATTGCATGAATCGCAGGATGGCGGAAAATCCACAGCAGTCTCTCCCACAAGCCAAGCAGATGGATGATCATGTCAATCAGAGCGTTGATAAAGGCGGTCCAAGCAACGAAGTCGAAGAAACCAAATTTGGAGGCGCAGTTGCAGCCGTAGCCGTTACCATACGAGATGACTGATGAGCCACAAGCCCCGGCAAGAAGCGTGAATACTAATTGTGCACATTTTACCTTCCCTATCAGGGTCTTTGTGATGAAGTCTGGCGTGAACTTTATGAAATCGTCGCCTTGTTGGGCCATATTTTCGAACGGTTCACGTTATGTATAAAATCCGTTCGGATAAGGACACTCTGGGATGCGGAAGAATGGGCAGGGGGTTGGATTGCGTGTCAACCTCGTTTTCAAGTGATAACCCCCAGCACTTTTCTGATGTCATCTATTTGTTTAGATATCACCCTCTTGGGGTCCCTCTTGGGCAAATTTGCTCTATTTACCTCTACTCCTGGGGGAGGAGACTCCCATATAATAACGACAGGGGTGCTCAACGTACCTTTTAGGGGTTCAAAACGCGGTTTTGGTACCTCTTAGGCTATAGCTGGTTTTCCCATAACGTCACTAAAATTCGAACTACAAATCTATTGATCTTCCTGAGATTTTACTTAAATGATGTATGAGAGCAGCTGAAAACTAATATTCATACAAATTTTCGCTCCGAATGGGTTCTTGGTTTTGTGATAAACTACGCTTGAATTTCTAAGCTTTTGCGTGACACGGTATTTACATGACGGCCTAGAGAGCTGTCATGATGGTTAAAAGAGTGACTTATTTCAGAGAACTTGGCTATCTGAACAGTTCATGTCTTAGAAAAAGTATTATTTTAATGTTTTAGAGTTCTCGAGGGATAAATTCACGCTTTTGTAGCAAAACTCAGTGACAGATGTTTCTGTTAGTTTCCGGCCGCCATGTTGGTGCCCATACGGATGGGCACCAGCATGGCGTCTCCATACAAATCTCTATAAATTTGGGTAAAAAATTCCTCCGCATATCTCGCATATGCATATGCATATGAACATAAAGATTTTGCCACCTAAGGAACGTTTCAAGGCTATCTCCGATTTTTTTTCTTAGGTTATTTTTTTTAGAACATTTTCAATTCTATATCCAATTTTTATGAGAACGCTATTACCTTTTTAAGCTTTTAAATTTTTTAAACATTTCAGCGTATCTTTTAAAGTAGTTAGTTTTTTTTTTATAGATATATATTATTTATACATGCTCTTTTTATTTTACGTTATACAGGGCCCCCGTTGATACCAGTCCTGCGACTGAAGGGGTCACCCTGTTTAAATATTGATTATTATTATTATAAGAAAAATTGCTGTGACCAGAATTTTGGCGAAAGTCTTTGCATACTTACCTTCTTTCATTTCCCAGATTCTGGACTTTATCTATTGACCACTTTTGATCTTTATTTTGATCTATTTTGAATTGCGTGACGCTGAAAACCAGCAATAGGGTGTTCAGCCTCAAAGGGTCCACTGTGGAAGCTTTTGCTGTACCTTTTAGGGTAAATATGACAGGAGATAATACTTTGTTTTAGAATTGGTACCTGTTGGGGGTGAAAAAAAAATTTCAAGCCACACCCACAAGGTCTTGGTACCTCTTAGGGGTTCTTTTCAAAATTTCTGACAAACACTCCCTTCCTTTTTATATGGGAGTTCCCCCGGCCCTCTTCTATGTGGCAGAGATGCATCCACCATTATAATCTACAAGTTCCCAGAACACTGAACAACAAGACCTAAACCTCTTTGAATAGTCAGTCACCTTATTATTTGTTTCATGTTAAAGTGACTATTCTCATATTTGTAATTGAGAGAAGACTGAAGATCTTAAAAGTATTTGTCTACATAACCAGACTGAAAGACTAGTGAAAAGATAGTAGACACTTATTTAGTGTGGGTGTGCGGTATACTTAAGTGGACTATTATTTTAAAGGGGATGTTTTGTATTATGACATGCATGCATAGACTATATTGGTGCCCTGCCCACAGTCTGCCAATCAACCCAAAAGAAATACAGTGGAACCTCCAGTTGCAACCACCTCTCCTCACCGACCAGTTTTCCAAAATACCAAAAGTTCCAAAGTCAAATCACTATATTTGGAACCTCTTGTAAGTGACCACATCTTGTAAACAACCGCGACCACTTTTAGAGCTAAAAGTTTGAAATTTCCTTTAATTTTTTAACCTCCTGGAGATGACCATTTGACAGATAATAGGGCGAAAATTGGATAAGGTGTTGTAAATTGCATTCCTGGGAAGTACAGGATTTTTTTTCCACGAAATTGACTTTTCACATGAATAAAAATGTAAACATTCAAAGAAAAAAATGCACATACACTGTTCTGTATCAGTCTTATAAAAACAACCTTAAATGACTTTAAATTGCCATATGCTAATGAGGCAAACTTTTGACCCAATATGGTCTAAGCTCTCGTAAGCAACCACCACCCATAATTGACCACTCAGGCTTGACATTTCAGGTGGTCACTTATGGGACATTCAACTGTAGCCAGTCTCCTTAGTGGTGTATGGGTTGGGTTTGGGGGGGGGGGGGGGGGGAAGGTGGAGATCAGAAAGCTAAGCAAGCTGAACTGGTTTGAGGAGGAAGATCTTGCTTGCTCTTTCTCTGTTTTCCCATTTATTTTGGCCCTATATAGACTATGAGTAGTCCCTCTTTCGCTTAGTCTGTCGTGCGTGACGCAAAAGAAATTCACAAGAAAAAAATGGCCGCGCGAAATCCTGGGGGCTAGGAGCGTGCGGATTTCGTGTGGCCATTTTTTTCTCGCGGTTTTCTTTCGTGTCACGCACAACGGATGAAGCGCGAGAGGGAGGTTTTTATGGAGATTTTTTATGGCAGGTCCACACCAGCCCTCTGGGTTGCCAGACGCAGACCTGCCTCATCAAAAATGTATGTATGTATGTATGTATGTATGTATGTATGTGGGACTACTTGCAGTCTAGGCCCTATAACCAATTATGGAACCTGTCCAGACCTATGCACTTTCCACAACGGATATTTGGTTCAAACTCCACCCATCCAGTTCAGCTTACTTTTCTTTTAAGGTTTCAGCTTTTGTGAACCATCACGCCCCAGAAATAATTTTCCAATGACCCTCCATGGGACAGGTATATTTCTAGAAGCACACATTGTCCATAATAAAAAGTGTGCATGAATCCAGTGAGTGTCTTCTTAAGTGTCCACAATGTGAGGTTAGGTTATTTCCAAGGTAACAGCAACGTGAATAATAATAATAATAATATTGTACGGTACAGACAGCTCTGTCTTATTTGGTCCCAACGAAAATGTATTTCTCTTGAGTGTTCAATTAGATTGCATTGTATATTTTCCAACTGGGATAATCAGACCTTTAAAAGGCACTTCTTGTAAATATCACACCACTTGACACCGACCAGTTTACATCAGGCTATTTTTCCTTGTTATAACTATTATTGTATAAAATAGGATCTAACACCATTCACTTATATCCTCTGGCTTGTAACCTGTACTCAGCGAGTGTTAGTTTCTTGTGAATAAACACGATTATTGCTGGCAGTGCCCTCCACTATTTGTTGTACTATTTGTCTCATTTACTTTTAATGGAAATGTTCTCTATTCAGCTAAGCAAGGCAGAAGAGAATATAGCCACAGTTCTTATAATTTCTAAGATATAGACACCCAGATGTTGCCATTTGTTGTCTGTATGCAGAAGTTTGATTGAATATGGTTAGTTAAAAGGTTTTTCGTAACTATCATGTGAGAGCCAGAACACTTCAACCCAATCACTTTATACAAATCACTTTTCTTCAGGGAAGCAGCATGTGTTTTTTCTGTGAAGGAATACTGCATTAAAATATTTATCAATATATAAACCCTGAGGGACAAAATAGCTTAAGAAAAGTGAGACAAACTAAACCTTTAGTTTATTGTCCTTTAAAACTAGCAAAAGGTTTTTAGGATAAGCTTAAGGTGATTCCTTAGTACTGCATTGCCCATCCCTACTGCGCATAATTTTCGCGCCATTAGCATGTGCACATGAGCGTGTGCGCATACAAAACGTAAGAGATTTCCCACAAAATAAGCTTGATAGCGAAAGAAATGCTCCTTTTCTCTTAAAACAAGCATGGCGACCCCCTCTTTTTACTACGTTTGTAATATCTCCTTGTCCTGTAACAACAGCATACCAAGTTTCATCAGAAATCTATGGTGGGCTCTTTTACTAGGGAATCACCTTAAATCCCAGAGCAAGAACATGTCTTGATTGGCTAAAGGCCATGCTCCCATTCAACAGAAAAATAGCTGTGAATTCAAGGTTCCTGTTAAAACGAATCCTTGGAGAGGACAAAGCCCCAAGTCAACTCCAACAGTCCTTAAAAACTGACAAACAGCAATCTAAAATTACTTTAACATAATACAGTGGCAAATCTGTAAGGAATATAATAATAATAAAACTGATCTAAAGACAGTTTTAATACTCTTCGTACAATGTCTTTTTAATCATGAAAAAGTCCTTTAGCCATAAACAGCAATGTTGCAAAATGGACTTGCTAAAAATTATACATAGTACAAAGTCCTTGCCATGCTTTCTGGTTCACCCAAATGGTACACAAGTAACTACTAGTCATATAATGTCCACATTGAAGACAGTTTAAAAAAAGAAATCTGGGACTGTTTATCATGTCAAGAAAAATAGATGTCCCCACTCACGATCACATAATAATATTGGTTGTCACGTTTTCTTGACTGCAACACCAAAAGCATCAACAGAGGTGTCTGTTTATTGTGGGTAGAGTTTACCATGTTCTACACTACTAAAATATTGAATTTCTAGGTTTCTGACAACTGTCTCTTAAAATAGCTTAACTGGTAAAGGTCTGACAAAGTCTACAATCTAACCCATTATACACAGACACTTTTGGACCACGAGTATCCACTTTCAAACCTTACCATTAATTGGTTCAAATAGTTTGTTCTTCAACTTGGTCCAGTAAATAAAAAAATGCTACAACTGGGTAAATATATCCTTTGAATGTTTTACATTTTGATGCTTTAAGGAACTCTTTAAAAAACAGCAACATAATAACATCGCATTACATAATTAGCAATAATATTTATTGCCAGTACCAAGTTGAAGACAATATTTTATTCCTTGCTTACAGGGACTTAAAATAAGTGTCTTCTCCTTCTTGTTCACTCTCGACAGTCTATTTCCATTATCCCACCAGTAGGCTCTTCATTACCTGGACAGTACATCATTTCCTAACAAAAGATAAAGATACTGGAGTTAGCAACTCTCAAAGTACTTAAAGTGTATGTGACAGATATTTTTTAATTATTTAGCTTGGTGGAATCAACATGAGACTGAGACATGGAAATCGAAAAAACCATTGGATATGTTTTTTTTCACTGTGTTTAAAGTGCTTATGACATGACAAATAATTTCTGCTTACTAGAGAGGCCTTTCAAAATACAGAAAAATGGTGCTTTTCTTTTTGAAATATCCTTTTTGTTTTAGAAATACTGAAGTTTTTCTATTATGCAAATTAGAGCAGTGATGACGTCATATTGTTTGCAACTAAAAAATGGTAAAAAAATAGTGAATAAACAATATCTCTAGAAATATTGAAGCAGTGTTCTTGAGACTTGGTACCACAAATGTGCATCACAAAAGAAACAAAATGACACCCTTAATGCTATTGCCTTAGCAACTCTTTCGGTTCCAGTCTCTTTCTGTCAAAAAAACAAATATCCCCATTTGCAACCTCTAAAGTAAGACAAAGAGTCCTGCTTGGAACAGACATAGCTCCCATATTGTCTTAACTCCCATCATTAAATTGGGTGGGGTAGATGGTTCTTGGTTCAAGACAAAACTGGTAATTTCAGTTTTTATTACGACAGCACCAGAAGCAAAACTGTTGTCATGGCAACAGGACTAAGGGTGTCATTTTGTTTCTTTTGTCATGCACATTGGTGGTGCCAAGTTTCAAGAACACTGCTTCAATATTTCCAGAGAGATCGTTTATTCAGTATTTTACCACTTTTTAGTTGCAAACCTTATGATGTCATCACCGATCTAATTTGCATAATAGAAAAACGTCAATATCTCTAAAACAAAAAACCATATTTTAAAAAGAAAAACGCCATTCTTCTGTATTTTGAAAGGCCTTTCAAACAAGCAGAAATTATTTTCATGTCGTATACACCTTAAGCCATCTGAAAACGTGAAATTTCACTTCCATTGGCCAAGCAACCGTAGGGGGTAAGGACCTTGGACTAGTCAGGCTATGACATCAAAACAAGAACAAAGGTCTACATATCTTTCATAAATGTTTATAATTTTAAACCAAAATTGGAATTTTGCCTGATTGCCTAATTCCTAGAATATTTTGCTTAATTTTTTTTTTTTTTATTTGTTTGGTTCGAAAAATTAGCATTGATGTAGATGGTGGCAGGTGTATCCCACATATAAAAATAATAATATTCTGTGGCACACAGATGACATTTAAAACTGGAGACAATGGGTTGTTGGCTAGGCCCTTCCCGATTATGCTAGCATTTTTTTTTTGGCATTATTTGATTAAACAAGTATTTTTTCACACTTTTTCTATAAAAAAAATTACTAGCATTATTTAGCATTTTGCATAACTTTGATCTAGTTTTCAGCACTCAAAAGATTTAAAATGATAAATTTTAGAATTAACTAGTGAGACAATCTCAGATAGTGCAGAGCGCAATTGATAGCTCTGATACAGTAGTCCCATAAGTACTCAGCCCTGCTCGGTTCACTTCCGGTTTGTGTCTACCTTGGTAGTCTGCTACGGCTTTTCCCCTTTGCAGTGTGTATGTTTCAAGGTTGTATTTTCATTCAAGGTCCAAACATTACGCACAAATTAATTACTACTGGTGCTTTAAGTTGATTTTCGTTCATTTTAAATTCAACAATACGCTGAAGCAGCAAACGTGACAATTTAGCTCTTCACGCCAACTTTGTAACTTGATACTTTTGTTTTCCTCGCAAAGCCATGTAATATGAAACCCCTGTTTTCTCCAAAACATACGGAAGATGTCCTTGTTTTTTGGAGATAAATGAAAGAAAGTTGAATATCTGATGTAGTGATGAAGAAACGGAACAGAGACGATGTTTTACTAAAAATGCAAATTTTTACCGATGAACAAGACCTAATTTAATTATCAGATAGTCACGAAATACCACTTTTTTTCTGTTGCCACCTTTGTTGTTAACAATAAAACAATTCAAAATTAACACACAACGATATTGATGGCTGAGAAGCTTTTCAACGAAAAGTATTGAAGATAAACAGCGCTACTTGGCCAATATGAATGAGTCTCCTCAAAGACTGATTAAATTAATTTGAACTTTCATTAGGTGTCAAGGCGTCTGCAGCAATATTTGAGCATTTTCCTGGTTTCTTTTGTTACAAATTTACAATTTGCGGAGTATTAAAGCCACTAACTTGAGAACTTTTTGGTCTCTCTTACAGACACAATTAAGGCAAGAAATAAACAAGTCGCTAAGGAGAAGCAATATATTTGAACCCTGACAAGCACACTATTGTAGATTGAAAACAGCAGATAATATTTGTTGAACCGACCTGTTTGTAATTCTAAAAGCTACGCAGCCACAGTAACGTTTCACTTTTGCAATAAAAAGGGACAATTGGCACTACCTGAAAAATAACTGCCGTCCTTGGTCACATGACACGATGTATAAAATACTGCCTGTAAAGATAGTGTATAACACTAACAATGCTAGAACGCATACGTCTTACATGTTGAGCTCTACCATAAGGAAAACCACTCAACATTTGTGCGTGATTCCGTATGCAATGTATCCTTCACCTAATATAGAAGCCACGAACCCTAACTAATCTACGCATGCGTTTAGGGCAAATTAGTTTTGTTCTAAGGAGAATGGTACCACAAGGAGAGTAAGGGGTTACCTGAAACAAATATATAGCTTTGCGATGTTCAAAGTTAAGCGATGGTGATGGAATGTGTTTTACGTAGAGTACACATGTACCTTTCCCACCCTACTCCCACTACTTCCTTGCCTCTAGACTAATTAATTAATTGAATTAATTAATTAAACAAACATTAAAGTTTACACCTTAGCGCCGTAGGGCCATAGTGCCATAGCGCCTTAGTTCCTTAGCGGCAGGCAACCCCCATAACCATCCCAATAGTGCACTCTGCACTAAAAAGCATGTGATGATTTGCTAACTTTCAGCCGTTCACGTGCTTGTACAAACAAGATGGCGTTGGCCAGTGCCACGCCATCTTCTCGAGACTTGCAGCTCATAGAAGGAAATTCAGACGGAGAACATAGACCAGTCCCTTCGCCGATAGCTCGAGATTGATCCTTAGAATCAACCAGTGCAAATTACAAGCAGCGAGGAAACAGCGATACAACGAAAGTCCCGTTACATGAGTGAGTTAAGCAGTTCCCTGGTGAGAATTTGATTGTCAGTTATTTAGCAGTGGATGTAGAGAAATTATTTCCTCCAAGAAAAGTGTTCTGAAAATCCATATTTCGTCAAAGAAGCATCAAAACAGAAAGAAAAGTTGAAAAGTCGAAATTGAAAGACCAGACCATAATCGACGCATTCAGAAGAGAAGGAAGTTCAAAAGCTAGCACTTTGCCCATGGAAATAATAAAATAAAACAAAGCATTTTCTGGAACCAAAGTAGCATTATTTTGAGAATTGAACATAATTTGAGCATTTTTTTTGGCCCAAAACGGAATTTCTAGGAGCATAAAATGCCAGTTTTACTAGCATAATCGGGAAAAGCCTGTTGTTGGCTCACCAAGGATGGCTTTACCTAACAAAGTTTGATCATGCTGCTAATCTTTGGACTGGTGTACACGAGTAGAATGCTGATCCTGATTTAAATTTGACTTTTGAGTGGGGTATGAGTGATTTCGAAAAAAAAAACAAATTCTTGCAAGCATACTTGTACCAAAAAAGTATTCCTATGCAAATGATCATTGCTGAAATAACAAAAAAAAATGCATGTTCAGAGAGCCAAAAAAGCAAGATACACACACTAAGACATTCTGATTTCTCTTGGTTTTCACCTGACAAATCATGTGACTTTTCTTGCACTGTTACAAATTTTGTGCAAGGATTCACTTTCAAAAGACCTTTCGCAGTCTACTGAATCAATTTTTGTGGGTACATTTTATCTGACTAGTTTGGCACATGCTAAAAAAATTATATTCCTCTCAGCATCGTTGAGGGGACATGGGTGCTCGTCATACCTTTTAGGGGTTAAAAAGTGATTTTGGTACATCTTAGGGTGTTTAGCCTAAAAAGGCCCACAGCGGGAGCTTCTGTGGCACCTTTTAGGGTATTGCGGCTGAAAAAAACAAAAAACAGCGGTTCTGAACGGAAATTGTGAAGTAAGCAAACTTCACGTAATGGAAACAATAAGGCTAATATCTATAATGCTGCATACTAATAAATAGGTGAATGACATAAAGATCGTGTTCATGAAAAATAGTGACTTGGATATAAGCCTTCTCCAAAAGTATATTTGTGCTATCCAAATAATTTATTGTTGTTGTTGTTGTTGATCTATCGAGAATGCAAAAGTCAGCTAAAATGTTTATATTGCTTATTCCTTACCATTTTAATCTCTTTAAAGGTGAGTTTTGGTTCAAAGTACAGAATTTTGTGGTCTAGAAGAAAACCACGACACATGAGGCCATCTTTGTTTTTGATGTTGCGATCAAAAAGCAAAACTTTTCCATAACCCCTCGAATATGCAAAGGACCAAAACATAATAGGCACCAAAGAAATATCTGGGGAGTGGGCAAAAGGTAATTTCTTAGTATTTTCAAAGGGCCATTTGCCTTGTCTACCCTGCAAAGGAGTTCAAATATGCCCTCCCACTACCCCTACATGACGTTAACCGAATTAACAATGAAAAGTTTAACAGACTATATATAATACTTGAATCAAACTAATGACAGGAGAAATGTGTTGTTTTAGAGTTGGTACCTCTTAGGGGTGTAAACAATTTCAAGCCACGCCAGCAAAAGAGGATCTTGGTACCTCTTAGGGGTTCTTTTCAAAATTTCTGATGAGCAGCCCAGTTCTTTGTAAGGGAGTCCCCCGAGGCAAGTAGTAGCTATTTACTTCAAAGCGGTGGTTCAGGAATTAGGAGCTTAAGCAAACCATGACGACAACGGCAACGAGAACATCACCAAACAAAAGGTTTAATGAGCAGAACAATAGCTGTATGTGTCCATTATAAATCTTTGCACATGTCTTTGCTGTCCTTTGCGAAACAAGTATGTGAAATGACTAGGTTCTGCGTAGTCTGAGGAATGCGAATGACAATGGCAAATTTTTCATATTTCTATTTGGAGTTGAACACCGTCATCACATCTTTAACCTGAGCATGTTTTTAGAGCCACTGGAATATTGAACAGATCTAGATGGTTGCGAATTTCGCTGGTAAAATATAGATTCATTTTTTACTAGGAGTTGTCCTCAGTGTCGCCATCATCGTTGCTTAAGCTTTCTAATATCTACCCCTAGCCACCTCCACTTCAGGGAATAAATTGCCAATTAAGCCCCAGAGAAAAACCTTATTTTTCTAAAATGATAACAGTAGATCGAAAGACCACAAGTAATATACCAGTTGAAAGGTTTTGTTTGGGATATGTCCTAAATCACCACAACAGACATACAAGAATTCACAAATTGAATTGAGGAGTCTGCAAAGGAAAAATATGAAAATGTTCAAAAATACCTTATGCCTTGCATATATTGGGTATACCCCAAAACAGTAGCTTAATTTGCAGCTCTGGGTGTGCAGATTTTTGTCATATAAATATTCACTTCACTGTAAAATTGTAAAGTGCAAAAGTTTAAAAAACTTTCGGGGTGGTTAATCAAGTCTGATTCAGGAGGGGGTATGATTTTATGCTTCTAATGCGAAGATCTCTCAAAGATCCTTTTAGTGTCCAAATTTGAAATGAACTGGCCAAATAGTAAGCTTATTATAACATTTTGTGCCATATCGCACTATAGGGGCGTAAAGGATTAAGGTGACTCCTCAGTATTGCATTGCGCATCCCTACTATGCACGATTTTTGCGTAATTAGCACGCGCATATGAGCGCGTGCACATACAAAACATAAGAGATTTCCCTCAAACTAAGCTTGATAGCGAAATAAATACTTCTTTTCTCTTAAACAAACAAGGTGACCCCCACTTTTTATTTCATAATTTCAATAAGAACAATATCCTCAATAACTGAGAAAAAAATTAGCAGAAATTTGTGGCTACTTTTTTGGCAAATGAAATAAATACTACAGAGGGAGACATAACGAGGCCAACAGCGCATGTCCAAATTATGTCTTCTTTAAGTAATGGTAATAGGACTGAGTGGAGTCCAATTCGGTCTGTTATCATAAGAGTGATAACAAAATCGGACAATCGTGCAGCGGGAGTCTGATTTGTTTATCACGAGTATGATTACAGACCCAATTTGACAGCACGAAGTCTTATTTCCAATTAATCATAAAAATTACAATTTCCGAGAAAAGAAGAATAGCCCAGTTATGAAAGAAAGGGAAAATTTGCATTAAAATACCTACAAAGGAGATGTGAACATTCTAAGGCCACCGCACCTCCTACTGGCAATTAGGTGCCAAAAACACAAAAGCAAGCGTGCGCACGCATGCACACATGTAACTAGCCTGCGTAGCAGTCTTTTTCGTTTCCTCTAAGCGGGAGAAACTGAGAACCAGGGGGAAGTTGCGTGAACGCATGGGGTGGGAGCAAAAAGTTAGGAACAGAGGGGAAGGGGTGAGGAGGAAAGGAAAAGCCTGCTGCTGAGCCCATACATTTTACCGAATGCCGTTCGTCCACGAACGGGAGGCAATTAGGCATAACGATTGGTCAATCGAGTGTCAATCAAAACGATCAATGTCAACACCTTGCCAAAAGATCCAGCACAATAGATCGATCATGACAATTGCAGAGCTCAGATCAGATCAAATATGGCCGTAGTCGAAGAAAATTCTTTCGAATTTGCTCTTCAGGAAACTGCTAAAGTTTTCTTGCAGAACGGGAAATCAATTAATCTAAAACCAGAGCAAGTGGCTGCTGTTAAGAACCTCTTCAACGGAAAAGATGTTTTGGCGGTTTTACCAACTGGTTTTGGCAAAAGTGCCATATTTCAATTCTTCACTCGTGTCAAAGAGTATATGTCAAAAGACTCGGCCTGTATTTTAGCTATCTGTCCTCTTCGAAGCTTAATGGAAGACCAGATAGCAGAAGCAAGATTAATTGGTTTGACAGCGAATTCTGAACAGAAGTCGGCTTTACAACAAACCGTTTAAGTGCGGAAGAAAATTCTGCCTTTTGTAACAACATACCACCCAGCATTTTCTAACCTCAAAAACATCTTGATGACCAAATGGCATTTAATTCAAAGCCAACCATTGCTTAGAGAAATATTCAAAGAACCTCCACTTATCTCGTACGAAAAAGGAAAATCTTTAAGAGATATACTCGTGAGAGCAAAACTATAATGAGAGGTCACTATAACTAGAGGTCACTCTTCATGGCACGAGCTTATGAGTCGTGTCTGGCCTGTCAACACTTTACTCAGCTTTACTTCAAGACGACGCAATTTTCCCTGCAGATTTCACGCATTGGACTTTCCCACTCGGAGATTTGTTTCTTTCATAGGGAGTACGCTCTCCAAACAGTCTTTTAGTGGACTGTTTCTGTTTCTCTGGAGTTTTCTGTGATATTCCTTCCTTCAAAGTATAAAGACTGCCCAGATTGTGGATTTTCCTTATGCAGGGATTGCAAATGCGATCTGAAAAATTTTTGTCACGTTCGATGGAAATGCCAGTCATTTTCAAAACTTCAGCTAACACGACTCCACGACAATCTTTTCTGTTGGAAGGCTTGAACAGATTTTCGCTAGATAAATATCCTTCCTTTTGAGAGAAACTTCCAAACTTCGTTTCAGCACTAACAAACACGGCAATTATTGGATGCCATACCTCTACATTTTTCAAGCCACGAAAAATTACCCTGCTGACTTAAGCGCTAAAATTTTTGCGGTTTTTATTTCACCGGAAGTTGATATGATTGGGTCTCATGTGACAGTTGACATGACAGTTGACGCCCCTCTGGAGCGAAAGTAATTAGGGGCATTCGGTAAAATGTCTGGGCTCAGCAGCAGGCTTTCCCTTTCCTTCCCTGCCCCTCCCCCCTGCCACTAATTTTTTGGTTACCTCTGTTCCCGTGCCCTTGCGCAACTCCCGCTTGCCTGAAAGGAAACGGAAAAGACTGCTACGCAGGCTAGCATGTAACTACAACTTTGAATGTGATTGGTTGATTTAAACTACAACTTTGAATGTCATTGGCTTATTGAACTGTCCGATAACAAACTGTCCAATAACAAACTGCCCCATAACAAACTGTCCGATAACAACTTGGCAAGTGAATTAGTGGAAAATAGGAGTCTTTTAAACCAATCACAATTGAGGAAATTGTAATTTTTATGATTAAGAATAAAATAATGCAGGGTATTTGAAGACAGTTTTTCTGGGACGTAGATGAATAAACAATCAAAGAAAGTCAAACTCTGTGTGATATAACACGGCATTGAAAAATAATCGAACTTATTTGTTGTGCACAGAGATTACCTGCATCATTCAATGTTACTGCCTCAGCGATACTAATTTGTGGGGACGTTCATCCGCATCCTGGACCCGCGTTGGATACGTCTTCGAGCAATCTAAAACCAAACAGCGGATTGCGCACGGTGATGTGAAGGTGTGGTCATGGAAAGACGCGTCTTCCTAGTCTCCGAAGTTAATTTCGTTTTATTGCTTCTTTTGGCTCTGAATATTGAAATTTCTACCTACAAGTCAGACCTAAAGGTGAATTCAATCGAAAGTAATCGGTGTTTCATCGAAACTCCTATCAAATGGAGTCGAAATTCGCCGACATGAACCATGAAGAAATGCAAATGGCTTAAGAGTCGCCCACTCTACTATCACAACTCTACCGCATCATTCAATGTTACTGCCTCAGCGATACTTATTTGTGGGGACGTTCATCTGCATCCTGGACCCATGTTGGATACGTCTTCGAGCAACCTAAAACCAAACAGCGGATTTACTGCCAAATGCCCAAAGTGCTCAAAGCCAGTTCAGCGAAACCATAAACATCTTCAGTGCGATAAGTGTTATGATTTAATTCATGTTCGCTGTGTAAACAGCAACGCCAGTTTCCATAAAACCATCAAAGTTAACCAGCCTGGCATTTGGACATGTAGTACTTGTACATTATCTGAGCTTCCCTTCTTTAAAGTAAAAGATCTAGTCGCTCTGGACATGACAGATGCTGCTGCTAGTGATTTGCGTTGGAATTCCGACCGCCACTTCGATGCTCTCATTGCGAGACAAAAACAACTTTCTTTTATGCACATCAACATGCAGTGTATGACATCAACATTCGACGAGCTACTCCTTGTCATTCAAAGATATGGTTTTGACATGGTCATGCTTAGCGAAACATGGCTCAAAGACAACCCACAACTACTTAGCCATGTAACTATTCCTGGCTATGCTAATGAGTTTAGGAACAGAGATAAAATCAAAGGTGGAGGCGTTGGTGCATACATTAAAGAAAGTGTGAAGTACAAAAGGCGTAAGGATATTGAATCAAGATACCCTGAATTAGAACACTTGTGGCTTGAAATTCAAGGACGCAATAAACATAGTCACTTAAAAATTGGTAAAAAGGAATTAAATGGTTGTCACTGGCTAAAAATATGGTTATCGGACGTTTCGGCCACTACTGTTGCCTTCTTCAGCAAAAGATGGAAAATGCAAATTTAAACAGCGTCCTGCTAGAATATGTAAAAGATGTGTGATGAAACTAAATGAGCAATAGTCTCTAGAGTATTCTTAATGAGTGTAAAAATTCTTAATGCCATTGTACACATTCGGTAGCGCTATGTGTTCGTTTATAGCGTTCCTGTCTCGCACGGAATGCCAAGCTTCAAGAATTAGTCTTTGTTTCCATACTGATGATCTGTCGACAATTTCAATGTTCTCCAAATCTATTTGGTGTTTGGCCAATAAAGAGTTTTTGTCCAACGTTGCTATAGCCTTTGCGTGTTCTTTCATACGTGTTTTTAACGCGCGTGATGACTGACCAACATAAACACAGTCACAATCTTTACATTTGACCTTGTAAACAATGCCTCTGGAAGCCTCTTTCTCGATCTTGTCTTTAGGTTTTTTGAGTATGTTCGAGATGGTACGAATAGGTTTATGGGCGACCTTGATATTGAAACCTCGAAGAACATTTGCGACTCTTTCGGAAAAACTTTTGGCGTAGGGGAGGATGACAAAACCACGATGGTCGGTATCATTCATTTCTTGTTGTCTACTCCGTTGGCAGCCATTGTGAATGAAATTTGCAGGGTAGTTATTGGTGGCAAGGGCTTTTGTTACTCGTTTAGTTTCCAGTGAAACTTCCTCCTCCGTCCGATAACCATATTTTTAGCCAGTGACAACCATTTAATTCCTTTTTACCAATTTTTAACATGCCTGGCTACACACCGAACATTTTTAAACATAGTCACTTATTAATGGGAACCATATACAGATCCACAAGAATACTAGATACCCAACAGTGGATGTCCCAAATGGAGAGCATGTTGGCGGATCTGTCAACTTTGTGGGACGGTTTATTGCTTGTTACTGGGGATTTAAATATTGACGTGCTGAAGCCAAATGCGCTGTTGACAAAACAGTATACAGATTTATTGAACATGTTTAACCTAACACAGCATGTGCAAAAGCCAACAAGAGTTACACCTCACAGTGAGACCTTGATTGATCACATAATCTCAAATGATCCTAAGCGTGTTACACATGTTGATGTTCTTCCATGCTCAAATGTGAGCGACCATGATGCACCTTACGCGTGCCTCAACATTCGTGCTGAGCGCTTTGTTCCAAGGTTTAAAATGATTCGAAAAGAGCGTGGGTTCAAGGAAGAGGAGTTTGTTCGTGACTTTACATCCCTTCCATTTAGTGTCATTCAGGCAACAGATGATCCTGAAGAAAAGCTAGAGATGTTTACTACACTCATCTCTGACTGTATTGAGCGACACGCTCCACTGACATGCACAAAGGTCACACGGCCACCAGCTACCTGGTTACATGATGAGGAAATTGTAGGTCTTCAAAATCAGAGAAATGTACTAAGACACAAGGCACACTCATTAAAAACACCCGATGCCTGGCAAGCTTTTCGCGACGTCCGTAATTGTCTGAAAACAACGATCAAAGAGGCGAAACGATCGTTCATCGATACGGCATTATCATCAACGAAACCGAAAGAGGTCTGGCGTATTATACACCATATTTTGAACCCATGTCCACAGCCTTTATGTCTGGATGTCAATGAGCTTAACAAGCATTTTGCAGAAGTTGCCCAACGCACCACCAGAAATGCAGGTGTTAGCGCAAAAGAAGACCTACTGAACTTTGTTGATAGCTTGCAGCCATGCCTGATGGGGGAAAGATCGTTCACTTTGCGCCACGTTAAATATGAAGAGGTCCTCAAGGAAATCAAATTAATTCGTTCCGATACATCGACAGGACCTGACCAAATACCAGCTAAGCTCCTAAAGCTTGTAGCCGACCTGATTGCAGGACCTTTGACAGACGTGATAAATTCCTGTATTGACACATCAACATTTCCCAACGCTTGGAAAGTTGCGAGGATAACCCCAATCCCTAAGACCAGTGGCCCTACCTTCAGTGTATCAGACAAGAGACCGATATCAATACTTCCGGTCCTTTCAAAAGTTTTTGAAAGACTCGTACACCACCAAGTCATCGATTACATTGATTCTCACTTCCTGTTAAAAGAGAATATCTCAGGCTTCAGGAAAGGACACTCAACGACTACTGTTCTATTAGGGATCAGAGATGACATTATTCGCGCCATGAAGCGAGGAGAAGTTACCCTCATGGTACTAGCCGATTTCTCTAAGGCGTTTGATACCATCAAGTACAAGACTGTTCTTGAAAAGCTTAGCCTGTTGGGCTTTTCCAAGGAATATCTTAAATGGACAATCCAATATCTTACAGGAAGGAAACACTTTGTGCAAGTCGACGACAAAACGTCAGAGCTTTGTATGGTGAGTTTTGGCGTACCTCAAGGTTCTATCATGGGGCCACTCATTTTCAATCTCTACGTGGCTGACCTTCAGTCATATGTACGCGGAGTTAAATGTCATCAATATGCTGATGATATCACATTGTACACACACTGCAAACCAGCAGATCTTCAATCAACTCTAACTGAACTTTCTGCAAGTATAGGCAAATTGGAAGTGTGGTCACGTGAAGCAAACTTGGTCATTAATCCTTCCAAGACTAAGCTGATGTTATTATCTACTCCGCAGTTATCAAAGGTCCATCATTTAAACACTGAAAAGTTCGACATCACAATCAACAGCATCCCCTTGGAACGAGTGACCACTACTAAATTATTGGGGTCTCACATCCATGAGCATCTGAATTGGGAAAGAAATGTCAGACAAGTAGCAGCGTCCTGCTATGCTACTCTAACAACCCTAAGGAAGTTAAAGAACATCCTGCCTTTCCATATCAAAAAGAATTTGACACAGGCACTGGTTCTAAGCAAGCTATATTATAATGACATAGTATACCACTCACTCCCGGATTATTTAATGAAACGTCTCCAGAGAGTACAAAAGGCTGCAGCTAGTTTTGTGCTTGGTAGATTTGTGTCATCCGAAGACATCCTTACGAAACTCAAATGGCTTCCCGTAAAGGAACAACGCAAATGGAACCTACTCAAGGCAACTCACAAAGCCCTTCACAACCCATATTGGCGAAGTTATCTGAAACTTAATGTATTTCAACATGAAAGATGCTTAAGATCTAGTAACAGCATTCGGTTAGAGAGATCTTTAATTAATAATACTCTACAGGACCAGACTGCAAGTTTATTTAACACGTTGCCCAGCAACGTGAGGTGCTGCCAAGACTATATTAAATTTTGTAAAGACACCAAAAACATTATTTTTAAGAGAGCTTTAGAACACCTGGCATAATTTTAATTATTTATTTATTCATTTATTTATTTTAGCATATCTTAAAACACAATTTATTCTCGTTTACATATAGATATAAATTCTTAGATATCTTTTAACCTTTTTACAATTGTAAATTTAGTTAGCATCGGGCAGGCGAAGAGCCACCCTGTGGATATACTGCCCGAAATGCCATTATTATTATTATTATTATTATTACCTAAAGTCACCCAAATAATCGTATTTGTCAGCATTGCGGCGTGAAAACAAGCATGGTGAGCCCCTCTTTTTATTACGTTTTTAATATCTCCTTGTCCTGTAACAACAGCATACCAAGTTTCATCAGAAATCTATGATGGGCTCTTTTACTAGGGAATCACCTTAAATCCCAGAGGAAGAACATGTCTCGATTGGCTAAAGGCCATGCTCCCATTCAACAGAAAAATAGCTGTGAACTCAAGGTTCCTGTTAAAACTGATCCTTGGAGAGGACAAAGCCCCAAGCCAACTCCAACAGTCCTTAAAACTGACAAACAACAATCTAAAATTACTTTAACATAATTCAGTGGCAAATCTGTAAGGAATATATGGTGGGTTCTTTTACCAAGGAATCACGTTAAGTCAATTAAACACTTTAAAAGCTTACCCATGCAATATCTCGGTTTAAAGCCACCTCAATACGCTGGTTTGGAAGGTAGCACGAAATCATCGGCCTGACCTTCTTTCGTCACTTTTTCCTCTGCACGACGCTTTGGTAATCGACGATAGAGGAAGACATAATATAGACCTTCACAAAAGAACAAAACTGTAGATATGAAACCACAGATCCCAGAAGCTTCTAACTTTTTGACGTTGTAATCTTTCCCGTGGTCAAAGACTATAGCAGAACCGATGAGCAGGGCCAGGGCGGCCAGAAAACACCCAACAATACCAATTATTGGATGCCTGAGAACTGCTGGAAGCTTCTCGAACAGGTGAACCATGCGGAGAATAATGTGTAAGACCACAAAGATGAACGCTGCAGTGGCCACGAAGATCAAGAACTCGTATTCCGGTTTGAAGCTGCCAGGAAAACTCGACAAAATAACGAAGGTAAGGAAGGTCATGATTGCCTCAACAAGCTTAAGCCATCCCTCTTTTGTAGTCACGATCCACAGAACATCACAGCAACTGCAACTGCACTTGCGCTGCGACTCTGCTGATATTGTCGTGGTCGCTTCTCCGTCAGCCATGTTTGCCAAGGCACTTGCGAGAATGGGCGGGGCCTTGAAAGTGAATTCCCTATTTACTTCCGGTGCAGGCCAACTTCAACATTTGTCGAAGTGATGCGGAGTCTAGTCTACAGAAAAGCTGAAATGCTTGAGATAAAGAATAAAGTAGTAATCAGCCTTCCATTATTATTGTTCTATTTCTAAGAATTGTTGGCTGGTCAGATCTTTTCACAGATCTAGCAGCATTTTCGTTTGCATACCCTTGCCACATTTTAAAATATTTAGTTTTGCTTAGGCCGTAGATCATCTTAGATCCGATGTGCTGTTCATTAAACCAGAGATTGCGCAAGCAATCTAAGGGTTTACCTTGTTTTTTTTTTTTTCAACATGTTCTGGCCATGTATTTTCTGAGGGACTCTCTTTTGTCTGTCTGCAATCTCCTTATCATGATGTGGACATGATTGTTCACAGTCACACGTTTTGCATGTGACGTTGACCGCTCAACAAACATTTGAGTCTGAGTTTCATCTTAAGTCATTGCCATGTGTATTTAGCAGACAATTGGCCTTCAGGCTGGTTGCTCTAGTTTTTGCTGCTACTGACCGTGTTCAAGAGAATATGATCATCATTTTCTCTTGCTGTGTTGAGGGAGAGGTTTTTGGGTTTGCGGTCACGTGTTAGATCGGTTTTCGGTTTTTACACTAAAATTGTCCAGTTTTCGGATTTGGTACCAGTTGCGGTTTTTGGTTTATTCCCTTTTCAGCATTTGATCTTTCGGGTTTTGACTGTTTTCAGGTAAAACAAATTTGGTCCAGAATCAAATAATATTTCGGATCTGTCTACATGTATACCTCGAATTGAAGTAGAAAGGACTTTTAGTTTGCATGTTCAAATGTAGTCTTTTCTGGGAAAAAGGCATTTTTTTACATTTAATGGCCGTTTTTTGGAAAAAAATCTACCAGTCGCGGGGCCAATAGTAAGGTAAAAAGGTACCGCGCGCAATGATTGTTAATGAAACCCTCAAAAAAGAAAATATACGCGTCTTTCGCTGCCGTGTTCTTCAAGCTAGACGGATTTAAGTTTGTGAATTTGCATGTTAATCATTTTGCTCAGTGGTTTTCGGTTTTGAGCGTTTTTCTATAGCTGCTTTTCGGTTTTTAAGGAAAATTTGAGTGATTTTCCGGTTCCTGTTAGGCCCCAACTCCCCCCTTCCTCCTGTCCGTGCTAACGAGACTTAACTAGGTCAAAACAGCATTCCACGCGGTTGTAATTCGTGGCTTTCAGTTTGGACTCTATCACGTCGTCGTCACGTTAACATTTCTACGTAGTATCAGCCTACAACAGCATTTTCGTTTGCCGGTCCCTTGCCACAATTTTACTGAGATAAAGGAACACCTTCGGCCATAACATAACTTGAAGTCAAATGGGTGTTAACGTCTAAATGTTTTTCATTAGACAGAAAAGAAAAACGAACACTGCACAGTCAAGCCTGCCACACTGGATTGAGAAAAGATCTGGTGCAATGAAAAGGAAAAACGAGACTAATTCAATTAAACTGAACTGATTGAAATTGACAGGATGTTCCATCAGGACAAAAATCAACCTTCTATCTCATTAGATATATCTGAAAATCGAGGTAACAAATAATAATAACATCAAAGCAAAATTCACAATCGGCCTGGACGTTTGTAAGTAAAGGTAATTGTATGAATTCAAGTACACTACGAGTGGTGTTTGAAAACTTTTCTAAACAGTGCACTTTATAACCCATTTATCAGATGTGACCGAGTAAAAGGAACGCCTGTATTCATTTTCATCTCATTTCAAGACCCATATGTGATAACCCTCTGATAACCTGAGGTGATGGGAGGAGAGCAATGAAAGCCAACCTCGTTATCAGGGTTTTCTCAAGAGAGAGGACTCTGGGAACGAGGTTGGAATGAACAGTCGTTTGTGTCTGTCCCATAATCTGTCTTTAATCTGAGATATGATAAAAAGGTGCGCGTTGAATGACGTCGGTTAGACAGCGTGATCCTATGAACATCCATTCTTGGAACCTCAGTGGACTTTGGTCCTCATATATGCTATCGCACGATTATTTTTCTACAGTCAAAACTATGCTATCTAACATATTATTTGCCGGTGAAGTCCATGTTTGACATTGGTTAAGATTATAGTAAAATTTATCGCTCAGTGTTTTACAACGGCAGCTCGTAAAACCCCGTAAAGGCCGGTCCGTGAAGCCGGTGGAGAGAAAATCAGACCTTGCCGAATCTTCAGATTTATTGCCATGCCAGCGGTAAGCTCTACTTCACGCATGCGGGGGAATTTAAATAATGGCGCACGCGCTCAAACTTCCAAGCTTTGCATAGCGTGCACCATTCAATAATATCAAACTTTTTTATTTGTGTCCGCTTTCTTTGTAAAGCGAGATTTCCGCTCATGTTGTATGGTAGACATGCGAATAGATGATTCAACGGTTAGTCCCACTAGGGACGAGGACAGGGGCATGATTTTGACGTCGAGTTCGGAGACAACATTGAACAAATCAAGCGTTCAAACTGTGGGTTGTGGAGACAATTGCTTGAATGGCATTAAAAGGCCGCCCGAACATCGCACAAAGACTACGGGTAAAGGAGGTAAAGGAGAGTTTATTTTCAACGGCCTAACGCATAATCCCTCCTTAGTTACTCACGGTGGAAGAACGCTTAAAAAGCCCGCTCGTTACATGGAGTCAGACTCTGAAGACGAGCGAAGTTCACGGAGGAAGTTTCATTCGGTGAAGAGGAAGCGTCTGTTGTCAGATTCTTCGCGTCCTAAATGTAAGAATGGCCGAACAAAGTCTATAGAAAGAGACTCTTCTCTTTTATTGTCGAATCATGAAATGGAAGGAAGACTGATGTCTCCTAAACGGCAAAACGGTGAGAGCACAAATTTGGAGTACGGTATAGCTGGCCTTGTCTCGCCTTCTGGCATAGTTAGTTCTTTGTCATCAACATGTAAGCTTAATAATTCTCGTAGTCAATCATCTGAAACTGTTTGCCTGAAAAGGACGCCAAGTGATCTTCAAACGGAGAATGAGAGTTCAAATTCCAGCGAGACTCCTTCCAAGCGAAGGAGAGGTAGACCTCCAAAGAATCTAACACAGTCTTTCGAGAAATTACATTCAGTTGACATTCGTTCGCCACATGGCAATTGTGATACAAGTGCCACGAAAGCATCTCTCGCGTCACCTTCAACTTCAAAATTTTGTAAGAAAAGAAAACTGTCGAAAGGCATACGCAATTTGCAAAAGGGCTGTTTGTCGTCAAGTAGTGATGAAAACGAATCCGCGACAGCAACTCCCAGGAGAAGAGGTCGACCGCCGAAGAAATTGTTATCAAGTTGCGAAACAAAACACAAAATATTCCGGACACAAAATGGCGTGAAAAAACCTTGGGTGCGGCCTCTTTTGAAAGCAGTCGACAAACGTTCATTGCTGAAACCTTCAAAAGAATCCCTGGACTATTTGCTGCACTCACCGGAAGCATTTATGACCAAGGTGAACTCGAAGTTTGTAGGAGTGAATGGTTGCAGACTTCTGTCCCCTGGCAAAGAGGTGAAACGTAAACGTGGTCGTCCACCTAAGCCGAAACCTGAACCGTCGTTTGATTCAGACAAGATTGAAAGTGATGCTTTTCATTTTACCGGAGAGGACGAGCAAAACGATGGCTCACCAACGTTGAAACGTAAGCTGAAGAAGTTGGAGTCACAAAGAAAGGAGGACAAGAGACCACTTGTGGCTTCTGCTTTGAAAAAGAGAGCTATTGCAGAGAAACTTAAACGTAAAGCTTTAAATAAAGCCAGGAAAAATCTTAAGGTAAGAAGTGAACTGAATGTATCTCAAAGTGACTGTGAACCAGTGATGGGAACTGAGCAAAGTTCTGACAATGTTCACAAACGTAGAAGAAGAAACAAAGCTGACAAAATTCTTGGAATGAGACGAAATCTCTCAGGCATGTATGAGTATTTAGTCCAGTGGAAAGATGGAACCAGCTCATGGGCTCCATCTGATGAATTGGCTGATTATGAACTAGACTTCAAATGTTTCCTTGGTCATGACTGTCAAGATGTGACAGTTGTAAACAGATTATCGTACCATGCATACTGGAAGGATGACTTGATCGAGTATCATAGTAAACAATCTGAAATTGACAGATGGTTATCAAATGATGATTCTCATTTAGTGCAAGTCAATTTGAAGAAAACAAACTGTGCACAAGTTGATGCATCTGATCCTTGTGAGAAACGTTTTATCTGCAAAGAAGTGTCCGTTCAAAAATTGGATGATTGTCTTCATGTCACTGTTGGGCGATCCACAAGCAAGAGGAGAAAAATTAATCAGAGAATTGTAGACTCGCTTACTCTTGTTATGGAGGATGCGGCTACCGACCAATCAGAGTTTGTTGTTATCAGTGGCTTAGGAGAGGAGACTTTCTGTGGTGTTGATCTTAAAGATCTCACAACAGTGCCGTGTGAGGAGGAACCAAAACATTACAGACAGGATGTGGATAAAATAAGGTATGTTGCTAAATTAGGCAGAAAAAAATCTGTGGCAGGAGGGGGGGGGGGGGGGGGGCAGTTTTCTGAACAATTTCAAAACTTGTATATTTGATAACGCAACCTGTCTTAGTAAAATACAAAAAAATAATAAATTGTTAAACATTTCTACATAAGCAATACTGGTCATTATGTGTGTGATGAAAGTATTTTCCTTTACCAAAAAGCTGACAATCCTTGTGATAAGCATATTGTAACAGTGTTGTTGCCATAGAGACTAACATGACAACTGAAATTAAAAGAGAACCAACTGCCAACTTCAGTAATATTATGTAAATATATTTAAATTTTTAACCATTTTTAAACTTTTTTAGCCTTGTAAATATTTTGTCATAACATTGGGCAAATTTTATGGATATAAAAGTGAAATTTACATTACCTGTCAAGGATGTTTGTATTACCACCCAGTTGTGTAGAAGTCTGACTATTTAAAGCAGTTTCTAATATTTTTTCTTAATTCATACTTGGAGTGAAAACTTGTGATATCTTAAGTCTCTTAATATTGTCATGAATATCAAAACTGGCACTGATTAATCATAGGGTGTAGGTTTATTTACCATTAATTTTGTAACATTATGGCATCATGTTGATCACATCAGACTGATCAAACTTACCATCTGCTCGGCTAAACAGGTTTATCTTTCTCTTACTGTTATTTTGTTTCCTGATTAACATGGCAGTGTTAATAATATTGGCAATAGTAGCTGCATTGCATTTTACATGTATGATATAAATTTTATGTTTTCCTCTCTAGGTATCTGGCCCAGGTTATGATTGATTTTCCAAAGCCAATAGTTGCTGCTTTGAAGAAGCCAGCTCAAGGACTGGGAGCAAAGCTTGTGTCTCTTTGTGATTTGGTTTGTGATGAGGTGAGTAAATACATTCCAATCATTAGAAACAGAGGAGCAAATGGCTCATATATGTCATAAGTTAATTCCAGTTTGTGTGACATGGAATGACTTAAGTGTATAGGATGACCGCAAATTAATCCTGTACCCCCTCCACTCCTGATGCAGTACTAGTCCCCTGCAATTTAGCCTTCAACGTTTAGTTTCATTAGCCTAGTAACTTTCTGGCTATCATTTTAAAGTGGTACTATGACGAAAATCACATCTTTCCTAACGAAGCTATTTTAAAACATAAACAAGTAGCCTGCATTAGAAGAAAAATGCTGTTTACTATTTTCAAATATCTCTTTTCGCTCCAGAGATATTCAAGTTTTTAAAGTATGCAAATTAGCAAAGTGACGACGTCATACACTCAACCAAATTTTCATCAAATATGATGAAAAAAGATATCTCGGCCAATTTGTATCAGAAATGTTTGATTCTTTACAGAAAGATTCAACTAAATTTGCTCCACAATATGAACTTAACAGTTTTGTTACCATAGCAACATGCATGGTTCCAGACCTCCCCAATATTAAAGGCATTTTTGGCCACCATTGGCATTCCATTTTCATATTTGCAAATGGTGCCTCATATGTATGATCCAGCAAGCATATAAATATGTTAGTTCAAGTTTGTGGCCTCTTTAAACGAACACCAACATATTCAAATTTATTTTGAAAGTTATTTTGTGTTGTTGTTTTTCAGAGTGCATTATTTTTGCAAATTGCAATATGAGATTATTTTGTGCAATCAACTTAGACACTCATGCTGTGGTATATGTGTATTGTTGAATGTTTCAGGCATCTCTGGGTGAGCCAGTTAGCCTTCAGAATGTTTCCAAGGGTCGTGTTCCTTATGGTTTTGCAAAGCTCATGGGGCACACATCAATAAATGAACAAATCCTTGTTGGGCACAAAGTCCCCACTTCTCAGTTAGACTGTTTGAGTTCTGCATCGGAAGTCTTCAATCACACACGTTACACTGCCACTTTGTCAGCAACTCTAAAGGCCATGAGTGTGCCAAATGGGATGTTGTATGATGACTGTTTACAGATAGAATGCAGCACAGATGCACTCTCAGAGATGGAGCAACAGCTGCTTCAAGAGGAGAGAAAAGCCAGGAGTGAATGTATTGATGAGATGAAGGCACTTTGGAAAGACGTGTTATCTCAAGAGGAATACAATGTGTAGGCAAATGTAGATACTCACCTAGTTACAATTTGCTGTGGTCGCTACATTCCATGTTTTGCATCTAGTACATGTGTAGGTAATTATTTAGTGCCAGCAGCTACGATATTTAGAAAACGCTATGTAAGAAAGTGCGCACTAAAAACTTGTTCCCAAAATTACAGTCACCTCTTTTTTCAGTGTTTTCTGAAAGAAATTAATAGAGTATATTTCTCTGTGTTAGTATTGAGTTGTTGAAACAAAACTTGATAGAAACATGGAAAATGTTTTCTTTTGTAAAATGATGTAACTTTTGAAACCTGAAAGGATTAAGCATTTCCAGCAGAGATTTTTGTGATACTTGCTGTAGAAGAACAGGTTTGTAATTGCGCACAAAATTCCCTTTGAAAGAAAGAAATACTACATGTAACAGGTCATGTCTTGGAGGTATGACGGCTGCTCTCTGTGTAATTAGCAATGGACCCTCGCTCATGTTCCTCTCATAGTTTGTTCTTCATTGTTATATATAAGTTACTCTCTAATTCTCAACATGACCAATTGTATAGTAAAAGCTGCTACAATAGAGCTTGTTTTTGATAGAGATTATTTCTTTTTTGTGACTCCCCTTTGTATAGAGATTGTAATATTATTGTTAGCAACGATTTGTAGTGGGCTTGCAGATACTTAAAATGTTAAGTGACAAAACAAGATTTGGTCCTCACAGTATTTCCTCATACGTGCATACAAAATATAAAATACATATCCACTCACCTGGAGTTTATGATGATCATGAAATATTATTTTATGGTGATTGATGCCAAAATCTAGCAAATTAATTTATAAAATTTAACATGTCCTTGTAAAGTATAAAAAAATGTCAGGTTCCATTTGTTGATTCTCCCAACCAAATCTCAGAAACTTTTATTTCATAAATGTTACAATGACCACAAAAAGTATTGAGAAAATTATTACATCTTTGTGATTCCTGCTCTAGTAACAGTCATATAAGATTCAGAAATCACAAGTTAAACTCTTGCATGCATTTATTAAGGAGGCCAACAAATTCTCATAAAATCTTTCTCAGTTTTCTGGAGATCAAAGCTAAATACTGCAATGTTCACTAAATAAAATGTACTGAATAGTCAGTTCATATCTAGGAGCACTATGCATCAGTGATACATGGACAAACTTATTAAGTATCTTAACTTATAGAATTGAATTTATGAACCCTATAAAAAACTCAAGCAATGACAAGAATTTGTTAGGAAACAAGGATGTGTAGTATAATATATTTTGAATGAAGAGGTTGACATGAAAATAACACCAGTATGAAGTTGAGCTTACTTCAAAACTTTTGCAAACACCTTGTTGCAACTTCTTCTGACAGTGAAGTCTTGTTCATCCACAGAGAAATTTGTTGAAATACGAACTTAACTGAAAAGTAACTTGCCGAGAAACTTTGTGACCCTTTACAGTAGAGCCATGTATTTATATAATAATAGTTCTGTATTTATTGCCTGTCTTTCCTCACTTTGTCCTCTGTTGTATAATCCAGAAATCGTTTATCACGTTCTTGTGAAGACCTTAGCAAATTAAAAAAAAAGTAAATTCATATTTTTTGTGCATTTTGTGTACCATGTATAGATAGGCTTTTGATATTGTAATGTTATGTATTGAAGAGCAGATATTAAAAGTGAACGAAACTTGTTTGAAGAGTTGTTTTGTTTGAAGTTCTTTTATTGACCACAAATCCTGCTGTTAGGCCATCTTTTTCTGATACATGTAAGCCAGGTGACCCAGGGCTGTCCATAAGTTTTGAGTCACCTGTGGCCTTGATCTCCACACCCATAGCAACTGAGTGAGTTGTGTGAAGAACAGGCAAGTTCACCCATAACATAAGGGCTCATCAAACATACTCAGCTGTAGCGGGTGCTGTGGGTTATGGCCCTTATTGACAGCCCTGAGGTCTGGGTATTAAATCTGTTTGACAGGGGGAGTTTTAGTGGGATACATATGAATCAGCTGGCAATTATATGGATTCCATCAGCTTAACTTTTCCTGAGGTGTTAAGTCACTGTGACACAGTGGCAATGGTGATGCTAATGGCAAAGTTGTATGTATGACACTCAAAATGTAGCTGTGTACTGAAATGTTACAGAGCTACGTGCCTTACCATTGCCACTTGGAAAGGTTTTGATTAGTTTTTGACAACTTCTGATGGCTTCTGTTTCATATGGTCAATCAAACTGTGACAACTTGCCACTGATTTCAAACTTTCCAGGTCTTGTCCAGGACTCTAAAATTCACATTAACCCTTTCACTCCCAAGATCTCAATGTCAATTCTCCTTACTGTCTGCCATACATTTCATATTTTCCACTTGAGTTTAACAGATTTCCAGCACTTTCCAGGACCAGTAGTGTTTTTCCAGGACTTTCCAGCCCTGGAAAATGCCATAATAAAATTCCAGGCCTTTCCAGGTTTTCCTGGAGCCTTAGGAACCCTGACTATTAATTCAAATTGACTCCAGTGAAGTTGGAAAGTTAAGTGGCCAAGACAGAAAACTGCAAAGAAGGTGGGACAGATACAGGATTTTAGAGAAGGCGATTTGGGATATTGACTGCCAAAGGAGGGTCTGGGGGCAGTCCCCTGGAAAATTTGTAAAATTGAGGTCCTCAGAAATGGATTTCAGCATTACGAGACTAAGTCAGCATGTTATAACAATTGTCTTATCTTTTTTAACCGAACCCCCCAAGTTCCATCCCAGAGCAGGATGCTGTCCCAACCACATATCCAGAAAACCAGCACATGCTTCTAGGAACAGCATGCCAACTTCTTAAATTACCTTCTGTTAGGAGAGGGAATAAGTTTTCTATTCCTTGTTTTTGACAAACTCAAATTCAGAATTTTTCGTTTATCGGCCCTTTTTGAAGGTATGTCTGATAGCATGAAGGGAATTATTTACCAAATTCAAATAAGTGAATCTTTAATATAGTTCTAATGGACAAACAACAACATAAAAATGTACTCCCTAACTAGTGCAAAGCTCATTTTGTTGGGTAATTAAATACTATATCCTGTATTACACTACAATAAGTACTGTACACATGGCACTTGTAAAAGTGGCGATGGAAGTTAATTTAAGACCAAGAACTAGTACATTTTGTGGCACCACTACCTGTTTTACTTTGAAATATAAGATTCGCCACAAGTTGTCTTGTGTCTACTGCCCCATTCATGTAGTCTTTAGTACCAGAGATAACCCTCCCAAGTTCACCTCAGTTTACTTTTAACAGTTCACTGTTTCATTTAAGAAGTCAAACAACAGTCTGATATTCCCCAAGCTGTCATAGGGGTAAACAGGACAACTCATGGCATGGCAAGTTTTGCCTAATGTCAAATTTTAGCTTTTACAGCGGCGATATATCACTAAAAAATTAACTTGACAAAGCCCACAGTGATCAAACGACCAAAGGAAACTCAAAGAAAGTGGGATAATTCTGCATTTGAATATTTTAGGGCCATGGATAACCTCTCAGGACCACTGACTAAGTCAACAGGGACAATCATTTCTCATAAACTTGTGATAAAGTTGCCTTGGAGGGAGGGTTGTTTTGGCTTTCTGAGATCATATAAATGGTTGTCTTGACTATCAGAGACCACATAAATGGGGTCTTAAGTAAGTCAAGAAACCCAGGGATGGAGTTGCAACCCAGAAAGTATAATAATTTTAAAAATGACTTCTGAGTAACAAGGAAAAAGGTCTATATACAGATGAAAATACTTCCTTGGTCTGTACCTTACGTCTGATATGTCTGGTTGTTGTTGTATCTTAACAACAGGAGAATTCTGGTGTTGTATCTCACCAGGTAAATTTTGGTGGGATATATTTGATATAATCCAGGAATGATTAGCACACCATCATCTGATATGAAGTCATGATACCAATTGACTGTGGCAACTGGATAACGGCTTATGGTACTATTAAAAAATAGGGTTGTACTGAAAAAAGTTGAAAATGAAGACGTTTTTAGAATACACTTACTCATTAATTTTGCTTTAGGAACCATTAAAAACTATCAAATTAACTCTAGATCTTGACTCAAACACTACTTTTTTACTTTATGTTAGCAATTATAACTAGGTGAAAAGATAACAAGATCATTGAAATATCCTCCGGCATTGTCACCGCCTCCAAACACAGTAATTTCTTCTTTGTTATTCGTTTCATTCTCTACAGGTAAACAGAGAGCAACATGTCCTGCACGTGGGGTGAGACTGTCACTGGTCTTAACTGTAGTGCAAGTCAATGTCCCTGAGGAAGAATTTTTAGACAATGCTTGATTCTAACACTGCTAAATTATATAATAATTATTATATAACTAAACAATAGCCTCCATATGACACAAAAATACGCTCAGATATTTGTCTGCAGACATCATCTGTTCTGAGAAGGAAACAGTTTACTGAGAGCAAAGCTCAAGGAAAACCGTGAGCTTCGAGGAAGAGATAATTCCATGGACATTTTAATATTTTAAGGAAAACGACCAAGTTTTTAAGTTTACAAAACATGTTTCGACAGAACTTCTGTCATCTTCAGTTGAATGATTACAAAGCAAGTTGAATAATAAGTAGACAAAAATGCTAATTAAGACAAATAGTAACAAAAGAACGTGAAAAGGTGTAAATTAAAAGGATTATTTTAGATTTACATGGTGTAATTATTGATTGAGACAAGGTAGTTCTTTTTGAATATGGATAGCCTCCTTTATCTTGAGTTGAAAGCTGGTAGTGGCGTGATCTAAAATATGAAAGCAGTCTGTTGAACACAATGAGCGACAACATTCAGAATTCTGAAGATGTTTGAAAATGTGAGAGGTCTTATCAACGGCTAAGTGCTCACGTACGCGTGTGGAAAAATGTCGGGTGGTTTCACTGACATTTTTTGGTGTGAAAGACCCTATCCCCGGTGGGCTTCGTTCACATGTTGTTTATAAGTTTACATGTGCGGGCTGTAATGCCTGTTATGTCGGCGAAACCACCCGACATTTTTCCACATGCGTATGTGAGCACTTAGCGGTTGATAAGACCTCTCACATTTTCCAACATCTTCAGAATTCTGGACATTGTTGCTCATTGTGTTCAACAGACTGCTTTCATATTTTAGATCACGCCACTACCAGCTTTCAACTCAAGATAAAGGAGGCTATCCATATTCAAAAAGAACTACCTTGCCTCAATCAGCAATTACACCATGTAAATCTAAAATTATCCTTTTAATTTACACCTTTTCACGTTCTTTTGTTACTTTTTGTCTTTTTTAACATTTTTGTCCACTTATTATTCAACTTGCTTTGTAATCATTCAGCTGAAAATGACAGAAGTTCTGTCAAAACATGTCTTGTAAACTTAAAAATTGGTCGTTTTCCTTAAAATCTTTACGTGTCTGCTGTTATCTAGAAATTTTAATATCTGAGCATATCTTTAAAGTCAACCAGAGACTATTGTGTTTACTGTCCTTCAAATATTTTATGCAAGATGCAGGATCTTTTGAAAATTGGGGAATATCACTCACTAGCTGGGGCATAATCAATTATGTGACACGTTTAAACCAATTGCGTGTGAGCGAAAATATTTGATGGATTATGCTTACAATTACAAATACATATATTATCACATACTATTAAATAATATAATTATAAGCTTAATGCACTTCTTGTGTTCTGGTGAACTTGGAGTGAGGCTATTTCCGGGGTGGGAGTGTGAGGCATTTTCAGGAGAGGTATTGTATTATAGAAAGGCTTATTCTCAGAAGTTAATGAAATGTAGGAGGCACAAATTATGGCCTTCATGATACAAGGTTTCAAACCAAATATAAATTGATTCTTCTTCTTGCTGACTGTCCTTTCAGCAGCAAGGAGATTACACTCTTAGTGTGACTCTCCCAATACATGCATTATGGCTACCACAAGTGACAACATATTGTTGGAGAAACCAGGGATACAGGGTTGCAGATTAACAAAATACAGTTGAACCTCCGCTAATGCATGCCTCCCATAAGCGAACAGTTAGTAACAGTCCTAACCAAATATAAACAGTGCATTTTAAACCTCCCATAAGCAGACACCTCTCTTATTAAGCAGACTCTTTCTCTAGTCCTGAGGGTGTCCGCTTATGGGAGATTTGACTGTATATGCATTTCCATATCAGTTGTTCATAGTATTGTTCACTTTAAGCTGGTACAGGCTGAACTTACCCAAGTCGAAAACAAAGGAGTCTGTCAGTATCTGATTGCCATCGTATCCACCATGAACAAAAATCCTCTGTCTTGGAAGAACTGTAGAAGCATGCCAGCTACGAGGTGAGGGTAATGTACCAGTGATAGTGGGAGTGGAAAACTCCATCACAGCTGTAATGTGTCATCAAACATATTCAATTATATTAATAATAGAAGTGCTGGAAACTAATAGCATTCCCCATAGGCAGAAATGTGCCATTTTTGGGCTAACTTTTGTTAATGCACATACTAACTTGTTACACTCAAAACAGCTGAAGTGTTCTGCCTAAATGATGACCAATGCTTTCATTAATGCAGTGTTTTCCAGAATATTATCACCTCACTCGTTGGACTGGAAAGAGGTTCTATGTTGAATTCTATGTTGATATGGGGAGCAGGGATGGCGCAGCGGTGAGAGCGCATGCCTTCCACCAATGGGGCCCGGGTTCAAATCCTGGACCCAGCATCATAAGTAGGTTGAGTTTGTTGTTGGTTCTCGCCTTGCAATGAGAGTTTTTCTCCAGGTTCTACGGTTTTCCTCCCTCCACAAAAACCAATATCTCTAAATTCTAATTCGATCTAGAAACAGTGGACAAAGAGCCTCTCCGTGGGATGTGCCACTGCAAATTCCTATTTATTCAATTTTGTTTATTTATTTATTTATTTATTCATTTATTCATTCATTCATTCATTTATTTGATATTCAAATGGTGGCTACAGTTCAATGATTGCATGTTTGGAATCTTTGAATCAAATTTATCAAGGCAATGCTGGATTCATAAAACTGTTGGACATCATTTCTCCATTAAAGTAAAATCCTGAATAATTTATTATATAAATAACATTACTGTATAGAGTGTGACCACAGCAGGTATAAGATCCACCTATAACTAAATATAAATAAAATTAAAAAAAAATAAAAATAAATCACTTTATTTAAGTGTTGTAGTGTTTAGCACTGCTGTACTAATTGTGGACACTGAAATAAGCTTTAACAAATATTGTAAATTAAACAGAAACTTGTTAAAAATAATCCCAACTGGTGATAGGCTGACCAGCTGGCTATTTACAAAGCATAGAGGAGTTGAATCTGGGATCACCAAACACAAATCCATCTAGTGGGAGGGAGGAGGATTTGAACTTGGGACCTCCAGATTACAAATCCAGCGCCCTAACCGCTAGGCCATGCTGCCTCTAAAGTTTCCACTAAATCAAAGTTCTGAACCTTCATAAGAACCTTCATGAGACTTACCTAAATCTATAATAGTAACATCATTGAAACACTGTGGAAAATCCCAGCCTCCAAATATGACTAATCTGTCTCCTAACAAGGATGCCGAGTGACTACAAATTAAGTTGGAGAAAAATCAAATTATTTATAATGTAGCAACCTTTAGTTGGTCTTTAATCACAGACTGATCAGTACTGGCATTAATTTAACCAAAAGAAACAAAAAATAACCAATTAGGAAAAGTAGCAGATCTAGTTTGGGTAGGGATCTGGGGGCTCCTCCCTCCTACGTGGGTGAAAATAGTCAAAGCCCAATGGACTGAAAATGTTTTGGACACCACTTTATAAAGAGGTCTGGCTCTGCAACTGAGGAAAATGTAAGATGAGGCCAAAGTGACTTGAGGTAGCTAGCAATACATCACACCTTGCTGTCTTCACCATTCCATCATTGGTACATACTTAAGTGGAAACTTCTAAAATAACGCCTTTCTCTCTAAAAGATTGAAACGGATGTTTAATAAATGCCATGGCAATAACATTTTTTGGAAAAAATAAGTAACAATAAGTAAAATTGACTTTAATTTAAAGCTACAATAATATCACTCTCAAGAAGTTTCTCTTTCAAATGTACTTTATAAGCATTTACTCAGACTGAGTAAAACAATAAGTCAAATACCCTGATTTGGGCTTGGGCGGGGTCCCACTTGTGATGGGTTTGTACCAATTCTTTGCCGAAGTGTTAAAGATGTAAAGTTCATTACTGCAGCCATCAGGCTGTGGATCAGGGTTAGGGAACACTCCTCCAAACACCAGGAGCTCTCCATTGAACAAGTTACAGCTGTGATATGCTCTGGTTGGTGCATGGCCGACAGCCTGCAAATGAAATGAGACATAACACAGTGTGCACCTGTACATCCTATTTGAAGAATGAGGGTCAATAGCAGAGACCAAATAGTGTTAACGTAAATCTTACTAATTCAGCGAGGAACAACATTAACCCGGCCTAACATTAACCCTTAAATTGAGTCTAATAGCTGAGCTCAGGCAGCCCGAAGGGCCGCCAAATGAAGCACCATAACTGAACAGAACCACATGCATGCATAGAGATAGAAAACCATGGTCGACATGGCTAGCGGCATTGATTGTGGGCATATGTGCCCTATGATGACAAAACCAATGACAACATTGCTCAATATGGTGGCCATACTCCTGCAAATAGGTCAACCAAGCCATGCAGCCTTGGTTTACAGCCTACATATTTGATCAATTGACACCTGTCAAAACAAGGTAACCACTGACCAGTATCACATGACCATATTGCAGGCTCAGATTTGGAGCTCATCAAGGCCACTCTTGTTTTTCAAATTGACCGCTGACCAGGTACTGGTTTTCAATTCAGGGCTCAACACTAACGGTAGCCAACTAGCCACAGACTAGTAGAAATTTAGTTTTGGCTAGTACGTTTTCGATTTCCACTAGCCACTTTTGCTAGTAAACAAAATGAAATTGGCCGAACTAGTTTTTCTCAAGAAAAACAAACCCTTTTCTCAGAAACAAGATCAGAATTTCATTGTGGACATACATGTACCATGTGACCAGGCATGTGTTGTTCAGCACGTATGCAAATTTAAGTTTGTTTACTTTTGGCTGTGTGGTACATAAACAGATAACTGAAGATGTTACTATGTTGAAAGAAATACTTGACAAACAAGACAGCATTTTCTGAAAGAACACGTTGATGTTCTTTTTTGTTTGAATAAGTGGAACAAAACTCAAGCTTCCTGATAAAATCATTTGCAAAATTGTGTGGAACTGTAAAGGGATAACATTTTATTTATATAGTAACGATACATGGGTGATCTGTCGTCGCATGCATACTTACAAACTTACCATTACAGAAATAATTAGATGAGAAAGATTTATTTCCTTCGACATTTAAATCAGTTGTTTTTAGCGGTCAAATTTCACCAACGATAGTTTGCAGTATTGTTCAAATAGCTGTTTTGCTTTCTACGGTGCCTGTCAGTCTGTGAAGAAGTCTCAATAGTTTTTACAATGACGTCTCAGGGTCTCTATATTCTTCCAAGGAAGTCTCAAAGAAAAACAGAGTCTTGAAAGTCTTTTCAGGAACTGGAATTAACTTTATTGGAACTAGTTTAAGTTCAATGTAGTTACCAACATTGTGTATTAAAGAGAAATGCTTGCATTTTGCTTTCAAGTCTTGCTAGTAATTCTGCTCTTTGTTGGACTTACCTTGTTACATAAAATTTTCGCGACCAGTTAATTTCGCGAATTTCACGTCTTAAAAAAATTGCAAATTTAAAGTGACGCGAAGAGTTAGTGTTGGGAACATAACACATCATGTTACTGTTGACATATAGTCCCGCCATTGCGTTTTTGTTACTTTTGACGTTATTGTACTTTGATAAAGTCGGTTTACTAAATTCAAGGACATGTTCAAGTAACATTGCCAAGCAAATAAATTGTGTGTTACGCACAAAGGAGAAGTTACAGTGATTCAAAATACACAAAATTTTGCAAAATTGTGGAATTTAAGTGTCACAAAATATACACACCCCCAAACCATGAAATAAACATGTCGCGAAAATTTCGTGTAGTAAGGTAGCCAACCTCAACACTTGGCTAGTAAAAACATTTTTTTTGGCTAGTAACATCTAAGTTATCACTAGCCACTAGGCTAGTAAGTTGAAAAGTTAGTGTTGAGCCCTGTAATTGAATTGCAGGCTCAAGCCATGTTAATTTATTGTAATCAGGAGCTCCAGTTTTAGGCTCAGCTAAATCTATATATTATTAAATTAACAAACCTTGACAGCTGACCAGGTATTTGTTTGAAGGTCTAGAATGTTGACATCACTGAACCATCTTTTTGTCTTTGATCCTCCATAGACATACAAAACTTTCTTTTCTGTGTCATAGGTGATTGTGTGTCCTATCCGTCTATCAGCTCCACCTCCTTCACAACTCTCTTGTTTCCATGAGATGCATTCTTGGATAAAGGTAATACAAAAAGCACAAAATTAAGTACATCAAAAAGTTGAGAGTTTATTTATTAAATGCCAATTAAAGAGGGGCATTTAATTGGGTCACCACTAAATCCTTGTTGAAAACCTTACAAAATCTTTAAGGATCTTCAAAGATCCCCAAAGGGCTTCCCTTAATTTAGATGGTGAGGACCATGGGGACAAAGTTACGTGTATTTGACCAGTTATAGTTTCTAAGGAAACGGTTGGACTGCTTCTGTGGACAAGTGAAAGACTTGTGTTAGTTATTCATTAAGCATTCCCTGTTTTAGTAATGGTCTTCAATAATCTCTGTCAATAGGATATCCTTGGAGATCTTTGTGAAGATCTTTGGGTCATATTCAATGTACTAACCTTGTGACATATTCAATGTCCAAACTGAATCTTTAGCCATCTGTAGTTTGCTTCCCTGGCCTCCAATCAGAACTGCTTTCCTCTTGTCAATCAAACACATGTCATGTCCCCATCTGCCCGATGGTACTGATAAATACGAAAAAAGCTTATGTTTGCATTTTTCCCTTAAAAAAGAAAACTTTCTCAGAGGTCTCTGCCCAGTTGACATTTTCTTGTATTGCCTAGCCTGATAGGGAAAGTCTGGTGTTTTGTAGCCTGTATCAATGGTAAATGTTTGTACTTATTTGGACTCCAGTGAGTGTGGTAGTCTAGAGGTTACCGCTAGCACCCTGAAGTTAGTGTTTTCATGTTATGTTCTTATTGCAGTGCAAGATTTTTCATTATTAAACTACATTTACAATAACACTAACAGTGAAAACTAGACTGCCATTACTAGACTACTTACAACACACAAATAATATGGAAGATGCCATACTCTCATGTGTAGCTTTTTTAGTTCTCTGTGTGTATTGTGCACCCATCCTATGTTTAGTGACTACAATTGGGTCTTAGCTATTACACTGTAGCTGGAGATATCAAAATGAGTCTTCCAATTGACAGTCTTAGCTAGATCATGAAAATTTAAGAAGTGTATGCCAAATAACAAAAATATGTTTATTCACTATTTTTCAACCTACTCTCATCCAAGTTGACGGCTGATGGAGTGTCAGGAGGTGTCAGTAGTTCAGGACTTTTTGCTGGAGTTTTCCTGGGATTCCTTCTGACATAACTTGAAACTTGTTGAGAATTCTGCTTTTGACCTTGAATAGGACTTAAGCAAAACATACCGTCAGCTGGAATTATTTTAACTGGACTCTTCACATGTTAACTGGTAATCTGACTTCATTAATTTTTTGTCTAGTGCACTTAATTCCGGTGACAGTACTGCATTTTTTTTTTCTGCTGGTTCATCACTAGCACATGATCATCAACTAGCTCTTGACTCAGAAAGCTGATTGCTTTCTCTTGAGACTTAGCCAGACACTGACACACACAGGGAGTACTCCTGCAAGGAAACAAAGCACAGGTGCAAGCACTTAGGAGAAAAAAAAATGTCGAACAGGTTCTCCTATTTACCCATCTTGTCCCTTGCACCTGCAGTCATCTCACTCAAAATGGAGAGTATAACAGACCAAGTATATTGGCCATGAAATCCTGGAGTTGCTATAGGAACAAATCAATTTGGAAATGGGTGACTTTCACACTGTACTATAAAATTTGTACAAAAAATATTTACTTTAACTATAAAAAAATATATTAATGTTGTTATCACTAGGCTAACGTAGTATAATTTTGATTGACTGAACACCAATATAATCATCACTGTTGTTAACCAACACAAAAGCAATATCAGCGGACTTACTATAATTGTATAATTGTATTCATTATACTCGTAGCAAGAAAAAACCCAGGTCCTAATGTCTGGAGCAAGTACATTTTGCTCTTGGGCAAGTGAAAATACATGTAGAAGTTCAGTGGCCTGGTGGGCATGTGAAATTAGCTTCAGTAGTCTTGTGAGTCTGAGTGAAGATGTCAGCTTAAAAAATGATAATTTTAAAACCTAACCTTCAAGATGAGTGAAAAATTTGAGTTAGAAAGCATGGATTAATTTAAAATCCATGCATACTTTGTTCGTGTTCATCCTCTGATCAACATATTTGCCGCCATATTCTGAAGTTGACTTGGCATGTATGTTGGGTAATTATATATAAGTTGGTGGCAAGTGAAAGCTGAAATCTACTGACCCACTGGGCAACTGGATTTTAATTTTTTTTTCCTGCCCTGCTATACTGATCCTTTCAACCACATTATCAGTACTGTACTAGTATCAGTTGACACTTTGTACCAGCAATATTATGTTTTTAAACTATCAATGCGACTAGCTGGGGGCTGGACTCACGTTTCTGCAGTGCTTTGTTTTCTTTTCTTTGATGGTGGTGTAATTTTATCTGTTGCATTTTCATGGCAAACCTCAGTTCTCTCATATTCAGTAAAACTAAGCTTTTGCTGCTTCAGGTTCTTGAAATTTCCTGGAGTAACAGGGCTCTTTAAAATATCATTTGGAAGTTTCTGTGTCGGTGACAATGCAGTTCCTTCTTTATCCTTCTTATTTTCCTTGTCACCACAAGCTTTCTCCTTTACAGCTCTTAATGTCAGCTTAGCCATTCGACCCTAATGAGGGAAAAAAATCTCATGACCAGTGTCACTCAGTTGCAGATCTAAGGGAATTGATTAGCAGGTCATCAGAGGGGAGGGAGATGCCCTGTTTCTGGAAAAAAAAAAAAAGGGAGGAACATTTTGTACACTATGCATTTTTTCAATCTGGGTCTCTTGAATCTACCATAGCGGAAAAGTATGCAACATATTTGAAAAATTGAGTACCGGTAAGTCTTTCAGCCATAATATTGAGCTAGTCTCAAGACATGATTGTTAGGTGGGGTAATGTACAATTTGTATGAAGTGGATTTTCAAACACTGGCTTTTTACTTGAAGTGAAAAAAGTGAAAAATGTTCTGCTCATAGTGCACAGAACAATCACAACCGCTGATTACTTTTTGAAGTCAAAGGCCAAAGGGAGTCAGGATGGGTCACAGTCAGCGATGGTCTCATAGAGTGGTTTTCAACTGAGTGTAAAAACTAATAAATTGGTTTTGTGTCACCGTGCTACTTGATCATGCCACTTTTTCATCCAATCAAAAGTAAAACCTCACTTCGAGTTTTGACTGGTTCCCTGTATTGTCAGCGTCTTTTGTGATGTCTGGCTGAGCGATTACTTTGGTTTTGGTTTTACGATACTCAATATGAAAACCACTCTATGTTAAATAGTGTTTGAATCTAGCTATAACTTACATTTGGTCATGCATATGATAAAAAAAGCACACATTGAGCTTGTATGCACACTAACTCTGTAAGTTAGAACATTTTTGCCACCAGGGAACTTTATAAAAAAGAACAATAACTGAAGTGTGCCACAAATACACCAAATGATAATTAATAAAGTTCAATGTAATGACAAATGTTAAAGTAATACTAATGATTTAGCAGCATGAATCAAAGCCTTCCTTTAAAACTTGGACATGTGTAGTTATATACTTTTATAGTTTGCATTAAAGTGACTGTATTAAGACTAATCAGTGATAATATTGTCTATCCATAGACGATTATTTTTTGTTGCGAGTTATTTTTCTATAAGCATCTTCAAAAATGATATTTCCCTAGTCCCACCCCTTTGAGTTTTAGTACGTATATCCCACGTGCGGGCTTAATATTTCACTAAGCTTGCAATCTCGTGAACTCAAGACAAAATAGAGGGTGTGTGGACAGACTAATGATAATATACCTCTTCACAAAGTTGTTCACTTCTTTTTAAAAACTTGGTTGTCCAGCCTTCATCCCAACAGAACACTTTGTTTCTGCTTGTTAGACTTCCTATCTTCTGGGGTGGAATCTCTGCATCAATAGAAACCTCTGCAATAATTTCTTGTCCTTTGAAGTCTGGTTCCCACTTTCCATGACTAAAAATTATGATTTGTTCTGGCAGGGGTAATTGGAAATGGCAGTGGAAACGTTTCTTACACTGTCCTTTTTCTTTACCACTGCAAAGGAAAACAGTTAAATAAATACTCATTAATACTGAAGAATTACAGTTCAGGTAAATCAGGCTCTATTTAAAATCTTAGCATGAGTCCAAGCTCCTCAAAATTTCACATCTCTGCACTTGCAACAGATTTCTTGGAATGTCAGTTCTAAGAATTTGCTCATAAACCAAGACAGTCTTTTAGTCGATTACTTGAGGAACAAGTGATGTAGTCTTCTTTGCAGATGCTCTTAGGGTGGGAGACTACGAGTGATGGGGACTAAACTCTTGCTGGCTTTATATGCACTACCCATTTATGCCCTCAAATTTTTCTGCATTGCTGCATCTCAAATCTACTTCACAAGCTATTATCAGGCACAGATCCACTGGGAGGTAAAACGTGATGGAGGGAGGTTGGTGCTCGGACTGAGGGAGCACCCGATTCAGTTGACTGAAAAATATTTCAGCTCAACACCTCCCCCCCCCCCCCACCACCCCTACTATGGATCTAGAAATGAACTGAAACGCAATGATAACAGGCCATTCCATATTATTTACACAATATCTCCATTGAAAAGATTTTCTGGGAGGAGGGGATGAAAGTTACTTCTGAGGGGGCTGTCCCATAGGCATTGTTTGATGTGTGGAAAAAAATTGTTTTTTCTTAAGAAGCAAAGATTTTTGGAGGGGGGGGGGGTGCAGTACTTTGAACGTTTTTCTTCAAGTGGGAAAGTTTGAATTGTCTCGTTTATGGGAGGGGGGTCCAAGGTAAACAACAATAGTAGGCTCTACCATTCTGGCTTAAGAATGATCGGATCAGATGCATGGGGATATGCACGGGTTGAATGTTCGAATCAGCAGTGAAGGGCATGTGTCATTTGGACAAAAACAAACAAACAAGCCTAAGCTTAAAATACACACAGTACATGTTCCATGCATACACACTAACAAATTAACACATTGCCATTCTTGCAGGTTTGAAAGTCATTATAGCCTTATATTTATGACCTGGAATAATCTGGTCTTAAATAAACCTTCTTAAGTTTACAAAGTTACAGAAAACGCGCGCATTTTAACGTAAACTGTCCTTACTTGGTGGAGCGGCTTAGCAAACGTCTTGGTGGTTCCCAGACATTCAGCACTGCATAGAGGGAAAGCGAGTCTTCATCTGGAAGATCCTTTACTCTCGGAGTGTTCATGTCGAATAAACGACAAAAGATCATGAAATTGTCAAAGCGAAGAATACAAGCTTATTGCAAAGAAATTCATAAACTTGCTTGAAAAAGCGCGCCCTTGTTTTTGGCGCAGTCGACAATGCATTATGGGATATAATAACAAAATATTTTCTTGGGAGAGGTAGACGACATGAATTCTAAAAAAAAATCATTGAGTGCGCATATTATTGATGTTAATACTTTACACGTGAAATATTTAGTAAAACGAACGATAATTCGGGAATATTCGGGAATATTGTCATTCTGTACTAGAAAAAATTTACGGGAATATTTATTTTAGAAAAGATTTTTATGGTAAATTGGGAGGGGAGGGGAGGGGCACAATTTTGTTATTGCGCGAAAAGGATGTTGGGTAACTTTCCCCAGGGCGTTTTTGCAATGATAGCGAAAGATTCTGGCAAGGTGTCAGTAAATTCTAAGGTTCTGAAAACCGTTTAGACTTTTCGATAGCAGCATGCCGGTAATCGTTAAGGTCACCTATTGGTAAGTATGCATTTTTTAACCAGTCTTTCGTGGTGTTGGACTCAAGCTGTTTTATTGATGTTTTGCATTGCATTGCATGACGCGCGCAGCTGACTCTGTGAAATCTGATGACGCACTGATATTTAGCTTAGCTTTTGTACACTTTACAAGACACAGTTTGTCGTGAATTTGTAAGCACTAACGAAGTTTGTTTTCTGTTCCAGTGGTGGATGAGGGTACGGGCCCAAGGTGTGTATGAACAGCGTATTAAGATAAAATCCCTTTGAAATTCTACTGGGCTTAATAATTGCTTGTTCTGTCTTGCGGAAATGCTTGTGTTTGGACTTGGTGTGGAATGAAATACGGTCATGTTTGGTTACTTATCACAATTGATATAATTCAAGCAGCAGTTATTTCTGGAATATTGAGTCTTTAAACTCGATGGGTTTAGTCAGGACCTTGCACCCTGTCACGTGACCTTGTTAATCGTGTGAAAAATGGATGCCAGGAATGGAACAAAGCGTGACGAAATTAGTAATCATTGCCACTTGTGAGATTATTATTTAAATGTGAAGTTTTCTGATGGTTTGAAAATTTTAAGACATATATTTTATGTGGCCATTTAACTTTTTTTTTGATAAGTTTGACATACTTTCCTAATGTTTGAAACTCTTGGACTGTCATAAAATATCACATTGCTACATTAATGGTCTCAAGAATTGGCAATATTACCAGTTTTCATCATGTTCTTTAGAGGTGTCTCACATCTAAGCAATGTAGCATATCTGGTTTAACTGTAGACAACTATACCCCATACAAAGTGTTAGTCAGGCATTCTTTTGGAAGTACTGGGCTGTTGATGCTGCCATCTTAGATTTTAATTGGATGCTTGATTAGTAGAGGGTTGGTGCAGAGGGCAGGGGGGGATTTGAAATTTTTCCTTGTCCTCCCCACTCACCCATTTTTTTTCTCGCACCTACTGTTACTCCCTTGGCAAATATAAAAATGTGCACTTGCCCGCCCCAAATGCACCTGTACTGCATTCTAACAACCTCTAAACATGAGCCTCCAATTCACCATTTTGTACAAGTCAAAGGGAGTTTGTCTGTTTGTCCTCAAAAATGTGTCTGCAATTTTTTTTAATCTGAAATATTTCTTCTTTCAGAGCAATTTTTGTATGGTCACTCACAATTTTTTAATCCTGTTTGGAAAATGTGCTGTAACTTTTTGCTACAATTGAATAATTCTTGGTATAGTTTGACAGCCAGTTCTGTAATCTTTAATTTGATATAGGGGTGTAGGAATCTCTTTTTTTAAACCAGACACACCACATCACTTCGATGCAAGACACCTCTAAAGCATACTTTAACCTAAATAGGAGATATTAAAGACAGTCAATTTAATTATTTATCATTATATTTTTTCTGGTTTTCAAAGCTGTGCTCATGTGTTTTACTTTTGTGTGTTTGTGGACTTGGACAATGTCACAGTCCATTAACTCGCCAAAAAGGATTTTGGCCAATATCTAAGCATCTTGACCTCACTCTTGATCAATAAGCCATATGCCTTATATTAAGTTGACAAAAATAACATTTTGCACAGACCTCAAGGAAATAGTTTTGTTACCTACTTTCTGTTGTTATTGTCTACAGTTCCGGGAAATTGAAAAAAAGATCCTGGGAGAATTTGATGATGATGATGTGGATGTGGTTTGTAACTTATTCATTATATTAATCTCTTATTGTTTGTTTTGATGAAATAATTTTCATAACTAGAATCGCCGCTTTGAATAGTGCACAGAGTTGTTAAAGTTATCAACTTTTACGGTTGGGAGGTCAGGGAAATTGAAAGATGTGACTTAAGGTCACTGAAAAGTTTAAGAATTTCAGATTTAGCTTCCAACTGGAAGTACAACTGTAGAGGAGTCTAAACTTTTGTTTCATCTTTGGCTACAAAAGCTATTTATCTTTAACTTTTTTTACCTTGGCTAATTATTTGTTTCTAGTTTTGCCTCTTATAAGATTGAAGGAAATTATCTTCAAGTCATGAAGATGTCAAAATTCTTTTTGTTTTGAAAACACTTAACAATAGATACATAAACTTTATTTCACATGGATACCTGTGAATTATAAAAATGTGGTGTATGGGCTATATAACCACATGTTTGTGGCTTTCAGTGTTTTGCCAGCAAAATTTAAAATTATTAGTAAAATAAAATTGTTCTTTGTACTTTAGAAAGGAGAAAGCACACCAACTATCACAGGTTATTTGGAGGTAGAAGTGGGCGGAAAGCTTGTGCATTCAAAAAAGGTACTACATACAGTATTATTAAATTGTGAAGTATATTCTGCTTGCCTCTGATATAGTTGTGCTGCATTTTTCAACTTGCAGAAATCAAGCAATCAACTCAATCCTTTTCCATTGTTCAGCAAATTATTTCCATCCCCAGAACCTGCAATCAGTTTGATTAGCACTAGGCATGGCAATCTCTGGCTGGTTGCAATTTTCGCAGCATGTACTGAGTGCCCATTCTTGAGTTGTAGTCAAACTTTTGTTTTTGTTAAGAAATAACTCTTTGTTTGCACAGTCTAATTATTGAAACTGGCCAGAGGTTATGATGATCCTGTGTTCTGACCAAAGGATTTTCAGTTTCTGGAATGAGAATGTTGACCAGCTACTTGAAAGGAGATTTTACAAAAAGTCATAAGTTTTAGTTTTAATGCAAGTTAAGTAATTCTCCCTGTAAAGGTCCAACCAAAATAGATTGAATTCATTTTATTTAGTAAACAGATTTTTTTGAGTGCATTTACTTGGTACTCACAATTTGTCTACAAAATTGTGTCATGTGTAGAATATCTTCACACAAATCAGCCCTTTTACTCCCACAGTAGCCCAGGTTTTCATTTGCAGGTTTTCATTCTGCAGTTATATTTTTTTCCAGAATGGCGATGGATATGTTGACAGCAGAGCCAAGTGGGATAAGATCATGAGTGCCATCAAAGAGGCTGTTGCAAAGGCCTGAGTGTGTGCATCAGCGTGTTTGAGGGGAGTGTGTACAGTCGAGGTACAGTCGTAATTTAACTCTCTTGATAAGAGACCAAAAGTTTTTATCCCAGTAAGGTTGCAGAGTTAATGTTTTTTCCTGGACTTACTCCTTCCAAAAGAGAAGAGATAGTGCACAGAGCCTTCCTTATGGTTAAATCTCGCACATTTCATCACTTTTCAATCATGATAACTGAAGGTGCTTGTGTGAGCCAAGATTTTCATGCATGTTACCTGGCTAATGTTTGGAGTAGAAAGGTTACGTCCATGTCCATGCTGGTTTTTTTTTTTTTTTAGTGCTTTTGGTTTGTGTCATTGAGATAACTCAAGCTCATAACTGAAAGACAAACAAAATAAATGGAAAACCTCACAGAAAAGTTACAAAACTCTCGCTTATCTTGGGTTAGGTCACTTGGGCTTTGTACGACCCGACCCTGATGAGCAAGTGTAGTTTTGATCAGTATCAGTTTTCTCAATAACTTTCTGATAGAGCTTATGAACTGCTCATAGATGTTTTAAACAGTTATGGGATGCAAAGAACTGCAAGAGATCAAGTGAATTGGAGGGATTGTGGGAGGAGGAGAGGTAGTGAGAAAATTTCCCTCCCTTGGCCTGCCTTAATTAACCTGTGCACCTTTGTTTTTGTGTGTGTTCTTTCATGTTGAAAAAGTTGTTGACCTGCAGTCTTACCTAATCTTATAAATAGAAATCAGTCCTTAATGATTTTTATTATATGGCTTTGGCTTGTGGCCGATATAACGCACGCTCTGATTGGCTAAGAGCGAGATCCGAGTGGTCATTATGCAGCCGTAATGCCCACGGGCTGATTACGGATTATGCAAATTAGGAAGAGCACGGCTCTGAAAATTCAAGTGCATTGAAACGATGAAAGCCGATTAAAAACAGTAAGAGAAAGTAAATTTAATTCCAAGTAGCTAACAGTTTAGAGATTTTTCCTTAATAAAATTTATATAGAAGTCGTTTTTGACCCACCAGCCGGTAACCTTGGCGGGCACTAGTGAAAAACCATCAAAGTTTGACGAGTCTTAAGTAAAGCTAAAATCGCTGAGTGGAAAACACCATCGGCAGATCTGCCATGCATCCTGAGCAGAACACCATGAAGAAACTTTTAAGTTATCATCTTAGTCACAATAATTACCGAAATATTGCACTCCGTCACAGTTCTCACCAAATAGATAGAATAGAAGAGTAAATCAGCTTCCAGGATCATCAGATGTAAACAATCAGGCGGTTTCTGTCGGTAGCCGTCTTTCTGATAACTGCAAGAAGTTTTAGAAGTTCACAAGGCTTGAAAAGTTCATCCATAAATCCCAGAATGGAGAAAGCGAAGATATGTTGTCGAAAGTGAATGCGAAGATCGAGTTATTCTGAGCAGTGCATTCTGAAGCATAGTAAGCATCAGTATTTTATTTCACCAAAAGACCGTTGGTTTGGACTATTTTGAAGCACTTTCTGTCCTTTTTATATGCGTTGATGTTTCACCCCAAAAGTCGGAAAAACTCGCCCATCAAGTTGTGACACCACGATATCAAAATACCTTTTTGAGGCTGTGACAATCACTTTTCCCGTAAACAAATGTGTGTTTTTGATGGAATGCGTAATATAGTGGTGAAGTTCACTGACTGTGTAGTTTTAGACGATGAATGAATCGGTGAACGCGCGCATCGCCGGATGTAAATTGACAACTTCCGCTCGAATATATTTTTTTTCTTTAATTCATGAGCCATATAATAAACAACTTAATAACCTCGACCGTTCGGTCGTTACGGGAAAATCTCAAACCTCAGCCTACCATATTGACCTCGCTATCGCTCGGTCAATACGGCAAGGCCTCAGTTTGAGATTTTCCCGTAACGACCTCACTCTTGGTTATTAAGTAGTTAATATAGCATATTTGTCCACATAATTTTAAGGTTGGAAAAATGGGTTTTACAAATACTGAATGTTGATTTATTGTTTGGTTTCAGTTTGAACCAGATGTTCAGGCCAGGTGGATGATCTTGAATGACAGGAGCAACTCAAAAACACAATGTTTGGTTGTCTCCTTGATGAACTACAGTGATTTCATCTGGCAACTCTGTGGAGAACCTTCTGGGCATATAAACCTCTTGAAATATTCAGTTTTTTTTACATGTTGTGTGATAATCTTGTTTTCTTGTTGACTGAGAATTTCTAGCATTAAGGGAACTTTTACACTGCAGTAATGTTGCTTCTGTTGCTTTTGTGTTTTGATGATTTATCATTGCCATGTGGTTTCATTTTTGTTGAAACTTTGCAGTCATCACTTAAGACCACATGTGTCCAGTGACTCTAGAATTAAGTCTGTTTCCCTTATCACCAATACATGTCTAATCAGTCTTTTGAATTGTGACTTAATGTTCATAAAGTTAACAACTTGGTAGTACTAATTTTCTTTTAATCGAACCTAGTCACATCATTGTTTTTGTATTCTATAGCATAATGTCAACATTCTCAGTCTACAAAATGTAGTTTGTAATGCATGATTTAAACAAAAAAAGGCAGTGGTTTCACTGTAGGTACCTTCATATTGCACCTCCTTTATTTTGTTATGATGCCTTTGCCAGGCAGTATCATGTTGTGAATTTATTTTGTATGTTATTAACTCTGACTTTCCAAAAGTTCCTTTAGTATTGATCACTTCAATTTATCCTGTGCTTTTTTTTGAGCATGAACTACAGTTTGACTGTACTATTTTGACTGTGATTGTTATTTTATGTCCTCTTTATTTTGATTTCTAGATGTTTAATAAACTGAGCCATTTGCCTAACATGTTATCTTGTAGTGTGTGTTGAAATCGTGTCGGCAATGAAAACATTTACTTAAGTTTTACATCTCATACATGCCAACATTTGAACCTTTTACTAAGAGTTTGAACTATTAACCCCACGTTTTGGAACAAGAAATTTATTAAGTGTCCCTGCTCCCTTCACTCATTCGTAGCCAACAATTTAGTGAGGGAAAAATGAGCTGCACTGTTTGCATGATACCTCCTCCCTTCCCACTTCTTCCTTAACAATCAAAGCAGAGTAACAGTATCAGGTGTCACCATGCACTGCAATTCCCCTGCCCCCCAAACCAGTCCAGCATTAATGAGCGTTTGAGAAAAAATTACCACAAATACTTGCACAACAACAGTTGATTGATTGTGTCATGTGAACAAATGGAGGGTTCAGTTGGTAATTTTGGCGTCAAATTTTATTTTGTCCTGGTCCCCTCCCGAAAAGCTGTTCTAACTGAAATCACGAGCAGAAGCTGGGAACAAAAAACTAGCGTTCACTCACAGGAACAAGATCGGAAGACACATGAACTTCTCATTGTGTGATACTTTTATAAGCGGAGAAACAGCCTTTCTCTGGTTGGAGGCAATATGCTGCCAACAGAGAGGATTGCCAAGCAGTTTGACTGTCCGATATGGAAAGTTTAATGCTGCAAAACTGCCTGAGAATCCTCAAAACAATCAATCAAAGTGTAATGGTATGGACCGTTTCCATAAAGAGATTGGTATGGTTTCGTGTTCGTTTTAGAGCTGGCTCTACATGAATTTGAACTGGCTGATCGTGGAGGTATCAGGCTGAAGGTACAAAATTCAGACGCAACAGATTACAAGAACGACATCAGGTCCTATTATGGAAACCAACACACACCTCCCCCGAGGTGGAGGAGGGGGCAGAGGGGAGGGGGTACTCTGTAAATCTTTAGGTAGGGGTGTGCCTCTGGGACACTGAAACCCTTACCCTATACTAGAGATCATGATCAGCTTGATTTTGCAACCCTCTGCTAGACTAGGCACCAAAAACCCCTACCCTATCCCAGACTATCTGTTTTCCATGCAGAAACTTTATCACCATCATAGTGCAACATACACTAACCAAACCAATAACTTACATAGTAGTCACTTCTGAGAAGAAACCTGCTCTAGACTTAATTACTTAAACACTGGCTACTTTTCCAGTAAATTATACCCTATTCTAGACCAAAACTGTCTGATTGTTATACCCATCCCAGACTAAACGGCCCGAAAACCACACCCTTCACAGCAGCACATGCCCATATACAGGTAATAAATGGGAGTATTTACCCTCAGAACCCCCGTGCAGGGGATTCCCATATAGAAAGGTCGGGGATGCTTGTCGAAAATTTAAATTAAACCCCAATAGGAGACCAATCTGGGCATGGCTCGAGCTTTATTTGACACCTAAGAGATACAACCTAAAATGGAATTGGCTCAGTTACCAGCCTCTGTTCAGGAAAGGAGCCCATGGAGGTAGACTGGTCGAGACAGTGCACCCTAAAACATACTTTGACAGCGAAAAATAGTGGCGTTTCATCGTAAACACCCTAAGTGAGACCAGAATCCTTGATTTATACCCCTAATAAGCAAGACGATGAGCTTGAGCATCCCAACCTTTTTATATGGGAGTCCCGCACACCAGAACCTACAACATAATAATGATATCTCACAGTATTGTCAACTTTATGGTTACAGGCAAGTTAATGTATATATTTGTTTAATTTTTGACAGGTTTTTCATCACAGCTAAGAGACGAATATTTCAAGACCTTAAGTTTTTAATTGGCCAAACTTCTACTTAAATCTGATGCAATAGGTGAGTGTGAGGGAATAAAATGACTGTTATACTGTTGATTTTCTAAGTTCAAAATTATGACTGATAGGTAGTATTAATGTTACCGATGATGGTCAGATGTAAAAATTTTGTTAAAGTACTAACTGGTATATATTGGATGCTCTGTAAAACCACTGGAAATGTTTGATTTCTAAATTACGTTTTGTACTGACCTGTTATTTGAGCTTACATATTTTTTAAAGAACACCTGTGGTATGTTGTGGTTTGTGTCCACTTGTAGTTTGCATTTCTATTTTTCTACCCATATCCAACAGAAACATGTTTTTTTTTTTTTGTAGTTTTTCATTGAAAACAAAATTACCAAAGAAGTAGTGACAGTTTATTCTTCCTTGGATCTGACCAGTGCAAAATATCAGGCTGAGCACATTAATAACATCCAGCAAAATGTGATATAAAGAATTTGATAAGCCATGTAACTTCTCAAATGTATTTTACTTTTCATTTCAGCATGAACCTAATGCCAAGTTTCAATAAGTGACTGCAGGTGACAGGGTCAGCTGAAAAAACGAAGCTGTTAGGTTGATACCTTGAAGAAACCAGCAGTTTACTATTTAACTTGACATTATGGGAAAAAAATGTTTTAAAACATGTACTTACATGTAGTTAATAAAATAATAAGGTGACGAGGTGGTAATCATGACTAAGGTATTGTGATAATATCCATGTCAGAAATCATTTTAAAAGTTCAGAAACAAGAAACTTGAATGAGTACTTTGTGGTTCTGGAGATAACAAATGTGACAGCCTAAGTAACCTAGGAATGCATTTCTTTGGTATGATCCAAACCAGGATAAATGATTGAAGATCACTCAGATCATGGTGTATCAAAGGAACTGGTGAATCAATTCTTGGCAAGTAATCCTCAGTTTGATGCACTGTGATCCAAGTGATCTTGGATCCTGGTCTGGATTTTGCCAGAGAAATGCATCCTAAGTGATCTTTTTATTTTTATACTCTGATGACCTGCTCAGTTTGTCAAAAACCTCAACTACCGATGAAAATTCCTCACCTGGGCAAGTACACTCAACAAACTTTCAAGACAATTGCACAACTTGACAATCATGTAGTGATTAATTGACAAACTATCTAGGGTGAAGTTGTGATTTTGTGATATCAAGGGGGAAAAGACAGCCTAAATTACTTTTAGCAGAATGTAGGAAAAACCTTATGGCAAATGAAAGTTTCAATAATTTCAATAATAATGTAACAGCAATCTTATATGTGAAATTAACTTTGTCAACAAAACTGTATTTCCTATTAAAATTTCCTGTCCTCTCTTAATGAACTCCTAATGAGTGAATTATGATGATACCCAGGGCTTGAAAAAAATTTGAATTTCATACAGCTCTTGGTACAAGTAGCCCTCAAATTTTGCTTGTCCTGGGCAATTCTCAGTTTGCTCTTTTAATGATTTAGTTGATAGACAGCTTGCCTAATCCCTTCCCCATTGGGCAAGTGAGAATGAAAACTTACTTGCCCAGGAGGAGAATCTATGACTGGAGGGTACTTTTGTCAAGCCCTGTACACTGATAGCCAGTTCGTGACATTTCGTGGGCTCAGGAGCAGCACAAAGAGGCAGGGGGCTTTGAATGGTTTGTCATCCATCTTTGCACTCTCTGTACCGCTTCCCACCAACCAAATGCCTAGAAAAGGCTATGATAATGATGTTGCCTTGAAATTTATTTCATCAATCAGTTTTTCAACTGTCATCAAAATAAGAAATCAAGGGAAAGACATTTTTATTTTGTCCAGGTTAAAACAGTTGAGTGGTGACAAGAAAATGTTAAATCAGGGAAACCGGTCAAATTTGCAGTGTTACTATTTGTAAACTAGACATGAATGGCTATGCAAAGTTTCCCAAGACCTGAGGATAGGGCAAAGAGAAAGTGGTTTGAAAGAGGAGAGAAGAGAGAGGCTCTGATGCCATGCCTATCCTCCACCCCAACTCCCCATGACTTCACTCTCAACAAGTTCCTTCTCGGCCCTTCCAGCTGCAGTCAGACCCTCCCAGCCTGAGCCTGTTCATAGCCTAATTCACTCCTAGATTCCTCTCCATTTCAACAGATCATTTTGTTGCTTCACTTTGATTAGAAAAAACGAACAAAAATTCCTTTAACTTGAAATACTGTTTTTTAACAGTTCCTTGCATCCTACAATCTCTGTCCTTACATTTCTTGATAGTGTACTGTACTCTAAAGCTGTCAGGCTTCAATGGTCTTGGCCAAATGTCCAAAAGACAAATGATACTGTCCTGTTCTTATGTGAATCCCTCATTCCCTGAGTAGTTTACAAGCCTTCTCCACAATTTCTATTGCCTTCACGCTGGTGCATGGAAACGAGTATGTTGCTACCAAGACACCATAAGGTAGACTACAGACCAAGATACCGGATCTGTTATGCCTCGTCATAGCATAAACACTAAAGATGAAAATGCAGAAAATTAATATAATCCTAGTAGAGATTAGCTGCTTAGCGAATTAAAGATAAGAAATGATACTACAAACTACAATTATCTATAAAGAAAGATTGGTAATAAAAATAATGTGCGAACTCTCTTTAGTGCTTGGCACCTAAAAAGGAGCCTACTGTAGTTCAATGTTTCATGTATTCTGGAACACATGACAACTTTTAAACAACTTGGAGCATGGTGTGCCCGAAGTGACTGAGACTCCAAGTACACAGGCCCTCATACATAAGGGACCAGAAGATGCTTGTATCTATTTTGTAAGTCTGCATTTAGGATGAAACTGCTTTCTTTTAAGATAATGCCAATCACCAAATTATTGAAGCATGACATTGTAACAGCCACTGTGTCCCTCCTCTTCTTTACCTCTGCCATACCTTTGTTTTAGATAAGCGGATTTAATGTATGCAAGAGACCAGTAGGGCTAGAACTTGGCTAGGGCTATGTGATGCTTAAAATATGCTTACATGTTCATGTACCTGCAAAAGTTCTTGCTGTAAATAATGTACTTAATTTCCTGATCATCTTTGGTAGTCTTCAGAACAAATCCCTTTTGGCATAGTGCAGATTCTGTGGAAATTGAAGACAGACAAACAAATTTTCAGTGGAGAAGTTAGCTAAAGTTACAACACTTATCTGTTAAATTTTTTACAAGATCCTAGATCGTTTTCTTCTCGCTCTTAATCTCTGTGGCGTAAAGCTCCTTACTTGTCTTCAAATCCTTTGCAGAGTGAAGATGATGCAGGCTATTCTTTTTGACAATTTAATTAACTGTGAGGAAAGGTTGTTGACAGCAAGAAATGGGATACAGAACTTGGGTTTCCATCATAGGATGTTTCACATTATAAAAAACTTACAGAATTTATGGTCTCTTTGAGAAGAAACAAAATACCACACAGAAAATTTTAAATATTTATAAATTAACAAATTAATGAAATACTTTATAAATTATAAACATTTGTCAGGTATGGTTACCTTGCTCTTCAGAAGTCGTATTAAAGATAACAAGAAACTGGGAGTAGAATTTCTGTAAAAAGAAATAAACCGCATGTACTCTGAACAATAAATTATATACAAAATACAAGATTCTTTTATACAGCTTATTAACTGCTCTGTCAAGGAAAAGTGAAAGAAAGTCCCTGACATAGATTTGCCAAATTTGTTATTGTTACCTTTATTAAACCCCATTACAGATTGACCGTATTAATTTTTTTTCGAAGAGCACTCCACCCAACTCCCCCCCTTCCTTGAACATGAGTTGATCCCAGGCACTAGCTCTCAACTAAACCCAGACAAAACACCCATTGCCTTTAATGGGCCATTCCGTTTTTTTTTTATCTCTCCCCCCCCCCCTTTTGAAAGTCTAAGAAATCTGAGGGGAAGGGGGGAGTCTTTAATGGCCATTTCTGAGTACAGATATTAAATGGAATAGCCCAATTCTAGTCAAGTAATGAGTCTCAATTATCGAATGAAAATTCACAACTTCCACTCAAAAGGATAATATTTCAGATATTTTGTAATCATGTACCAGTACACATACATAAGGTCATTAATTAGCTCTTAATAACTGAGCAGGAGGTCTGCATGGGAGAATCGTGACCGAGGTCTTGAGTACAGACCGAACGTAGTGAGGTCTGGACACACAACCGAGGTCAAGATTCTTCCATACAGACCAACTGAGCTCGGTTAATAAGATGTTTATTATATGGCAAACAAGAACAGTTTAAGTTCTTTAAGGTAACTGGTTTGTACCAGCTGTCATTTTGCTTGCGAACGGCAATGAGCTGAGCTTAATTCTGCCAAAGTTTGCTCATCCTCTTTACTTTTTTTCTCATCAGACTTTTTAGCACTTCCATAAATAAGTATTGTTAGAAGAAAATAGACAATAATTTTGTATTTCAGTTTGTAACTTTTTCACTGCTAAACATTATCGGTCTAGGTGCTGTTCTAGATGGGAAAATCTAGACTGCTTTCAATATCGATTTCAGCCAATCATATTCATGAATTGGGTAGTTCCCAGTACTTGTGAGACAGAGCCATATAATAAAAGGCAGTTAAAAAGCTGATGTGGACCTACAAACTAAAGTATAACTACAAATTTTCGATGAGAAAAGAAAGGAAAAGAAAAAGAAACTTAAGAAACTCAGGAATCGTTTTACAATGATAACAGAACAATATAATACACAGTAAAATCATTTACAATTTGATTGGGTGAATTAGCCATGGTGTAATACAATATAAACGTTCTAATATAATTATATAATAAGCTTTGAATTCGCTTATCATGTTTGAACTTATGATAAAATTAGCTTAACTTAATTACCTGATGAAGATCCTTAAGGTTGCCGCATGAGTAGATTGAGTTCCCCCGTTTAGTCAAGACGATCAGACCATCAAGAATGTGTCCCACCAGCAAGTGAGCTAGACGTTGTAAGTGAACTGACTTATTAACAAAATTACTACAAGACAGAAACTACAAGAACTCGCAATTGGCAAAATACGCTTATCTAAACGCTTGGTTTTCACATCATTGACGAGATATTTCGAGTTAAATTACATAAAGCAAAACAATGAAGTTTAAACGAATACCTTCTACAAATTCTTTCCAGTTTTCTTGTGGTTGCATCTGTGAACTTCTCATCAACAGCCCGAGTTGACTTTCAGACAGGCGTTCCAACCTTCTTGGTACCAGTCTCCCACTGAGTACTTCGACGCTCCACGGCCGATGGTCTGGGGACTTTTTGGGGGATTCGAAAGGGTCGACCCAAACGTCCTTATTTATGCAGATGAACCCTCCGGAGGGTTAATGTTCTCGGCTGTTGGACTCTTATATGGTTCTTGTATATGCAATTTGTTTTTTGGCTTGTGTGTGTGGGGCCAGGTAGGGGGGCGGGGGGGCGGGGTGGGGGTGGCGGAGAAGGTAATCGATTGAAACTTCTTATAGACCTTGATTACAGACAATTCTCTGTTAGGAATGTAAAAAGGCGTCCAGGGTGAGGTATAGCACTTACTATAATGGCCGATATGGGGAGGCTCTGCCCGAAAGGGGTACCTTTTTGTGTGGAATACCTGTCATCGCCTAATGTCCGTTAATGCAAATGAGGTATCCCACACGTACCCTTTGAGTACCTATTTTTATAATTCACAAGTTGAAGTATATGAAAGGGTAGGGAAATCTGTCTCTTTAACTAGAATATTTCAAACAGACTCACTTTAAGCTGTATGAAAATGACAAGAAGATTTCCCTTATAATACGGGCCGGTTAAGAAAGGGGTACCTTGTCTCAATTAAAGCTATACGAAAGGGATCCCTTTTCTGTCAATTAAAATGGTATACAAGAGTGTGGGCTTGGACTTCGAGCCTCCCCATATAAAAGTGTGTAGAGTAGCCCCTACCCCCTGCCCCCCACCCTGGGATAAAGGTCTTTTAAATCTGTACGACAGGAAAACTTTCTAAGATGAATATGGCAGTTCAACTGAGACGAACATGATGATGTTCTCAGAACTAATCACTCTTAGGGAAGACTTGTGTTTCTCTATATTATACTCCATGGATAGAAGCACTCTCCTAAAATAGCTGTTTGCCTTACCAGCTTAATCATTTTCTGATCTCATGGCAGGACTTAATTAACAAATATTTTCAACTTTCGAGTTACAGATGTACAGATGACATCAAAATGTGCTATCTCAAAAGTGGCCTCGATTGAATAATACAGATATTCCACATTACTATTAGACATCACCATATCCACCCCATAGAGAATGTGGGTACAGCTCATTGCAAGGGGCTGGCCATAGAGCAGATAGATATCTCGATTTATCCTTCTCAAACCTTTATTATACCATATAACTTTATCAAAAGAAGTGATAAATATAACATCATCATCATCTACAGGCTGTTTATCATAAGGAGCTCTTCTTACCCACTTCAACTAATTAATAATTCAATCGTGCAGTGTTTTTTAATTAGCATAGATTTGTTACGATTATTTTATTTCTTAGTTTTCTCCTTAGTGTTAGTTTCAATTGAGAAGATATATCAAGCACTCAAGACCGTGTTTGACCAAATTGCCCAACACTTCAAGGTGTTTTGTTTTTGATATATTACCAGTGCAATTAAGGATTTACAATACAAATGATATTTAAAACTTCTCACAAAATTGCACAGGGAAGTATAATAATTTTAATTTTCAAATATGTTTTCTTCAGCTTCCAAGTTGTCTGAGGTAAACATGCATCACCCCAAATTGAAACTGAAAGTTCAAACTACAGAACAGCCCAAACACCATTGAGTTTAATTTTCCAAATTCTGAAGGCTAGCTACAAGTAAACTTTGAAAAAACAGTTCCTACAGTGTAAATTTACTCACTCCTCTTCTAAACTTCTGATTGGCTAATATCTGCGTTAGTATTTAAACCCCTGCCAAAAGCAGTACAAAAATGGTTTCTATGGAAACACAGCAAAAGACCCGACAGATCTTTGTTACAAAGTAAAAATCTGTGCACAAATGTATACCCTGTCAGAATCTCATAAGGGGTTTGAAATATGGAACAAATATCCATTGATTCAGGCTACAAGCCACCATATTGGGACACACGCACATCACTCTTGGCCAATAAATGTGACTTGTCAGCAACACATAAGCGTGATGCACAATACTGTTTTGGGCAGTGCTTTTCTTTCTTTCAATATTCCACATTTCAATACTGTTATGAGCTTCCAGTTATATACCATACAATAATAAATTATACTAAGTTAGTTAAAATGACAAGTAAAAGACAATTCCAACATCAAGAATTTTGAATGACAAATTAAGAACATCAAAAATCAGTAAACGTTATTGAAAGGTATGTAAATTTAACTTTAAACAATAAATAGTTTAAGCAAAAATCAAGTTTTGGGTTATTTTGGCTAATTTGTGTCATGCAAGCAATTACGTTCATATCAACTAACAACACAGAATAACAAGGATGCCTAAGCAATTTGTGCCTCACACTCTCCCCCGTAAATGCAATGCAAGTCCATTGCAGGTAAGGCACTGTGAAAGCGACATTCCAAACATTCCAAACGCTAGAGGCTCCCAGATATCTGGGTATCAACCTTTCAGACGCTGTTCTAAATTCAATAGAACCACTCTTAATGTTAGTGAAAAAGCAATGTCTCAAAGTTAGACACAACTACTGTACAAGTTCAATAACTACACAAACAAACAGTCCCAAGTTCCAATTTACATGCCTTCTATCTAAATATGACCAGCATTTTCATAGGCAGTATAAGAACACGAAACACATCACCTACGGTGGCTTCAAAGGGACATCAATAAATCAAACATAATTTTCTGCAAGTTTGACTTTGACTTCGACTTTGAGTTGGAGTTGGAGCTCGAGTTGGAGTTGGAGTTGGAGTTTGAGTTTGAGTTGGAGTTCAAGTACAAGTTCGAGTTCAAGTTCGAGTTCGGGTACAGATTTGTACTGTTGAAAACAAGAGATTATGACAGGCCTACACGGTGGTATCTACAATGGGAGACAAAAGTGTTGAGACACTTGGCAGTAAAATTCGATTTTTGAGTGTCTTGGACACATTTCCCCCCCCCCCCTTCCCCCCCAAACAATGTTGATTTTTTTCCATTTCTTGAACTGCACAGACAACAGCACCTACACAACATTGAATTGGGGGACTGGGGCTATCAGAGAATCAATGCTAGATGCAAATAAAATGGAACAAGTGCTTAAATATCGAAAAGCGTTGTTTCCTAGAAGTGTCTCAACTACTTTTGTCACCCATTGTAGTTTGATTTAACATGGAATGGACGCGGTTCTTTGTTTTGACCATGAAATATGTATTGAAGGTGCATTCTTCTTGCAAACTGTTCAAAATCTTGCATGAGTTGATGCCTGATTTTTGCCTTGTTTGTCACGGGTGTTGGGATAAATTTAAGACCCTTTGATATCACGCTGACTTGGTTGTCAGTAAGTTGGTGGCTTGAAAAATTTTTTAGAAATTTTTCATTAGTCTCCCTTTCTGTGGTTAGATGCCTGTTTGTGGTGTTTTTTTGGCACATTCTACGCCTTTGGTTTTTCGATAGGCAATGGCTCTTAAAATTGTTTGTGTTGGTTGCTGATGGTTCAGAGATGTTGTACTTTCCACATGTTTATTTGTGTTAATTACATGTGTTGACACAATATTTGTGAGGTCTATGATCCTTTTCTCCAATTTGGCTAGTTCTACATCGTCATTGTTTACAATGTTTGACCCCGATTGCGACTCAAAATGACTCTGCCTATTTACATCAGTACGTCTTTGAGACGAAAGTGTAGACCTAGTCTTAAGTTTGTTTCTAAGGCTGTCAAGCCTTCGTTTATGGAAGCGTGTGAGGGCGTTAACAAGTGCCTGTTTGGCAGTTTGCTTAATGTCCTTATTTCCTTTTGGAAAGCACTATCAGGTGCGATATTGGCCTGAGCGGAGTACTGCAATGATTTCGGACATGTCCAATTTTTCAAATGTCTTTCCAGTTTAACGATAGAATTTTCTATTTTGACAATTTTGCCTCCATTGATTGATGGTCCATATATTTTCATTTTGTCCCTCTTTTTTTCTGGCTGCTTCTGCTCTGGCGGGTTGTTCTCATTGGTGTCACGAGCTGGTGGTCTGGGTTGTGATGGTGGAGGTGAATCTTCATGAAGCATCATTTGGTTTCTCCTTCATGTGTTCTTCGGTGTCTGCTGGAGGACAGTAAGAAGGTGTTTTTGGGGTTGTTTAATCGACATCCTTGTCACCAGATGTACTTGGCCCGAGATATAGCAATAACTCGTTGTCTGACATCATAGTTGTTTCAGCAGGACCGCTCAGTTTCGATTCTTCACGTATCTCTTAAGCTGCTGTTTGAGGCATGACAACTTTAAGTTCAGTGTTACTCAGGGAATAGTGGAGAAGTTTGAAAAATGTGAATATTGAAAAACATGAAGATTGTGGGAACGAACTCCAACTCAACTAGCATTCCAACTCCAACTCAAACTCCAACTCCAACTTCAACTCCAACTCCAACTCAAAGTCAAGCTCAAAGTCAAGCTCAAAGTCAAGCTCAAACTCAAACTTGCAGAAAATTATGTTTGATTTATTGATGTCCCTTTGAAGCCACTGTACGTGACAAAATATTTACCATACACTATTTCACAAATAAATTATTTTTTAACCCAGTTGTAACATATAAATTTATGTGAATAATTGCAGTAAAGCTGTACACTATTTGTTGTATTTGTATAGAGAATCAGATGATTTCCAGTACAATTTGGAATAAATAACCACAAGTAAATTTTTCCAAGGCTAATACACTCATTAATTAAAGCAATTAATTTAGTTAATATTTGTAGTTTCTAAAAAAAATTATTCCAAATTGCATGAGAATAATCATGCGATGACTTAATAATAATACACTTGAAAAAGAGCCTATGAAGCCTTTGGCTGTACATGAACTGATCACTAAGGCAGCGTGCAGTGCCTATCATTGGAAATTTCCAAAAAAAACCTTCTGAAAATGTTTGAGAGTCTTCAGCAATCTTCAGGCGATCTTTGGCAATCTTAAGATGATCTTCAGAGCTGTTCAGAAATCTTTGGAAGGGTTTGGCTCATCTTCCCAGGTGTTCAAAAATGTTCAGATGATATTTGTAATTTTTCGAAGGCTTTGGGTGATCTTTGGGAGAGTTTGGAAGTCATGTAATTATCTCTTCAGCTACATATAGCTTTGGAAGACCTAAAGTACAAATTTTGACTACCTTTAACCCTTTGAAGGACGCATATACATGTCACGTGTTTATACGTATAACAGCTCATTCAGCAAAACTTAGGCCCATTTAGCATCATGGCAGCCAAAAAAACCGATTTAATGGTTAAAAATGGCATTTATTGGTGAAAATTTGGTAGTCAAAGGGTTAAAGAAAAGCACAATTTTTCTAAAAACTTTCTTTTTTCTCCATAATTTTGTCCAATTGACCTATCTTAGTCTCTAGCGAACAAAATTTTCAGCAAAACTTAGGCCCATTTAGCGTCATGGCAGCCAAAAAACTGATTTAGCTATAATATTAAAAACTGCATTTTTGGTGAAAATTTGGTAGTCAAAGGGTTAAACTACTGGAGATGATCATTTGCCATTTTTAAGTGTCTTTGTATTAATCTTGTTATTTGCACACAGATTACAACTTTGCATTCATAGCCAATCAGGATGAAATAATTTTTTTCAAGTGTATTATCAACTAAGTTATTCGTCGGTTGAGAATATGAGTTTGACAAAGCCATCTTCACCTTCCAAGGGCTGGGCACAGAATGGACAAATGGCCTGAAAAGCGTCACATCCATGGGGGATGGGTACCTGCTGCCAAAACCTACATGACCAGGAAAACTATATTCAATAACAGGTCTCCTCACCGGGCAACAGGTGCTTACCATTTATCAGAATAAACTGGTTGGGATGATGACTGAATAATATCAAGGGTTTTTCCAAAATCAGCAATCCAACCGAGCAAGATGGCACTTAAAATACTATTTGATTTCCTGTTATTGCTAATTTTGGCTGACAGGAGACTGAAATTAGAAAATGTAGCAAATGGTAAGGAAATTTTAGCATTCCGTTCTATATGGAAAAAGAGGACTACTTCTGGAGGAAATCTACAATTTCTGAATGGATTTTCCGTAATTTCCATTTGACTTTCAACTGAAATTTCTGGGTTTTTCTGGCTAAATGGTAAGCACCCAACATTTTTAGCTAGCTTTTTTATTTTTGTTAGCGGTTTGCCAGCTTCATACAAAGCCCAAATCTACCCTGTTCACAACACTTCTGAAATTGGACTCAAAATACTCTGTAGGACCTCTTGTTACTAACTCTGGGCAAATATTCCAAACTGGATATCAACAAATCAGAGATCTGTAGACTGAGCTACAAACTGGGGGGAAGATTGTTTGAATTCGTACCTTACTGTCTCTTCAGAACAAACATGTCCACATGGTACAAAAGCATGTGTTGCTGCGGGTTTGCCTTGGTAGAATGCTGGCTCTCTTCCAAGGCTTAATGGAACATAACTGCTGGCCTGATTTTAACAACAATCAATATTAAGATGGATTCCGCACAAAGTTCGAGCAATAAGTGCAAAATGTTTTACTAAAAATCTCCTCACAACACTGTAACTTTCTGAATACCATTTAAAACATCCCACAGAGTGTAATTCATTTCTCTAGGTGACTTCCTGATTAAATCCCCAAGCATTCTCAAGAAAGTTGATGTCAAACCTCGTAAGAATGCTTAATGCACATGTTATTGTGTTTTCAACTAATGCAAAATGTCTGTTGTAATTGAAATGTGGATAACTTCAAGTTCAATTTTCTCTCACTGGGTCAGCTTGAGTCTCCATAAGTTCTCCTTACCTTTATTCAAAATGTTGCCATGCTATGAGATTTTTTGATAACTTAGTTTTTGCCATTATTGCTCAAATGTTCTGTGGAAATCATCTTAAGTAACACTGAAGTAAATAGGGCACTAGCTGTGATACAGTTTTGCTACTTAGTGGCATCCATCACATCACAGTTATTATTATCTCAGCTACTGTAACCATGTGGTTATTTCCAACCTCTTTGTGAAATTCTGTTTGCCGGAGCCAAGAAAGCCGGTGGCTATCAACTAAGGAGTTCTATTGATGAAACTAGAATTGCAGTCACATATGTAACTGTGTGTGTAAAACAAATGCAAATGAGGTTGTTCCTCATTGATATGATATGATATGAAACATTAGTATGAAAGTCTATAAGCAGCATCTGGACTGGAGATGCCAAGTGGTTCATCCATGCTGGTGTTAATCTATGGCTTGATTCTCCAGCATGGAGATACATGGTTTATTGCTAAACCCTCCTAGATGGGATGCTGGTGCACTACAGGTACCCTGCCCAACCCCTGGCATTTTGTCTGAGGCTGCCCTAACAATTTCACAGCTTTCATTTATCTTTCTTTATTAAGAGAGGTACTGTGAGAGTGAGGTGCAAGAACACAACACAATGACTCTGGCCAGGGTTTGAACCCATGTCCCTTGATCTGGAGCACAATGGACACCCTACAGGTAGACCATGAGGTGACCACACCTCCAAAAGTTCTTCTTTGGAGGATTCTGGTTATTGAAAAAGACGATAGCTCTCCTACATACCTGTAAACAGACTGGACATGTCCTTTTATCAGCAGCATTCCTCTCGGGTGAATTCCATGTGTGAAGACCATGCACATGGCCGCACTTGAGATATACATACGGCTGAGCACTGGCCACACTGCTGCCAGGCTGCTACAAATAAAAATAAAACATGGCTAGGAAAAAATATTGAACAATAAATTCTGGTATAATAGGGATGCTGTACAGATATTCAAGATCACCATAAGTTTCCAATCAAGCACCAATTGAAGAAGCTAGTCATAAAAGGGGATAAGTGACAATTTTGGTCGCTTTTCTTTTTTTTTTTGCTCCAATTAACTGAATTTTTGCATGCGGTCTTCACTGTAATAGAAAAACGTGGTCCTGTATTTTTGCTGCTGGTTTTTGCTTCACTTTATAAAGACGCCACTAGGAAAACCGAGTGGTTTTTTGCATATGCAATATCCTGAAAATGAGGCAAAGTTTAGTAGAAAAACTACGGGACATTGCTAAACATACCTAAACAAAACTGCATGGGAAATTTGGAGCATTTTCGACAAAGTTCACTTTTGAGAAAAATACCCAACGCCCTTTTTCAGCCAAGCCCTTCAGATAAACGAAGCCAGGGCCTTTGTTCTGATAAGCAGAGCCGATCCTCTGTTATATTAAACCAAAGCGAGCCTTTGTTATTAGTCAAAGTCTCACCTCAGTTTATTATAACAAAGGATCAGCTCAGTTTATTATAACAAAGCTCGGTTTCGTTTATGTGGAGGGCTCAGTGGAAAATGGGCATTAGGTATTTTGCTCAAAAGTGAACTTTGTCAAAAAAGCTTCAAATTTTGCATGCATTATTTTTTAGGTGCATTAAACAATGTTTTGTATGTGTTTTTGCTGAGGTTTGCATCGTTTCTGAGACATTACGTATGCAAAAAACTTATATTTGTTGCCACATCAGTGCGCGACCGCAAAGATGTTCATTTCACTTAAAATACAGCAAAATGTTGATTTTTCTTGCAACATGTTACCTTAAAAATATATTAATTTCAGCTCAAAAACAGTTAAAAGGTTGATTTGACATTAATGCGTGACAGCAAGGATGTTGATTTCACTTAGAAACCAGCAAAATGTCAATTTCACGCAGCGCATAAGCTCAATGACGTTGATTTCAGGTCTAAATAGGTTAAAATGTTGATCTGATGCAAACGCGTGACCGCAAGGATGTTAATTTCACTTAGAAAACAGCAAAATTGTAATTTCACGCAACACATGAACTCAATGATGTTGATTTCAGGTCTAAATAGGTTCAAATGTTGATTTGACGTTAACGCATGACGGCAAGGATGTTGGTTTCACTTAGAAAACAGCAAAATGGCAGGAGGCCATGATGGGCTCCTGAAAATGGTAATTTCACGCAACGTATAAGCTCAAATATGTTAATTTCAGGTCCAAAAAGGTGTAAATAAAAATAAAACAAAACAAATAAAAGCATTTCAATAAGCACTTTTCCAAATACGGCAACATCTTAAATGGCTAAAAATCATGAGATAAATACATAGTTTTCGACAAACGCGATCGTAGCTTTATGTCACACACCGCCATAACTTCGAAGTGCAAAATGCACTGGTACTTCTTATGCCTGGTGAGGATAACAACTTTGGTGGCTGTTTAGTTTTGGATTTAAGAATTTGATGACTTTTTTCATGTGAAAACGCTCTATAAATAGGGCTGACAGATTAACAGATTAACCCTTCTACGCAACGTACGGGTCTCCATACATCTACATGTCCGCTGATCCCAGAAGTTCAAAACACTACAAATCATACTGATTTGAAATAAAATCAACGCAAACTGGATCACAGATCTGTTACAATCGATTGCTACTTGCTGGCCATTATTATGTTTAAATCTAGTTACCAGTTCGAGAAACGTCTGCAGAACGTAATCGCAATGCATGCCGGGAAGGATCTTTACACCTCATGCACGGGAAAACATGGTGGTTGATACAAGACAAATTTTATAAGTCTAAAACCAGTTCTTGCTTTCCAATTTTTGACGCTAGCAACACTTGGCAAATGGGCCACAACTCACCAGAGGGTATTTTTCTTGGGCAAGAACTGCTCTTGAACTTTGCTACCTAGCTCGATCTGACTTCGAACACCGATAACACGATTACGGTATATCAGCTGCCTTCGAAGTTTCAGAACACATTTTGATTCTTTAAAACGTGCTGATGACTTACGGGTTTATCAAGGCTTTATGATGCCTCTCAACCACCAGGCAGGCATACAAGGTACTTTAAAACAATGCTTAAGGGCCCATTAACCAATTCATGCACGCGCTCACGTGCGATGCTAAGGAGGTGAAATTTCACTTCCGGTTACTTACGTCAGCCTGAGCACGGAAAATAATAACAACTCAAAAGATTGCATATTCGCTTACATTTTAGATGTTTTTTTTTGTGTTTCACAAAATGCAAAGTAAAAAAAGTACATGTAAAGACAAAATAAGAGAAAGACAGAAAAACAAGAGCAATAGAAAGAGAAAAACTTCCTCCGTGTGGCTTTGTTTGATCTACCGAAGTGCGCTGGTAGTGTAAATTGTGCACACGCTGATAGGGTAACTTCCAATAGATATCGGGCGCACTTCCGGCTTCTTTAAATGCTAAAGGAAACACGGTTTTTCATTAAATCAAGCCTTTTTTCATGAATTTCGATTAAAGCCAACTTTGGAAACATAGCTATGCATTCCTTTTTCAAAATCATGCTTTTTTCAGAAAATTACGAATTTTTCAATATTTTGAAATGCTCTCAAAATCTCTCAAAAAGTTTTTTGCATAAGTTTTAACTCGAAAACAAAGCAAAAACCAGCAACAAAAATACAGAACCACGTTTTTCTATTACATTGAAGACCACATGCAAAAATTCAGCTAATCTGGAGCAAAAAAAAAAGAAAAGCAACCAAAATCGTCACTTATCCCCTTTAATGACTAGCTTCTTGAATTGAGCAAACCATAAACAGATGTAATAAAATTTGCATATTCCCAATGACTGCAGTGTTGGAAACTAAATTTTAACAGCACTGGCCATTCGGGCAAGTGACTCTCAAAATCTACTTGCTCAGTGTTATTTTCAGAAAGATGCGTTCCCCTCCCCCTCCCCCCCCGCCCCTTCCACCACCCAAGCTTGCCATTTCGTTTTGAGCTTTCTTGTTCTGGTCCATTATAGGATCACAGACTGATTTTACTGTCTTATCTTTGTTTCTATCATCAACTTTTGACACTCCTTGGAAATATTTCCACATTTCCATAGTGTTAACTGAAAAACAGCTAAACAAACAGCTGGCACTTCCAAATTCACATATTTCCCAAGAATCAAGAAATTGGAGTGCACAACTTGTCAGTATGTGGAAGACTTACGTTTTTCCCTTCAATGAAAAATTATACTAAAAGACCTTAAGGAAAACTACAATGGAGAAACTTTAATTTTAAAAACAGCTTCTATCAATGAATCTTGGTGAGATTTATTTCTTAGCAAATAAACATCCTTATTCCTCTTGTGCACCATCTTCAATTCTCATGTACTAATAACTGCCGGCTCACCTAGAGACCAGCAGTATCACTTCATACACGTGCAACAGTTATGTAAATTATCACTGCGAGGAAGCCATAATGTATTTTGTCTATTTATGAAACACTGAGTTTTGTTCTATTGGCAAATTAGTTGAGCATCTCGAAAGATAGAAAAGGTAAAAAAAAAGCACTGGTAAGTTTTTGTTTAGAGATAGCTTATTTCCAACACTGGACTGTTACTAATAAAACATTTTCATTTGGCCGAGTACATCTGATTGTAAAACTGAACATTTGCAGCTTGTTTTGTTACAGTTCATCCTGGTTTCATGAAATACAGTATTGAATAGAAGAGTCTTTCAAGTTTACCAGATGCTTAAGCCAACAATGTGCGGCAGTGCTCCTTTAGTATAGCATTTCAATGAATGCTGATTGGTTTCATTATCAGTTTTAGTCTCTTTAGTTCTCTTGTTGCCTTCAGTTGTATTTAGTTGTACCTAGTTGTATATTAATAATTCATGTAAACATGACCCGCCTAGATTAGCTCAGCTATCTGCGGGCATGCTATAATTGTAATTTTAATTTGAAAACAAAAATAAAAATGTATGTAAATGTATGTTTCACAAGTTTCCACTATACAAGACAACAACCTTAGCAGTAATCTTACCTCTAACTGACTGGGGAATCTCAATGTTGTTAGACCAACAGGACATTGTGGTCTAGATGCATTCAGTCCCTCCCTCATTTTGTCAATGGTTTCCAAAGTCTGCGAATCAGGACAAATGTGGCTGTCAATCATTCAAAACCTTATTTCAAGCTATCTAAGAAGTCCCATATTAGTAATGCTAAGTAATTATTGTGTGCTGTTATTGTTTCCTTTAAGTCCACAAATTATCATTAATTTTATGGTACAGAGCACAGATTTAACAATTCAATTTTTCATCATACGTCTTATTAACAAACTACAAGGACCAAACCGGAAGAATAGCAGGCCTAGGTCATACAGAAAAGACTGAGGGTTGATATTCTCCCAATATGAGCCCATGTAAGCTTGGTTGTTACAAAGTTTAAATGGGGTCCAGCTAGAGGTGACAATTCCTGGTGCTGACCAAAAGGATTACAGCCTCTGGGGATGACCATGTGCTGGACAGTAAGTAAGATAAACTGGGACATCCAAAATGAAGCAACTTGCACCGTACCAGTAAAACCTGAATTTCCCTTCTTTGGATGTCCCTCTGCATGACTGATTTTATACCATGTGACCTGGCCTAATTACAGCATATGAAGTGAGCTCAAGTACAGTCTAAAAGAAGTAGAATGAAAGAGAAAAAGAAAACATACTGCCATTTCCTTCAGTGCTTCAGCAGATCGCCAGAGCAGAACAGCTCCACAAAGATCAATCAATGATCCATCAAGCAGAACATTTGACTCATCCTCCACCTAACAAAAAACAAACAAAACAAGAACAAAACATTATCTCTTGAAAATACTGTCTAGATGTTTTGTTCCTTTTGGCTTCACAATCATCTATTGTAAAGTTAAGTATAGCAAGAGGGGCTCGTCAGGCTGCGAAAGTTACTCTGGCTCAACAATGCAAGCTATACAAAACTTGTGAACAACGGTAAACTTACAGCAAGAAAGAAACAAAAACTCTTGTTACTTACAGTCTTCCCTCTCTCAGTAGTCGACCTTGTTTTGCGAAGTCCATATACATTACCACAAACTGATATTTCCCGCCATATTGTTGGCTGACAAGATGGGCCACCCTTGGGATTCATTAGAAGAACTCCATTTGTTGTTAAACCATCCATCATGTTTTCTTCATTTTGCCACTTTGGCGCTTTTTCCTGTTGAGGTCAAAATTTCAAGAACACTTTCTAACTCAAATCTGGACTAGGAATAACTTAAAATTTTCATGTTCATGAGCTAAGCTTAAAGAGCACACAAACCAAAAGACCCACACTGCTAGAGCTTACCTTATCTACAAGAGCTTATCTAGTTTATCAGTAAGAAATCTTATCATGATCACTTACCCCTAAAAATATATTACTAGATTTGTCAAACCCAGCAGCAAACACTCTGGCAGTGTGAGGTGGACTTCTATCAACAACAATCCTACAGGAGTATCTGGAAATGGTGCTTTTTTGTGTCTCTTGATTGACTTCAGCACGTTTGTTTCCAGGGACTGTGTCCATTACAATGAAGTCTATTTTAGAATCAGCTGAACGGCCGATCTGCCAAGAGCAAGAAGCAAACAAATTATACTTCCTGAAACTTGCCCACTGATTGTAAGGTTCTAGTATCAAGTCGAATTATCCAGGACAGTCAGATTTTAACCTTAATAAACTGGCATGTGATGTAATCCTGATTCCCATTAAGTGTTGTAGCAGTGACATTCAAATTGGATGGAAGGTCTTTCAAGGAATATTGCCTGCATCATTTTAAAGATCTGCACCTTGTGTGGGTAGAGAAATGTGTGCAGTCGTTTTAGATGCGAGTCCTGGTTTTGTGCCTTAGCCAAGAGGACCCAAGAGGATCTAGGTGTAATGAATCGCGGCCATCCTCAAGTAAAACACTTGCAAGGGAGACATCTGAAACAGTGGGCCTCTTATGCTGTCTTATAGTTGTCCATGCAAAAATTTACTCAAAATCATGCATAATTATGTAAATATTTCAAATTCAACCAATCATTTCAGGTAGTGATGTCATCAGAAGGCATCATCATTTCAGACATCCCTCATCGAAGTGTATCAGCTGAAATTCAGGCTATGAAAACTTTAAAAAATGGCTAAACATCACAACATGTATGAAGTTTCATAGTTTCATACCTGAAACATATCAGTTGTAGGGTCTCTACTGTATTCAACAACAACTGCATTGCCGCGGGATAATGTGTATGATACACTGTGGGCCTCTGAATTAACAATCTGTTTGATTAACCACTCATTAGCATAATGTTCTTTGTGAAAATAAAACTTGTATTTACCTGCAATGGAGCTTGTCGCAAATGCTACAACTATGAAATAAACCCTTTTGCTGATGTTGTTCTCTTATGTAATTGCAATTGAGTGAACAAACGAATGAACAAACAAACAAAGAAACAAACAGATGGACCAAAAAACAAAATAACTCCAAAGATGAACCATCAATTATTATTCAAAATTAATTTTACTTACAGCACTCCCACAAGATTGGCTGTTACTTAGCTAAGTCACCGAATAAAACAAAATTCCTAAAAAATTGGCAACCCTGTGGCACCCCTCAGGATATAAACATGCATTGATATTTCAAATGCGGTTCCAGAAAATACCCACAACTCTCCCCATGGGAGTCCCACAAACTCGGGGAGGCAGGCTAGTTTGAGGAACAGAAATTTCCAGTGGCAAGGAGAACAAGGAGGGGAAGGGACAAATGTAAAGAATACTTTCCAGAGTAAGAAGATGAAAGTTAACTTCAGTTTTTTGTTTTCAAGATGGAGTCCCTTAAAGGTGTTGATTCCAGTGTTTCCATTACTGACAAAAGTTCTACATGTTGCCTTCACCTGCTGACGAGTTTAGGTGTTTAGGTGTGGCTATTTGTAGCATGTTAGTTTGCTGCAATTGGTGCATTTTAGACTCATTACTATTCCTGAACACAGTGAATAACTTTGCTGCTCTTGAACAGATCAGGGAATAAAATGAGAGAGCCACGTTCAACGAGAGCCATCAGGGTCAGTAACACAAGGTATTACAAAAAAAGGGAAAAATCTTAATATTCAAGGGAACTACATTGTACGGACAACCAAACTCCAGGTCAAAGGACCTTTATTTGATTGTAACTGTGCTTAAAGTTGTTACAGCACTGTAAGTAAATAGTAGAGATAACTGTGACACAGTTATCATTTTGGGCATATTCTTTTTGCCTGTAAAACTTATATCAGAAACCAGGTGATTGATCTAAGAGAAATGATTTACAAGAAGATATCTCTAATCATGTAGTGAAAACTCTACGTGGTTGGGAAAGCCTGGACACCAATTAAAAAATCTTACATGATTGAATGGTAATGGGTATTTTCTGGAATCACACATGTGCGATTAATCTGCACACACCTGCATTCCAGTGTTTGAAGAAGCCAGGTGCAATTTGTAGGGTTGCACTCCTGAGGGGGATCCTTTCTTTCTCAAAATATATGAGCTTCGGTGACGACGCTTGAGTTCTCCTCCATCGGGTAGAGAACCATTGTAACTGACCAAGAATTACAAAACCACACACATTTACCACAAAATGTAAACAACACAGTCTTGAAAACGTTTATTCCGGAATGATGGATTCCTTCATTTAGAGACAGGGTTGATCAGACTTACCCAAGAACCACAAGCGCACCGTAAATACTGTCTTTTTCATCATTATCACTGGATGTCATACCTACATCATCTACAGCTTTGAGTCGTTTAACTTTTGGTTGCCCATTTCTCCCCTCCTACAACAGAAAAACAAAACAGCAAAAGCAATTAACAATAAACTTTTGGCTGTTATTGTATCAACTATGGCAACCCCAACTACACCGTTCATACAAAGCACAAAGCATTGCAAATTATAAACATATTCCAATAAATTTTGCTATACAAACACTTGGCATGTAAATTCTCAACTGAATAAATAGTGATCCAAATCAGACATAAAATGAAATAAAATGAAATTGTTGCTAATAATTTCTCACATTTGAAGAGTCCCAGAAAAAATAATGTCAACAGCATCCCAAAATAACTAGAAAATAGAAAACTCTATGTCAAAACATTAGCTCGGGAAATTATGTCTAGATCTTTCTGTTCCCAAAAGCTCATAACAATTCACATCAGATGCATAAAGAACTGTGAATATCTTTAATAGCCAATAGCCAGTCACTAGAGTGAATTTTTTCAGTTGAAAGATATAATATTTTAATTTGCTGCCACAGATAACAAAATGCAACTCAAACAAAGAACAGATGTATATCATAAGTTTATTTATAGGAATCTCTGAGTTTGGTTATTTTGAACATTTGGTTTTCATCACATGAATTCATATCATTCTGCTCTACAGCCCTAGCTACAATCAACAACACTTTGCAAAAAGTGTAAAAAAAATAATAACTGTGAGCTTGTTATAATCAGTTACATCTTCCTACTCTAAAAATTCATCTATAAGTCCAATATTATCACCAGGAATAATTATTAAGCGATGAAACTAGATCCACTAAGAAAAATTATAATTAGTAAATTAATCATTGATATACAAAATTTTGTACATGTCAACTGAGAAAAATAACCATGAACAATACTGCCACCATTGATGGTGGTATTTTGACAGGGGAAATTTAAGATTTTAAGATTCTTGCCAATATCAATAATAATTATTATTCCCACCTATTCCATGGTAAATGAAATGAAATGAAAATTAGATTTGGCATCTCGAAACATTTGTATCAGATTGTAGTTTATGACAGGGTTGACAAGATCTTGCATTTACAATAACGAGTTGCAGATGGAAACATATTTCAAACCTTTATCATATTCAGCTCCTGATTGTCGCAACTTTAACTGGTAATCAACTGACAATGCATAGTAAGACAAAAATGATTCACCTGTGAAATTCCCTCAGGACACTACTAGATCAGTTCATGCTTATTTTAAAATTTTCTTTCGATGGGAACCACAGTTCATCAATCTAACCGTAAATTATTTTTGGAAAACTTTTACTTTTTTAGTGTAGCAATTAAAAATTTAAATACCCAGTTGTAAGTTCAAAGAAACTTTTTGTTCAGCAAGATATTACATGACAACCATGACACAAAAACCTTCATTCAATGTTATAATCAATGTTGCAATGATAGGTTGCAATGTTCAAATTTCATGTACATACAGGTAAACATGCATACAAAACTGAATGAAAAGGAAAACCTATAACAACAATGGCAATAACATGTCTGTTACTCTGAGCTTATCAGTCCCCAAATATCTAACAATAATGCAATTTGTGACAAATTGAAATAAATTCATTAATTATATTTATATTTATATCTTAAATATAAATTGTCAACATGGAACAAGGACGTGGGTAGTGTAGCCGCCAAAAAAAAAATATTTTTATGCTTAAGGATGACAAACAAACCAAACCAAACCAAACAAAATGTTGAAAAGAATTTAACACGAGTTTCCCCTTCCAGGTGGCTAGTATTGAGAACAAAATGCTGTACAGAGATCACTTTTGTCATTAATGAAATTGATTAAATATAAGCAAATGATACAAAAGGCTCTAGGAGAGCAAGGAAACCTTTTAGCACACTACAAGTATTAATGATTATAGTGCAGATACTAAAAACTGGAAAATATTGAAACAAATGGAACGGATTAAAACAGATGAAAAAATTCATAACTTGATCACTGTGTGGGCAAACAGCAATAAAGACTAGATTAACATTTGTGCTGCAAAAACACGACATATAATACTCAAAAATAACCCTCTTTGTTAAATATGCAGGAAACCTCCATATCATTAACCAAATTTTGTAATTTTGGTTTTATCGTGCAAAATGCAAAAAATAAAGAGACAAAATTTAATAGTGTCTTTAAATTCTCATTTTTTAAACACACTGTGGATTTATGGAACGGCCTGCCTGTAGCCATCAGGACAATTGATCAAATTATCATGGTTTAGTAAGAAAGTGAATCAGTTTTATATAGTAAATATAAATATATCAGTATTCTGTTTATATGTTATCTCAGGCAGTTTATTCTGTATAAACTGGCCTAATTACTCAGATATCTCCTTTTTACATTTGTAAATATATTTAATTCTTTATTATATTTTACTTTGATCATCTGTGTAATTGAATTTGAGTAAATAAATAGATAACATTTGTCCTCCAACATACTGCCTTATCATTTTGATTAAAATATAAAAAAGCAAGATGAACATTAAACTGTTTTTTGGGCTAAAACTAAATTGCAGTAATTGACAAGTAAGACTTTTTCAAAAGGGTTTCAGTTGCCATAAAATTTAGCGAACACTAATAATTACCCAGCAATCAAAATTGGCAAAACTAAGTAAAAAGACTATACACCAACCTATATATAGCTGTATTTATCAATGATTGCTACTAACAATCTAAGCCATTAACCCATTGATGCCTGTGCTGGCCGTAACCAGCCATGATGTGCGTTGGCCTTTGTTCCACTTCTAACATCATCACCTTTCACCAAAATTGGCATCATCTATACTCAAGTTCTGCAGGAGGAAAAGATCTTTCCAATGATACCCAGATCAGACTGATCGGCTCAATGGAGCCTGAAATATCCACGAAAATGCTCAGAAATTTGAGTAAAAAACTTGGAGCAAATTTTCCTACGACTACAATTAGCTTCTCCATGGTAGAAAATTGACTGTCTCAATGATGCTTTCTCACAAATTTTGGAACTGGAAGCAAGCCCAGTAGCAGGTCAATCGCTGTAGCAAAAAGATAAGAAAAGGAGAAACAGGAAAGGCGAAAAAAAAATTAAAGAAACCAAAAAGCCTAAAGACCTAGCTCACTTCAGTTCTTGTCCAAAGCTATCTCGAAGCTTTGATTTCTGCGCATGCCTGAGCAAAAATGCTGTAAAACGCGATGCTAGTGGAAAGAAAGGCATGCTGTCATGTTGCAAATGCCTGTGAGTACACTGGAGCTAATTTGGCTCATATCCACGCTGAAAATCTCCAAAATGTAAAAAAAAACCCGCATTTTTGGCAAAAAGCTCCGGGAGTCAATGAGTTAAACAAGTGCAATAATTTACTCATGAACCTTTAAAATATTTAGACAGCAATTGAATAGCAATAGTACTGAACAAGATAACAATAACAAGGCAATCAACCATAAAACTTGACATCAAACAAGGCTATAATTTTCCACTGATCTTTTTAACAGCTGTCACTGTATGTTCCAGCCAATTATCAAGACACAATATCTTTATATAAAGATTGGACAGCATAAGTTGTTTTTAAAAGAAAAAACAGTTTTCCGCTGACCTTTTGCGAGTCATTTCTGTTCCTTTGTTTTTGGCTGAGCTTCTTATCAAGATCAATGTCATGATAATCTTGATTTCACAAATGGATGTGTCAAAAAGCAAATAAAGCGTGTAAATATCTGCCAAATAACATGAACATGATAAGTATTTGCAAAAGACGTTGCATGAGATCCACAGGTACTTTTCTCTTTATTACACTGTTGATGACAGACAAGCTTCTTAGACATCTGTCACACCACATCCTGTTAATGTCAGTGAGATTGTCTTCGTTCTTTGAGGACATCTCAGCTTGAATTAGGATCAATGACTTTACATAAAGAACAATCAAGACTGTTGAAAGTTAATCAATAACTAGATCTATGAGCTTTATCTCTTCTTGAGATATAATAATCATGTCCTCCGAAATGTGTTAAAAAGGTCATTTAAAATTGCCCTAGACAACAAATTACTTCACTGGACAACTCGGAGACTGTGGACGCAAACACAACATTGTTCTTTTCTTTGTAATGTGTCCTCGGCTTTTAAAAACAAAATTGCTTCACTGTACTAATTTTTTCACCCACAGTTGAAATATAATCTTTCAGAATGAGGTCAAACCACACTGCTATCTAATTACCATCTCAATAAGCACTTGAGATTCGGCATAAAGATAAATGCTATCAAATAGCTCACACCACCCACAATGCATATAGTTAGTAAACAACACACACTTGTCAATTTCTACAATAAATTGTGCAAAATTCATCGTCAAAATCCGTAAAAAAAGTATAGAAGTATATACAATACAATGACAAATTCATGGGGTAATTCAATTCACTGACAATTTCTATCATTTGCAATCCAATCGACCAAATATTTTACACTAAAACCAAACGCCACTCGCTTGTGATTCAAATACACTTGCAAAAACTACGTATATATACATGTATGAAGAAATCCGGCAACCGTATGGAAAAATATTGGAAGAAGATATATAGAGACAATGTGTAGTTAAGGTCGTGTAAAGAAAATCCAATTTCTAGATTAAGTTAGAGGAAGTATTAATGCAAAATAACTGATTGAACGTCTATGTAAAACTGCCAGCTTTGTATTACCAAATACCAACTAGAGGAATAAACATATGATACTATATCTCATTCACTGTGTGATCTACATACACTGTAAATGCCTATCCGTGGGTCGTCAAAGCATATAACCATTGCTCCTGATCAGCCTCCTAAGGTGTTTTTGATACATCGTAGAAATTAGGACAAAGAATTGATTGCAAAACAAAAGAACACATGTTCACAAAAAATTTGGTTAGTTCCACAAATAGCCATGTCCGCAACAATGATTTCAGAGTAGATATTTGTTTGAAAAAAAAGATCCATTGCAGTGAATATAGAATTAAGATTTTAAGGAGAACTGTCAACAATGGCATGCCTTAATAGTACTTGAGGCATTTTTGTTTGAAACCACAAATACTCTACACAACGTGAATATAATCTTTGCGCAACGATGCGGCACAGCCATGTATGACATAAGCAGATTGCAGAATTTTTCACTAATATTGTATTTCCATTTCCATTATTGATAGTTTATGGTAAACAGGCTTACAAGAGTGCTATTTTGGCTAGCCTGATTGATATTCAGGCTAGCGAGAGTGCTATTTAGACCTAAATGTAGTCTGCAGTCTGCACATGTCATATATGGGCGGCACAGCTACTTCGGAAAATAATGCCACTGTTCAGTTGATAAAAGGAAGTGGATTAATTTATCAAACTGTGCGGTTATAGGGTAAATAAACATCTACCAGCATCAGCCAATCACAACGTCACGATACATGGCATAGTAATTATACTGTGGGCTTGTAAAAGACGATGAAACCTTCAATGCTATTAAGGTGTTGAGGCAATAACTAAAGAAAGGGTACTCATATACTATTTGTTAAGTATATTTTTATATAACAATATGATTCACGAAAAATGCGCACATTTGCCCTGAATTTTAAGACGTCATCTGATTGGCTACAAAAGAATTTGAGGATGTGCATTAAAATTTGTTAATTTGTCTGTACAGATAAATGTTTTTTTGGGCATTGAAATCTCTTGAACCAATTTACTTTATGATTCTACGTGTGCAGAATTTGAAAGCTGTTGGCACTTATGTAACATGATGTTTTCTCTTACAACTATAATTTGAAATTTGAAGTCATGATAAAACTTGTACAAACAAAAAAAGAACAATTATCTTCTACGTTTTGAGATGTGCAATGAAATTCTTCACTAGAACCTGACGAAACAGTAGTTTTGATTCATGACTAAAAATATGAATAAACGCTTCTTAAATGCTTATTTGTGCCAGATATATTTTAAGATGATGGCACCCTACGGGAAAGGATTCGACGAATTTCAACACATTACAGACCGTCTTTCTCATCTGTATATTGCGTTCTTAACAAAATATCGACAAGCTCACTGCAATTTAGATAAAATTTCAACTTCGAAGGCTACAAACAAAGATCATTGCGACCATTTAAAATTGCTTTTTGTGAGAGGTAATTACTTTTCTTGCGCAAACAACACACGGCTATGCAGTTTTGGCGGCCACTGAACCACGGAAGGTCAGTTCTGTACTAAGCTTGTGTGTGACAAAACTAACCGAGTTTTCTGAATCTAATATATTACGTTTGAAACTATGTAAGGTAAGGGGCTAACTTAGGTAAAAATAAAATAAAATGCTTTCATTTTGAATAAAGAAAAAACGTGTTGAAACACGCTAAATACCGGAGTGAATCGAAAGTGACTTACTTCCAAGGGGTATTAAAGGCGACCGTTGTATTCTTCGTTGTAAATGAATCAACGAATAAAGAGAAAATATACACATTTTCTTACCCCATCAAGAGACTCTTCTGCAGTTTCTGTCATAGATCCACCGCCAATTCGTACTCTTCAGAGAGGAAATGACATGGTCTGTAAAAAGACCCGACACACACAAGGGACTCCCGAGGGATGAGTTCAGGCAAGTCCGGCACATGGAATTGGTTGATACTAGATGGGAGGGGAGGGGAGGGGGCTAACAATGGGAAGAGATGATAAGCATTTTTGACAGGGTTTTTGTCTCCAATATCTCGTTCATCGAAATTTTTTTACAAATATATGGATTAACTTCGTCACTTTTAGATGTACATAGAGAATTTGTTTGGTAAGCTGAAAATGTCTTTCCGCTATCCCATCCCCACCCCGCCAAGGTCTATATTGTCAGCTTCCCGCCTCGCTTCCCGCGAACACGCGTTGGCGGGGTTGCCAGCGGCAAGACAAGGCGGACACAAAAATGTCGTCAATCATTTACTTTTATTAGTTTATTACTACTTGCGTAGGACACGTACAGGTAATAGAAGCCCACATCCTTAGCGTGTATATGCTTTTTGACGATCTTGTTTTCACATTAGCAAATTGTAAAGTAAGTTCAACGTGTTGTAGTGAGCTACAACAAAGGGCCAGCAAAAAGTTCGTGATAAGCTCTTAGAGCTTTTTAAAATACTGAAGTGATCAAAAAATCGCTGTTAGACTCATTGGTAACTCCAAAAAACAAAGTTTCATAAGCTTGTATTTTTTAGAGGCGGGGGCATACATTTATTAACAGTTTGGTTGAGCTTATATCTGGCAAAAACCTAATTTCCTGAAATAATTTTGAGTGTGACCTTGCTGGGACTGGACTGAAACTGAACTGAACTGAAACTGGGGTGACTCCCATATAAAAAGGGCGGGGGTTGCTCGTCGGAAATTTTGAAGAGAACCCCTAAGAGGTACCAAGATTCTGTATTGTGGGCATGGCTTGAAATGTTTCTTCACCCCTACAAGAGCTACCAACTCTAAAACAACACATTATCTCCTATAAATTTGTTTGGCTCAATACCTTACAAAGTACCCAAAAAGCTCCTGCTGTGGACCTTTTGAGGCACCCAAACAGCTTTTTTAACCCCTAAAAGGTATGACGAGCACCCCCGTCCTCTTTATATGGGAGCTAGGGAGAGGTGAAACAACTCATAGCACAAAACCTAAGGACTCAGCACAGCTGATCAGGCCTGGAACAGATAGTGTAAAAGAGAGAATAATCAGATCCAGTAGAGAAACAGGACATATAGGCTTTAGTCCTATGGTAATTAATCCCTCTTGGGTTATCACTCCCAGCTTCACAAATCCCAGTAGTGTCTAGATAAAGTTGATCCCGCGATACAAATTTTATTTATATGGATGGCCCATTAAAGGTTTTACACACATATGCATCCTCCAAGAAAACATCTACATGTGCATGGTCTGTGGAAGAACTGGATTCCATAAAACCGATTACCTTTGGACTAAGGCTTATGTGGGGACCACCTCTCTTATCCTCCAGCCTCTCTTGGAACAATAAGGACTTTAGGTCACACCCTGTGGGGGGGGGGGGGAGGAGGACCCCCATATAAAAAAGACAGGGGTGCTTGTCGGAAATTTTAAAAAGAACCCCTAAGAGGTACCAAGATCCTGTTTCGTGGGCGTGGCTTAAATTTTTTCTTCCCTAAGAGGTACCAATTCTTACACAACATATTATCTCCTCAATCATATTTTTTGGGCTCAATACCCTAAAAGGTACCACAAAAGCTCCTGCTGTGGACCTTTTGAGGCTGAACACCCTAAGATGTACCAAAACCACGTTTTTAACCCCTAAAAGGTACAATAAGCACCCACGTCATTTTTATACGGGTGTTCCCCCCACTGGGGTCACACCTGCTGCCTTAATTAAATATAGGGAGGAAGTGGAACATGGCCAGCTTTTGTCCATCTACATAACTTATTTCTATCTACCTACCTAAAATCAGCCTCTCTTTTCCCATAGGAAAACTTGAGAGGGGCCAGGGGAGAGAACAATCAAAAGATTATAAATAAGGAAAGAAATGGAGAGTTTGTACTGACCGTAGCCTATAATCTTGGATGAGACAAAAAGGACCAAAATGAGATACCTCTCCTTCCCCTGAATCACTGTCAAATTTTCACTTAATAAAAACTAAAATGTGGCATGGCGAAGGGATGATCTTAATTTTTCATATTTAATTGGGTGTAGCAACCATACAATTATGAACGTATACACATGCGTACCTTTGGATATCCAGAAAAAAAAATTAATATGTTAATGGGGAAAAGTGTATTTTAATATCTAATTCAGCTAGTTTGACACTCTTTAATTTAGGCTCTCCTGTTAAACCTATATTTATCAATAATCCTAAAGGTTGACATATAAACATAAGTTATTAAATACTCAAAGTTTTATATGTTTCAATTTATGAAACTGTTCCCTAGAAAACCTGGGAAATGGCATTTCTGACCACTAAAAATAAAAATTTCCTGGGGGCACGCTCCCAAACCCCCCTACCAACTCATGCCTGTGGTGTTTGATTATCTTTCTCCTTGGTGTGTACTCCATGAAAAATACACACTACACCCCTGTACATAAATTGATCAGTTCCAAGATGGAGAAGTCAACAGTGCAGTTGTAAGTTCTTTGACTCACTGAGACAAATGAAAAGCAACTGAAAGACAAGAATAAGTCGACAAAGGTCACACCCTGGTGGGCACTCCCAGAAAAGCTGGGTGAGGCTGAGTGGCCCACCTCCCAAAACCCTTACCCTATTTATGACCAAAATCTGTGATTTTCGCTACCCTATTTGTGACCTCACCAAAAATTTGATACCCTAGTTATGACCACTGTGGCTGACAATTGCCCTAAACATAATTTATGAAGGACTTTTGTTGATGGTCTCATCCATAATGATGAAAAGGTAGCTTCTTCTAAGAAACATACCCAATTCAAGACTTGAGTGCAAAACCCATACCCTCTTTATGACCATATAAGGGAGTACTCCTCCCCTCCCCCAGGGGTCACACAGGACCAGTGCTCTCATTATGCATGTATTTTATTTTTAAAAAGAATATGCAAGATCCATAACAACTGAAGGCAATGTCAGAGTATGTATATTTTTTAAAGTTCTTTGTAATAATTGATAATTGGGTGAAAAAACTTCTGTTTGATTATATTAGTTACTACCGTGTTATTGTTCATAGGTTTTAGGCCTGTTCACCAAGATACAGTGAATTCATGGTATTGCAAAGTGTACCGTGTCATATGTTATCAACTTGGAGACCTAATCAGAAGATTATAAACATGTTAGTGTAATGATATATGATTCAAAAGGTAGGTATACTTGTTGCACTCGGTGTACTTTGTAAAAGAAATAAGTACCAATGGAACAGCACTTAATGGGAAATTGGTTTTTCCATTTAGCTTTGAGTGGACTTTTGCAAACAGTTTCAGCTAATATAATTTCATTAGGCACTAAGGATCACACTGGGATCACAATAACCAAAAAGGGCTAAAAAGTGTACTGATCACTTTTTAGAACTGAGAACCTCAAAAATCAAAACTGGTAACTTATTCTGTGGTACATATGTAAGGTAAGTAAAATATTTCACTTTATGGGGCTTTATCTCACCATGGGGGAGGAGGAAAGTTAAAGAAATCTATTACATTTATTATAATCAAATTTCAATTTCACAATCCTGGTACATCTTCCAGTGTTATAATCAAGGTAAAGGTAAAGTCTTTAAATGAGCCCATCAGGTCAGAGCTTTTCCCAGTTTCTGTACCATGAAGGGACTAGGAATATTTCTACTCCCCACTGGATAGGTTGCTAGTCCATTGCGGGTTTCCCCCAGCATTAAATTCGGCGGTACCCATTTATACACCTGGGTGGAGAGAGGCACCGTGAGAGTTAAGTGTCTTGCCCAAGAACACAACACAATGTCCCCAGCCAGAGTGCAAACCCAGACCAATTGATCCGGAGTCGAGCGCACCAACAATGGGGCCATGGTGTCTCAAGAAATTAATATTTATCATAAAGCGGGTGTATTTTTCTAATAGTTTTAAATTAACGAGTCATCCCTTATGTGACCTGACATTTTGTGGTTTATACTTGAAAATGTCTGTGTGGTGATTGCTCTCCTTACAGTCCCTGCATAGCATTTGCAGCAAAGCTGTTTGAAAGTTGTCCAAAACTCCATATCTGGAGTAAGCTACTTGTCAGTCCCTCATGCATGTCTGACTAGATTTAGCCTGCATATACATGTCTAATGTTGCTTTTGTTTCACACAGCAAAGTGACGTCTGCAAATTGTCATTACTAATTGTGCTTTATACATATTCACCTGTTTCTCTGGAATTTAGTGGAACCCCATTAATCCAGTCACTAATGGGCTACAAAAATCTGGCCATAATGGGGTGGCCGTATCAAAGGGGTTCTTTAAATAAGAAAATGACTGACTGAGCTCTTTTTTGAACCAGAATAAAAAGGTGGCCGTCTTACCAGGGAGGCAGTCAGGCAGGGTTCCACTGTATTATTGAAAATGGACTCTGGCTGGCTATCAACACGAGAGGTTAAACATGATTAATGTGGTATCGTTATACGGCATTATGCAGCATGTGTTTCATGGCCTAACATGTCTGTTTGTGTGTTATTGCTCATGCCCACTGGAAGCAGAAAATGATAGAAAATACTGTTGAAGATCACAGGAGAATTTAAGTTTATCCATCATGCAAGAGAAATGATCTAAACGAAACCATACCAGCATAGCACATGGCAAATTAAAGAGATGTCAATTTTTTTAAGGTAAATGCAACAGTGGAAACTACAAAGACCTATGACCTCTAGACATTTGTTGTCAGTTTAGGCAACTAGATACTGTTCTTTATTCAAACTCCTTCTATTTACCACATCATATAGTGTCCTTTAGAGACGAAAATGAAGCTAAATATTTAGAAAACCAGAAAAGAGAATGTCAAATGTCATGCATGAACTATGCCTGTCACTGCAGGTTAATTCGTTACCATAGCTTAAAGCAAAATGTAAAACATGAACAGCACAATACTGGAACATGATTAGCAATGACGATTTGCAGACATCACTTTGCTGCATGAAACAAAGACAATAGTAAAGATCTGCATGCAGGCTAGACTAGAATATATGATAGCCTCTGGTTATCCAGTTCCAGTTATCGGCCTTCCAGTTTTGGCGATGACTTGCAGTTCCTATATGATATCAACAAGCTCCACTTCAAAGATGAGTCTTGACTGTGGTGGAATACTATGTCACTCTGCATTAAGGAAAGCTACCAACAAACTTATTGCAAGTTGGGTGCCATTATTCACAAGATATTGCTCTAAGATGCAAATGTCCAGGCATCCAAGATGAAGTACTAGCAGTTAAAGTAAAGCATACAATCTGACAAACACTAACATCATCCAATACATATTTCAGTGTAAATTTTACCCTATGCACAACATACATCGCAATTGTGTGGTTTCAGGTACTATCATTGCCCACCCCGAGGAGGTTTATTGGAAATTTCAAGGGGGAGAGGGTTCCTAAAAGCCAAAACTGTTAAAAGAAAGTATGAACCAAAACTGGAAATATTTCCAGGGGGGTGGGGACTCCAACTGAAAAAAAAAACATCTGTGGGAGAGGCATAAATATTTTCTGGAACAACCATAGGCATATGGGAACTTTCAGACTTTGGGGGGGAAGTGACCTTCTTGCCTGAAAAATTTACACAATGCTGGATCCATGAGTGTTGAAATCAGGATATGAATGCACTCAAATTGCATGATAAACAAAAGCGTTCAAAATTCTCAAACCTAAAGAAAACTGTTAGTGTCCTGAGGAACAGGGGGAATTCATACCAAAAACCCTTCATACAGTGGGAGGGGTATGGATAAATTCTAGAACAACACATTCAAGACCAAATATACAGTTTTTGGTTTCTTTAAACAAAGGATACTTTGCATCAATGTTGCCTTTCTTGCCATATGCCCACTCTGGCTCAATGGTAAGTTCTGCCTTCTCACCTTTTGACATGGTCATAAGTCCTTCATCCCACTAAATAAAAAAAAAAAAAACATTCGCAGTCACTTTCATTAGTTTGATTGAGCTAAGCTTCTAAAACACAAATCAGGCCAATATATAGAAGTAGTCCCATCAGTATGAATTTGTTTGAATCAAATCCTAGATGTCACTTGTGCAAAGGAAGAACTGCACACATTAAAAGAGACTACAGGGTCAGATTATTGTTTACAGTGGTTACTCTGCTGACTTATGACCATTTCCAGGCCATCTGGCAGTTGAATCCTGTCGGGTGAGATGCATAAAGTTTTCTTGGAAGGGAACTTGTTTTTCATTTAGGCCAGACTATCAGTCTGTCTTTGAGTTACATGTACTAGTTTTCATTGAATCTATACCTTTGATTGTAATTGTTCAAGAAACAACATTGTGGTAACTGGCCTGGATTACCCACCTTTGGGACAAAACACTGTTAGTAATAAGTATTCATCATGAATGCACACTAAAAAGTTGCATCAATTTACTTTTCAACAAACAAGGATAACTAAAGCTGGATATAAACTCACCCCTCGAATGACAAGTCCTTTCCCTACGCGGAATATAAAAGCCTTGCCTTCACTGCTGCTTTTCTTTTTAGTTCCAGCTAAAGCACAGTACGACGCACAGTACAAAATGTCAGTACAGCAAACAAAGTACAGTAAACAAAGCTGGTTTGATCAGAAACACAAGCCAATTAAATACAGCCAAATCCTGCTTTATCATCATACCGACACAAATGCAGACAGTCACTTTAACTAGCTCCTAGGCTATATGCATTTTATTTTTATTTTTAAAATTAACCTGCTTAATAAGACATCTCATTAACACGGACACTAAGTCTTTCCCTTGCTACTGCAACCTTTTTTGCCACTATTAACTCTGTAATATGACAACCCCATGCATCCAGCCTCCCAAAACTGAGCAAAGAATTGTAATATATTCACTTAAAAGTATAATAATTTTCAAATTTTCAGAAATTGGGTTTTAATATCCAGATCATTCTTTGGCCTTTTTTGTGCCTACTGCTCCGACAGATTTGTAAAATAGTTTTATTTTATCTGGACTACCACCCACTATAGAAGCCACTTCAGAACAATTTTCGGACCATTAATTGGCAGGAATTTCACACAGTTTTGTTTGATACAGTTTAATTTACATTAAAAAAGTGGTAGTACATTCAGATAAAAGCAGATTTTCCATACCTGCTCCAGAAACATTACTGTCAAACACAACACCATTTTCCAGTTTTCCAGTGTAGAAGCATGACACTCTGTCACCTTTTGATGGAAACGTTGTCTTGTCACCATGCTTCAAGATTTTTTTGGTAAATTTTGGCTCCTAAATAGATGAAATGCTAAATAAATCAAATTCATTGGTTAAAATGATATTTATACACACGCATCATAGATTATCCCTCAGCATTTTGTCAGGTTACAAAAACACAAGGGCAGATCCAGGATTTTTCTTAGGAGGGGGTGCACCACTGAGGAATGGTGTAACTGATTGGTAAGGTGAACAAATTTTAAAAGCGAATGCGAGCTAATATGAAGAAGACTTCATCTCAGGAGGGGGGGTACACCCCCACCCCCCACCCCCCGTACCTTCCACCTAGATCCGCCCCTGGAACAAAACATTTTCAGTAACCCATTTAATATGTACCTGGGTAGAGACAAGTTGGTCTGGAGAGTCAAGGTGTCCTGATTGATGGTTACAGCATTAGAGTCAGGGTTTAAAGCCCTGGCCAGGGTCTTTATGTTGTCTTCTTCAGCACGACAATCTACTCTCACAGTTCCTCCCTCCACCCTTGGGCATAAATGGGTACCAGCCATTTAAAGGCTGGCTGTAATCCTGCAATGGACTCCCTTACTTAAGATTATATAGTATTTCTGAGGCTTTGTTTTGTTTTATTATACTTATTTCCAAGCAAAAAGAAAATGGTTAAGTATTTGATGTAATTGAAACATTGCTCAATAAATCTATTTTGCTTGTAGCACCAGACCTGAACTTGTGCCCCATCTTGTGCCCCATCCGGAATCCTGAGAAGCCGCAGCCTGGTAAGACCACTGCCTTAAGTCTCACAAGCTAACATGTAAATTCTCCTTACTGA